>NC_133025.1:70734285-71070714 GCF_048771995.1 Taeniopygia guttata
TTCTCATCAATAATACCACGTGATTTCCGTGTTTCAGCTGGAATCTCGATTGACTAAAGAGTACAGGCATAATCTCAGTCTTTGCAGATTTATACACTGTGGCACAAAAGGATATATGAAACAGTTTAACTTCAGAAAATAATTTTAAACTCTGGCAATTTTACACTGAAGTAATTGCAGAAAACCCTACAATAGGCTATGTATGTAGTTTCAACTAAATAGCTTTCATCAGCATAAATGATCATTCAAAGAGTTTGTAAATTATAATTTTGGTTATTTAAAAATTTTCTTTGTATTTCAATGAAACTAAGTAGCAGAGAATTGTATTTTCCCCCCTTTTCCAATTGTTAAAGACAGAGAACTATAATTTCCAGAAAAATAAAAAAATTCTTGAATGTATGATGTTTTGCTACTGAAAAGTGGCAGAAAAATGCCAAAATGTTCTCTGAAGAAAAATGCCTGATAGGATCAATCAATAGAAACACTACATTCCTCCACAGGAGACTATAATTTCCTTTTAATATTTGGAAACAATAATTTCAAAGCTTATAGAGACCTAAAAGTTCGGGAAGAAATGTCAGGATCACTTTTGTATCCCCTGCAGATACATCACACTGCTTCAGGATCCTTAGCCACAGAGGAGAAAAGGAGAGCCAGGCACACCAAACTCATCTTACACTACAACTTCCCATAAATCCCTGGCTTAATCCTTTGGATTTATACTGCTTTTTAAGTGGGGTAAAGGGGCAGTGTGAAAATGGTCCTAAAGCATCAATGTAAATGTTTATTTAATCCTATTAAATCCACAAAACAGCCCCGCTGAAGGAGGAGAAACTGAGCTAAGGAACTCTCAGTGACACCATCACAAAAGTCTCTCTTGGCACTGACCTGTTTGTCACAAGTTCACCCTGGGCATGGCACAGATGTCCTGACATCAGGTGGATTCAGGACATCACCAATGGGTCCCCTATGATGCATTGGATGGTGGTGTGCTCTGCAGTAACACCAAGTTTTTCACTGGTAACCTGCAGCAGCTAGGTTATTAAAATAGCTGATGCAGAAAGAGAAGACAGGTCTAAATATTTTTCAATGCCACTTTGTTGCATCACACAGAACTTTATGTTCCCCAAACATGACACTGAATTCAGCCAAAAATGATACAACTTCATTGCTTTTCTTTAGAAGTCAGAAAAAGGGGGAAAAGTTGAAAGAAAAATACTCAAGGTGACACCACACTTTAAAAACTGGGAAACTGGTCTGTTAAAATGTGTTGGTGGTAACATTTAGGGTTTGGACTCCAATTAATGGGGCCCCAGGGAAAACATAAACACCCTTTCTGAAATTAAATCTTTGAGTTTGCCCACCGCAGTCTTGTTTTCAGCTTCATCTGCTGGCATGTCAGCCTGCAATTGAGGCCTTGCATCAAATGCCAAGCCAAACATTCAGCAACAAGAATGGTAATGACACCCTATTTTGTGCTAAGGCACATTAAAATATAGCGAGTATTATTTAAAAAAAAAAGGCAAAAAAATCATTCATTTGAGATTAATAACATAAAAGAAACTGACTTTCGTAACCTCTCTCACTTGCACTTGTCTTCAAATAATAAATCTTCAGAGGAAAGCTGTGCCTGACTCTTGAAATCAAGCACACTTGCAAAACAGTAACACATATCAAAGTTCCGATAATAACTGCCTAAGGGCAATAAACTTTACCTACAAGAATTCAAAACTAAATTCCCTGGTTTTGATACACGATTTTGCAAGTGGCTTAACACGAACAGATCAATAAATTGAAGTCACTAATTTGTAATGTAAGTTTCCCAGGTGGGAGCCTTCCTATTCACAGGGATGTGACATACCAATATCAGAACTCTGTTACTGGAACACCTACCAGCAACTCTTAAAGTTATCACTTGTGTTCCCACATTCTTTTCCTAAACACTGTATTCAAGGTGAGGGTGTGTTGCTCAGGCTATTAGTTTTTCCCTGTCTCTCTCTCCCAAATCTCCAGCCTTCTGTAATCCCTCCACTTAGATGGATTTAGAGTTAGGGATGCAATGAAAGATACAGCCCCTGTTCCAGGTAAGGGATTGGGATCTCTTGCCTGAGAAGGGAATAGTCAGCCCTGCCTACCCTAATCCCAGCTTCTGTGATGTCTCATGATGCATAGGAACTACCCCTTGTATGGGAAATACTGCAGTCTGGATCTACATGGGATGTATGGAGTTTCTAATATAAACACTGCTAAGACATCAATCCCTGATGTGAAACTGGGTTGAAAATCGGTCTCAGAGAGCAGACTGTACCCATGACTTAAACCAGGATTAACAATAATTTACCTGCCATGGGTAGGGAACTTGAAGAAGCTGCCAATTTACCAAGGAGACAGAGGAAAGAGTGCACCAGGAATTGGTACAGGGACTTATTCCACCACTAATACACAATGTTAACTTGCATAATATAAGATACAACATAGTCTGGACTGAAAACCCAATAAATGAAGTGAATTCCAAGCTTTATCTTTAAAATCAGTCCCTCAATGTGAATAACAAAGTGAGACCAAGCAGGTGTCAATTCATGGCCTAATCAGCAGCACTGTGTAGGAACCCTGCACTGTTATTTGCAGACTGCATGGATTTCTTTAATCAGAGGGTGGTGAGACACTGGAGCAGGCTGTCCAGAGAATCTGTGGATGCTCCATGCCTGGAAGTGTTCAAGGCAGGGCTGGATGGTGCCCAGGGTCATCTAGTGGGAGGTGTCCCTGCCCATGGTGGGGGGTTGGAACCCAACATGACCTTCCAGGTCCCTTCCAAACCATTGTGATTCAGGTCTGAAAGCAGCAGATTTCTGTGTTTGTTGTACCTCCCCTGGAGTAAGGAATTAGAAAGAGGGCAGAGTGCTGGATCCTTATTATTCTTCTAAGATAGAGCCAAAAATGGTTGCAGCAGACACTTTTTAACCATGCAAGCACATCAGTCTTCAATAGAATCACATCAGCACTCCTGCTGGAATCATAAAGTCAACCATAAATTAAAAAAAACTGAATATTTGATGTAATAACCTGCATTAACTACACCAGTCTAGTTACTGAAGTTAATGTAGTACTACATGGGAACAGTTCTTTTCTGTTGAAGATATTTTTAGGTAATTTAGAAGCCTTTCAAAGCAATAATTTCACATTCATATAGAGTACTTTTCTTAAAGGCAGGTATAGGGGTTTCTTATTTTATTTCCACTCATTATCATGTCAGTTGTGTAACTCTCTACTTTATTAGAAATAAAATAATTGAGCAAATTTACTTAAAAGAAAATAAATGCTGGCTGTGCACAGTTGAAAAAAATTAGGCAATATAAGAAAAGCAAAAGCAGTAATTTCTAATCCAAATGAGATTAGCACCCAAAGAATCTGAGCTCTTGGGTTTAAAGCTACATTAGGATTCACATTTCAAGAGGAAATTTTGTGGAGTTGCAATGGTTACTGTCAGTAGATGTATCATAAAAGGAGCTACCATCATACATGGAAGCACAGAGAGGAAAGCAAAGGTGCAGTCAGCAACAGAAGGTCAAGGATTTCTCATCCAAATAGAGATGTTACCCATATAATGAAAGTCTAGAAAGCATACAATTCAATAACTTCAGGAAAGACAAAATATAGATAACCAGTAGTTGAACTCCATGTCAATTCTTAGTTGGACAGAAAGCCAAACTGCTTTTTAAATCGCTTTTTAATTTTAAAAATTTGCTTTGATTGTAGTTAGGACAATAAACATGATGACTAGTGTATGGCTAAGATGAAAATGGGTCCAGCCTCCTGACACTTCCTCAGTGGCAGAAACACCAATTACGCATAGAGATTTTTCTACAAGGATAAAGTCACCTTTGAAAGTAGGAAATTAAAAATCAATACCAAGAAAAAAAAAAGGTATTTTTTTTCAGTCTGATAAGAGGGGCCAATAAGCCACAGTTATTTCCAATTAAACTGATTTTTGAAGGTGTTTTCTGGTAGTAATATTGTTTTCAAATCCTTTTTTACAATCATAGCCAGTTTCAGCCATCAGACAGACATCTTATTTCTATTCTGCAGAGAACTTCCTCATTAGTTTGATCTAATTCTTACTACAAAAAGGTTTATAAATTACAAGGTCTTTATATGATATTGATATATGATTATATGACCTATATAATAACTAAGGTGTTTATGCCAATATTGTAAAGAGCTGAAAGGTTATTTCAACTCCAGCACTTCAAATGTACAGGAAGAGCTTTTAGTCAGGTTTGTTTGAGAAAAACTTAAGAAAATACACCATTTTCTGTGATGGTTCCAATGGATGAATAACAGAGTAACTATGAAGAGGTGCAAATATCTTCTCGTAAGGTCAGATTTCAGGAGTGAATTATAGACAATTCCTCAGACAATTTGAAAACTCAAATGAATTTGCAGCAGCCTCTTCTCAACAAGGCAGATAAATCTTATCAAATTTGAGCTTCATGCATTCTTTTTCAGTCTTTACTTAAATAACTAAATGTAAGACATTAGGTCTCATCATAAAATCTTCTCTTAAAATATCAAAGAATGAGGAAATGACACAGAAAATACTTCACATTTTAAGGAAAAAAATCTACATAGATAACAGGGGTTATAGCAATTGTAAAATATATCACCTTCCACAATCTGTATTGGTAAAGGTGTTTTCACAATATATTTCTATGGGCTTTGCTGCTAAACTACAAAATCAAACATAAAACCCCCAAGAAGTTCTGAAAGTGCATTCACGATAAATCAGATCTGCATGAATATATTTAATTATGAAACATAGCACATACCACTTAAAAATCCCTGCAATGGGATTTTGTGCCATAACCAGCCCCAAAAGTCAGTGTATATGTTAGAAACCTACTCAAAAGGTGGAAACAAAGGTCTACTTGTTTCCTTCAGACAAAATAAGCATACAAAATACACCCTATAAATACAGTATGCTATTAGAAATAACCCTGAAAAACAAGGATAACCATGGAGGAAAATAGCAGTTTTAATCTGATTTACTGTCAGATAATGTCAGATATGTCCTGCTGTCTTGGATATAACTTGATCACTATTTTTCTTCCCTTCAAAAGCATTGTGACTACACTGCATCTGTGCACACAATGAAATGCACAATTCCCCTTTCAAGTAGTAAATACTTGTTGCACTGCAGAATAATCCCACTGAAAGTGGGAAAAGGTATGACTTGCTTTTGCCTGGAATAAGTTAACCTTCTATAAAGGTGTTTTATAAGGGTAAAATAGCATTTTCCATATATTTCAAGTCATTTTCAGAAAAGAGCAAAAATAATTCTAGTTCTTCTGGTTATGTGGCAAAAAGCCAAGCTGCCTGTTGTAGCACATCCCACACATCCCTGGGATGAGCCTGGAATTCTGTTTTCCAAAAGTACCTGTATTATTACCAAACTAAAGGGGTAATTCCTCTATGCAAAATCAGAAGAGAAACTTGTTGTTTTTTTTTTTTGTTTTGTTTTTTTTTTCTTTCCTGTGAGACAGACATGGCTTATAGCAGCTTGCCAGTGATTCTTAAATATAAATACTGGGGTTGAAATAGGCCCTTTTTTCTGTAATATCAGAAAAAATTATCTAATACAAAACCCTCAAAAGTATCTCTTGGGCTATTCTCAATTCTGCAGTATTTTGGTAAACATTAGTCAGAGAAATGTTTAGTTCTGTTTTCTTTTAAAGGTTATGAGGCACAGCTGCACAAATCATATGGGAACACACAGTAGTACAGAGAGTTTTGTTATAATGGTGACATCTCTGCTCTCAGACTCTGACCCTTAAATCAGGAAGGGAGTGCATTTATGGTAAGTGTCTGAAGGCCAGGGAAAGAGGGGCTGCATTAAAAACAAATCTGTCATTCCAGTGATTACTCAAGCCCTAACATATAGTTTTTTTCCTGACAGGCCAAAATATGTCCTATAAAGCCAACAAAAACCGTGTACAATTAGCAGACAAAAGGCAACTGATTAATATCCTCAGCTTTGCTGTCAAAAAGCAAGCAGTAGATTTTCCTGAGGGGAGATGAATGTCAGTGTAAATAGGAAAAATTATAATTTGCTTGTTGGCTAGCTACTCACCTCATGAAGTGAAACTTTGTGATTTAGAGAATTTCTTTAAATAACCTATTCAGCACAAGCTTTATTTGGTAGAATACTTTTCCTCTTGTAACTTACACTCTCCTTTGTATACCAACTTCAATAACTATTTTTTTTCTCTATACAGCTTATGGTCACAAAAATTAATTAGGCACAAAACTACTAGAACACTTGTTTTTTTGGCTGCTATAAATACATAATAAATAAGACATATTGAATTAATATTTTTAAGCATTCAATTGGAGTGAGTAGGCAGTAAATTACTGAACTATGACATTTATAAACAACTTGCAACCTGCAGCACAGGCAGAATACTTGAATATTATAACAGAATACTTTTGTAAACTTCTATTATACAAGACTTCCTAACATTTGTGTGATTTTAGAATTAACAAGGCTTAGTTTTTAACAAAAGGTTTTGTTGAACGTTTTTAACATTTGCAGATTATGTTCAAGAAACCAGAACACTGTCCAAGTATGAAAAAATAAGAAGCAGAGCAAAGAATTTCCTGACTTTTCTAACAACAAATAATTGGATATAGATCTTAGTTTGAAGTACAGCAGTGACCAATCAATTGCCTTGATCTCAGAATTTTTATGAGACATCTGGAAATATAAAGCCCCACCAGAATTCTCTGGGTGACATTCTGGTATGTATAGATGTCCCCTGGCAAACTAACACACTTGCTTAAGTCAGTATTACATAGCTTTCAACATTTTCATTCAGTTATTAAAAAAAAAAAAATTATAAAGTTTGTTTGTGTCTTTTACTCCCTATCTGCAAGTTAATTTAAAAACAAAATCTCAGCCAGTCATATAAAATGTAAATATATTTCCAGAATTGTCTTCATAGAACAGCAGGAATTACAGAAAACTACACAACATCTGTAGGTTCACAGTCTGAATGCAAAGAAAAGGCCAACACACAGCCTCAAAATAAGATTAAGAAGCAAGGAGATTAATATACAGCAATACCGATATTATTTTATTCAGATATTGCTTATCTGCTATTTTACTATTTATTTTCAAGCTTATTCTCAGTTCAGAGATGAAGCATTACTGTCGTAAGTCAGCTGGCTTGGCTTCTCTCAGACCAGTGGATTCTGAAAATTCACCTTATTACCTTAAAGCAATTCTTGCCTTTCACTCTTCAGCTCCCTGGACCATCAGGTGCAGGCAGCACCTCCTTCACCTCTTGGACCAGTGAGAGGAGACAAAGTGCAAGCAAAGGATGAGGGAAAAACTGTGATCTGCACCCCAACTTATACAGGGAATGATCACACTTCTCCTTTGCTCACATATCTGGAATGCTTGCAACACACCTCCAGAATTTCAGTCCACCTTGGAACTGCATTGTGTTCAGGAGCAAACAACAAATGTGAAAGTTCCTTGGAGCTCTTACAAACTACACTTCGGGAAAAGCTTTGTTTGTATCCACTTACTTTAGCATCAGCCAGCTGAAGCAAACTATTTAATAAATGGGCCAAAACCCCATGTGAAGTCCATAAAAAGTGGAGCAGGGATAGGCCCAGACTGTCTTAATACTCCTAACAGAGCAGCATATACCCATTAATCAGATTTTAGCCAAAAATATTGCAAAAGATATGCAGTTGTACAGGTCAGGTAAGGGCACTACTATCCTTCTGTTGTGTAGCCCAGGGATCGGGGTTTGGGAGCTCTAATCCTAAATCAGAATTTACAGGACATTAAGCTCTACTCCTTGCTGTCTTGCCCAGGTAACAAACACAAAGGTGGATGTATACACCTATACGTGAGAGCCTATGTACAGACATGTACATATATTCCACCACATTAGCAAGATGTTTGAGCAGAATAAAACCATTAATCCTTAAAAAACCCCCAGAGCTGTACTACCTCATCTAAGGGAATACCTCCACAAGCGTTCAGTATAAAGACAAACACTAGAATTTTTAAATAATTAATGCAAAAAACTGACAAACACTTCCTGCTCACTAAGGCAGGCACAGGCTGAGGGGCTGGAATGTGACAATTAGGGCATCTCGGGACAATGAATGTGCTGGGGCTCCTCACAGAGCTGGATGCTTCCAGAGCACTCAGGCGATCAGAAACCACAGTGCAGGGCCAGAGGTAACAGGATGGTGAACATCAGGCAACAAAAGACAATACTGATAAATAGGTCTGTGAATCTTGAGCTTTCATCAAAACAGATGGACTTTGGATACTCAAGGACAAGTGCTTCTTTTCTCAATTCTAACTGAACTGAAAGATTTTTCTTTCCTCTACGTTTGTGTCTCAGATAGAGCTCCATGGCACATGATATGCACTGAATCCAAACCAAAGAGAACGTTTATTTGCATGACAGGAGTGAAAGCATTGCTGAGGTAGGGCTTGCCATTTAGCCCTACCTCAGTGTCTTTTTATCCGTGTGCAACCCTTCACCTCTCTCCCCTCATTGTCCACCCCACCAGCAATAAGTTGAAGCATTGTTTTGCCTTCTTGATATTTATTGCAGATGAAGGCAAAGCAGGACTACACAGTCATGTATACCTTCAAGCAATTAACAAAGATAACTTTCTGGACATAATGTGTATGGACCTTTAGTGGGGAAAACAATTCAGGTTAACATGCATTTGAATTTGACTCAGATGGATTCTTCAAAGTGTTACAAATGTTGAAATAAATCTCTACGAGCCTGGTAGAGATGAAAAATGTCTTTGAACAGACAAGACAGCCTGACTTCAGTCCAGTTTTGATGCCTTCTTTGGCATGGTGGTGGTTATGAGATAATCATGAAATAACAAAGAGTTAAATTCCTGATTGAAATTTCCTTCACATCTTAGATATCCACAGTTCTTAAGATGTTAACTGTGGCAACATTAAAAAGTCCCCATTTTTCTATATAAAAATCTTCATTTATTATAGAACAGAGAAAATAAAACTAAGATTGCAGTATATAGTTAGAACTGCTTCCAACATTGTGCTATATATCTGTTAAAACCTGGGCTCATATGGCATAATTACTCAACATGCCACACATCTTCATTTGTTGTATGAAAATATCTGTTTCAATCACAGTTTTGGTTTTTTTTTTTTTTTTCCCTTATTTTTTAGCTTTAGTGTTCATTTTTTGAAGGTGGAAAGACATGCCAATAAATTCTCCCCTAGGTTTGGTGACTTTTTTGGCTTCAATATAGAGGAAGTTACATTTATTCTTATCAGCATTTTAGCATCATGATATTGTTGCTTTTTGTTAAGCAACTTTCTACTAATTCAAATAATCCCCTGCTAACCAAGTACAAAACTGCTGTGCCCATGGTTTGAAGGGTTCTACAAACAGATTTTCAAAACAATCATGACACAGAGTGCCCACTACCTTTGCAAGTTTGTACCTGAGATGCCTGTGGCAATCAAAAAAACCCAAAAACCTCTCCAAATCTTAGAGAAGGCATTTTCCCTGAGTTCTTTCCAGGAATTCCTTACATAAGCTGCTATTACTTAGCACAGTCCACAAAGTATATTTATACTCTTACAAGTGTATGAGTTTTGACCATTTCGTCTACCTCTTATGTAATCATATAAAAGCTACTATGCTATTTGGAGTTAAGCAAGTCTTTCCCTTCCAACCTGAATACAGGCAGTTTTTATAAATCTTATGCCAGAAAAATCTAGTTCTCCTTATGTATGATTTTTTAAAAAATTAATGGATATGTGTCAACTGATCAAAAAGAGAAAAAGGTTGGCTGAAATAATTGAATATGCTCTATGGAATGAAAGGATTTTATGCTCCTACAAGATAAACCAAAGATTTTGTTTCTTTGAAGGTGATATTTTCATATACATCTGCACTGGATGCCCTATTGACCCATTTATTTATGACACTTATGATAAGTTACGGTAAGTTACAATAAGTTATTTTAACAGTAGACCTACTTTCACCTTCCCCACAGCTTATCCTTCATAAACAACTGACTTCAGATATGCTCAGACATCCTTATGGATCATGTTTTGAACTGGATTCTCTTTCCAAATCAAATAAATCCTGCTAAAAGGAAATGTCTCCATACACAGCAAAATGGAAGGAACTCACCCAACTGCAATCTTAACTACTAGCACAGTGAAACTTCTGAAGGTAAATCCTATTTCCCATAGTATTATTTAACCTATAAAATCAGGGAATATAGAAGCAGAGGCCAAACTCATTATTTCTACTTCCTTCTCAGGACAACATTCCCCATTAGATGCAAGCTGAGTGATTTTGTTTATTGAGAATACTGAAATTTGAGCTCAGGCTGCTACTGCCATATGAAATAGGTTTCTAAAAATTATTTTTTGCTTATGTTTTTATAAAGAGCTTCAAAGGGGAGAAATGTTTTATTTTTTTCTTCTCCTACTGAAAGCAAATCAAAGTCCCTTGAGCTACATTTTACTGTTTATACACAAGCATTAAATTGCCAGGTTATAGCATGAGTAGAACATCTGAAAACAACTTTCAGAACATTGCAACATTTCATAACAAGACCAATGCACTGACTATAAATCACACTTAATAGAATACCAGTACATTTACAGGTTCTCAGATAATATGGGTTGAGAGGAAAAAAACTAATGGCCTTTGTGTGCATAAAAACTGCCCAATAAAGATAATTTGTGAACATAAAACAGCACCTGTTATTTGTACTGAAATGTTTTCTATGATCTGAGCTCAGATCATAATTTAAATCTGATAGACAGCATTTATGCCCCATCTTTATGTTACTTTATGTAATAAGAAATGCTATAAATTTTAACTGAACAATTAATGTATGCTTTTCAGCTTGTGATGGACTTGAAAGTCTACCAATATATAGGAAGAAAGGTATCATAATAACAAATTGTTCAAAAAGAATGTGTGAAAGATCCAAAACCTAACTCCTAATTCTGTTTTCCTGTGAATTTTAAGAGAGGTTTGAGGTTTAGCAAACTTTATCAATTTCTCAGTTCATGATGAAACCCATTATCCACTGATAACTCACCCTCTTCTGCTCTTTAATGTATTCCATCAGTTCCTCTGTTGTCCTTTTTACTGCTTCTTCGATTGCCTTTTCACTTTGTTTCTGCTCCTCCATTATTGCTTCCTTGACAATTTCCTTTCCAAAAGAAAAGCATGTAAGTGTATATGAAAAAAAAAAAAAATCACAAATGTGATAAAAGGTCAATCCTTTTCCTCCTGCTAAATTTCAATTGCCTCTACGCTCTTTTTCCAGTTATAGTTATCCTAAATGTATGCAGTATCTTTATAAAAATTGATAAAGGCAGGTAAAAGGGTAAATAAGAGAGAGAAAAAAAGAGAGAAATTATCACTTTAAAGCTATGTTAATAGAAATACAATGTTCCCTGAGAGCAGAAAATAATAAAGCAATTCAGGTTTTACCTTCCATCAGGAGCAGAGATGGCAGGGATTTACCAGTTGCTGTTATCAGGCCAGACCACTTCAGTTGGAAGAGACCTACAAGATCATCTGCTCCAGCTGCTTAAGCCCTTCAGGGCTGCCCAAGAATTAACTTACTAAGGGATTCTCCAAAAGCCTCTGAAACACTGACAGTCTTAGGGCATGACCAGCTTTCTGGAAGCCTCTCCCAGTGTCTGACCACCCTCTTTCAAAGAAGAGCTTCACAATGTCCAGTCTGAACCTCCCTTGATGCACTTTAGAGCCATTTCCACAACATCAAAGCCGGTTTTTAACATGTGATACAGATTATCAAAGCTTTGTGTAAACTTCTACAAAAAGTTGTCAAAATCGTTAATTTGCTTCTAAGCTTTAGGAATTGCCAGGGACATTCTGTACACAGCAGTAAAAAGCAGCAAAGATACTCCCCTAAATTAGCATTACTGTACATCAAATGCATTACAGTAGAGAAAGCCAGGAACAACTTCTTAAAACATCCCTATCACCTGCAGTATTTGGTTAAGGAAACAAATTGCTGGGCTAAAGTCACTGTCCCTAAACTGAAATCCCAGCTTCCCAATGCCACTCATGGAATAAGTAATGACATTATTAATCCAAGTGTTCTGTTTCCAAGATTCAGGAGAACAAAATGACAAGACTCAGATTCCTATAAATCCTGAAAATGTAACACTTTCAAAAAGCAAGAAAAGCACCCAGTAAAAGTAATCACACGATCTTAAATGATTTTTCAGGGGAAGATGCAGAGTACCTCAGAAATCAGGGAGAAATTGGCAATTCCTATGCATTTGTTCTAAACATTCCAAATTGGAAAAAACAGAAACACTAGCGGTGCCCCTGAAGAATTAAGCAGGAAATGGAAAAAACCTCAGTGGTTCAAATAGGAACACAACATGACTTCTAGTGCATTTTATTCACATACATGATTTATGATTTTTTTTTTTTTTATTTTTAAATCAAAACTCATAGAAAATCAAAGGTAAATATAAATGAAATCCTTATTACTCTTTGCTGGTTAGACATAACACTGCATTGCTCAGAGATTTGTTTACAGGTTTACTTGACTGCAGAGCAATACAGACATTTTATGATACATATTTACAACTTGGATTTGGGGGAGTGGGGAAGGTTGGCTGGAGGACAGGTGGAGTTCTAACAGAAGATATTTATGAAGTTGCATAATTCATCTGTATATTTAAGTGTGGCATTTTACAGTATGCTATTAGTGCAAAAAATGAATAATCCACCCACTTGGATCAAACTAATTTTTTTTTAAGTCCCTTCAGTGGAAGTTATTCAACTGGAAAAGAAAGCTCTATTTCTTACCTTTAGTTGTTTGCTCTATTTCCAAAACAGAGTAGTTTCTGCAAAACTACACTTTTGCTATTTTTATAGTAGAAAAAGTCAAAAATCCCAAATTTAAAATGTGTAACTATGTAGTCCCCACTGTTCTGGAA
Organism: Taeniopygia guttata; assembly: GCF_048771995.1. NCBI lineage: Eukaryota > Metazoa > Chordata > Aves > Passeriformes > Estrildidae > Taeniopygia > Taeniopygia guttata. The sequence continues at coordinate 70,747,313 of NC_133025.1, forward strand.
TGTAGTACACATGAAAATCATAGTTGTGAAAAGTGATTATCATTTTTTCTATTTTAATTCAGTTTACCAAAGAAAAATCCCCGGAAAAAGGTTTCTTTCACTGCAGAACTCTGGCAAAACTAACAGAAAAAGTAGGAGAAAATTACATATTACAGAATGGTGCTGTACTTATAATTATATTCTCATGCCAGTTTAATTTGTCAAAAGAACCCAAAATACTGTCTTGTGTTAGAATGGAAAAAAATCCCATAATCTATCCCACTAAACTCTTCAAAGCAAATTACAGTACTGATAAACTGCTATATCTTAATATCTAGAAAATTTTATGCCCATAAAATACTTAAAAACAATTGAAGTATGTTAAATATCCATGATATAATACTTGAAACACTACATAGTAAGTCCAAATAAGTATTTGGACTATAAAGTCCAAATAAAACCACAATCAAATTCTAAAAGTCTACGAATAAAATGCAAGGAAACACAAACCACTAGCAGTACCCTTATGGAATTGGGTACTGACATTAAAACAGTAAAAGTATAATTGGAAAGAATTCTTTTTCATTTCCGTTGGTATTGGCACAAGTCTGCAGGGCTGTGGTTAAATCACCATCCCTGGAAGTACTTAAAAAACATGTAGGTGTGGCAACTGGGGACATGAGTTAGTGGTGGCCTTGGTGGCGTGAGGTTAACAGAGAGACTCAATGATCTTGAGGGTCTTTTACAACCTAGGTGATTCTATGATTCATCTACCACATTTTAGTTAACCAAATTAAGTGCTGATGTATCTTCCCAATTTATAAACAATTCTCTGTTTCAGACACTGATCACCTCCTGATAAGCACCTGAAAATCATCTCAACACTTACTGTCACCAGACAGATCCTGTAGCCACCAAACAGGACAATCTCATGTGACAAAAAGACTCCTGCTTTAGTAGGCTTCATCCCAATGTTTGAATTTACCAGACTGCTGGCAGCTGTCCACAACATTTTTGATTTGTTGGGGTTTTTCTGTGATTATTCACAGGATGAATCATACGGATCCATTTCTCTTAGATCCGAATATCTGTTTCTCATCTGAGCTGAAATGTTATTCTGCTGACTGGATTCAGGAGAAATTAAACAGTTCCATAAAACACACAGCTTTCTTCACAGGTTATGTCTTAAAATGACAGGCCCTACAACCTCTGACAACGCTCTTGAACTGGCTGACATGGTTTGTACTGTCCCATACCTACAGTTCAAAATGGGCAAACAGAGTCCTGTGAAACAATGACACTCGAGACTATCAAAAGACAGCTTTGCTGTGATATCAATAAATGGAAACAAAACTCGTTTATCCCTTTCACTCAGTTCAGAAGTCTTCAAAGAGCAAACACTGCACAATAGTTCCCAAGTCAAGTCAACTCAGTCATATACTTTTGATCTTAATCATTGATATTAGTTTTTCCTTCTGTGACAAGAATCCTCATTTCTTTTGTATGACCTTCCACTAAGTGCTCTAGTCTAGGTACTCAGTCACTGTCTGTCTTTGCTCTGTTTCTGTTGTTAGAGTAAATTATCAACTAATATAAAGGTATTTAAATTCAAATATTACCTATTACTGTTGAACAAAGCCTTAGCTGCAGGTACATTCTCTCAGCATGTATCTACCTTTCCTTCATCTCTTTGCTCTTTCCTCTAATGCTGTATCTACCTATAGATTCTATCCTAACTTAGATTTTGGTTGCAAAGGTAAAAATCAGCCCTTATTTCATCTTTAACTAGAAAGGGTAGAGCGTTATTTGAGCCTCTTAGTGCTATTTTAGTAGACTCAAGAAAATGAAAAAAACCCGTTTCCTGTAAGAAGGTAAGGAAGAACACTCCACAAAATGGCACTTGAGGTGCACTTCCCCTCTCTCCTCCCTTTATTTTTTTTACATATTTGATCAGTGGCTGGAGTACCAAATTATAGTCACAAAGTTAGCTTTGTTACATGACTCTCTATACATGTGCTTGACATGACACCAGTTAAAAGATTAGGAATACCTAATCAAAAATGAAATAAAGATATTCAAATACTCAATTGACAAATCACAGTCATCCATGTATTAGAAATGACAACCACACAGTCAAAACATATAAATCTGTAGGAAGACAGAAAGAAAAAGCAGTGTACTCGATACATCAGAGAACTTCAGACAGTATTTAAAAAATAAAACAAGCCATATGTTGCTTTTCAATTTTATAGGAAAATTCTTTTGTCTCCACACAAGGATCAGGTGGCAGCACTAAACTTTATCTATGAAATGCAACCACAGACTGCAATGTTAGTGGTTTTTCAGAAAATAGTAAGCGTCAAATTATAATGTCTGTGGTTACAAACTACTACAATCTACTTCAGAACTCAGACATGGTTAAGGTCTGTGTGCTGTGAACTATTCCTTTTCCAGACTTTGCAAGCATATTAAAAATAAACTCATCTAATGGCAGGGATCTCTTTCCACTCGGCACTACTGAGTTGTGTCCTTCCTCACACATTCAGGATTCCACAGAATTTTCTTTTAATGTGCCTCCACAAACACTGGCCACACTAATATTTCCACAAGATGGTGGAACACCAAGAAGAAAGTAAAACTGAAAATAATGGTTTGCTACCTTCTTGAGAGAAATGTAAGCCCCCACTCCCACTGATAGCTGAACAATAAAGGGAAGAGGAATAGGAGAAGAGGCCCTTTGAAGAGCAAGTCCCTCTCCACACATATTGATAACATGTGATACCATGTTATCAATAGACTATTTAGCTGGGAATTGGGATATAGAGGAAAAAATCCCAACAACTTCTTGTATGAGTTCACAAAATACTCAACATAAAGAGCAATGTTACAACGTCCAAGCCCCTTACTGAAAAACCATTTTGTCTTCCAAAGATTAGCACTGACCTACCCAATCAAAATCCTATGGGGTCGTTAAAAAGTTATTTCTGAAATTGCATTAAAAAATATGCTACTATGCTAAGTACTTCAGAAACAGAATAAAAGGAATATTTTAAATTCTGACTCCTCCACAGGACTCTGAAAACCTTGTATAAGATGAAAAAAATAACAAGTGGACAAAGAGAGACTGATAAACATAATCGTTTGTATTCCCCTAACTGACAAAGCCCTCAAAGCTCTGTATATCACAAACACAAAGAGCTTTGAGGATAAAGAAATTAAATTTCAAGGAAGTTAAATTATTATTGACTGATGTTGAAATCCTCCCTAGTGAAAAAAAAAAAATTCATAGAAGATGGGGCAAACAATGCCAATATAGGTAAAAGTTGATCTTCTGGTAACAAATACTATAAACAGAGTGATTAATGAGGAAAAAGAGACAACAGAGTCAAAAAGCAGTTCACAGCCTATTTAACAGAGAAAGAGTGACGGAGTAAAGTGCTGGAAAGCTGCAACAGTATTTACAGCAGCATTTACAAAGGACAGAAAAAAATGCATTAATAAAAACAAAGGAAACGTGAGCTTTGAAGATTGAACTTTGTTTGAAGATTGTACCTTTCTTTTTAGATATGATATTTTATCTCCTACAGATATGATACCAAATGCATGCTGTAAACAAAAAAATATATTTACAATTAGATCTGAAACAAAACCATGAAACATTTCAGAGTAATAAGCAACAGGGTTGGTCTTGAGGGTGCAAAAAGTATTTGGAAAGTGGGAAAAGAATAAAGAAAGACTGAGAAACCTTTGAGTGATAGTGGTGCATTTATAAAGAGATATTACAGAGATTTATCAGGATTTTCATTGTATACAGAAATAGCTCACAAAGGGGCCATGGAAGAAAAAGTGAGTTAGACTTCCAAATTTCATATGAACCAAGAGGCAATCTTGCACAGAACAAATTTATTGGACAATGAAAAGACAAGACAGATATATAATCCCCATATATTTCCTCTTTTCTCCTTATTCTGTCCACCAAAAAATTCCTTCAATACCTACTCACTTGATGCATGAGAAAAAGTGAATTCGTTTTTTACAGATTACAGGGCTAAGAAAGGGCCATTTAATAGCTAATAAATCTGACTGAAAGCTAGAGTGGGAAATAACTTTTTAGAAAACCTTTTTTTTCCATCTTAGTCCTTAAAACTTTCTCAAATGCAGGGCAGTGGGGAAAAAATATTTAGACAAATAGTAATTTTCAACAAGAATTTAAAGCAAATTTTAACACTTGTAGGAAAGAAACAAAAGCCAGATCTAAACCCTTCTAAGGTTGTTTGCCTTAGAACAAAGGCAACAGCTTCATGTTCTCATTTATGTATCTTTTATTTCCTTACACATCACTGGGTATGGAAACCCTTGAGAATTTCAATACCAAATTCCTTCAGGCTTTCCAAACTACCAGCAAAAGCACTCTCTCAACTAGATGAGAACCAAACAACTTATGATAATGTAGCAGGTAAGGAGCCACTCATTCTTTAGGATTTAGGTGATCTATACATTTTTATTTTAGGATTTAGGCGTTCTATACATTTTTATTATACCTTCTAAGCAAGGGCATATGCTGATATTCATAAATCCATGGAAATTCATTAAGCACCATTTAAATAATAAATTATTTTTCAACCATCTAGATGTTTGCCAGTAAAATTGTATTAATGCTTTCTAAGACCATAGATTACAAATGTATTGCTCTGCAAAGAACACCACAACATGAACCTTCAGAAATGAGAACATACTCAACTGTCTTTAATTCTTAAAGATTTACTCAGTAAAGACCACTGAAAAGTTCATTTTTTCCCTTTTTTTCCACAAGTGTTTTAGTTAACTTCTCTTGCAAAAATATTTTTTCTTTGTATATCTCAGTATATCTCAGCTGTGGCTTGGCTGAATGAGATACCACAGCCTGAGTTTTCCTGAAATACTTTCCCGTTGGTAAGATAATTTTGCCTTACTGCTTTACCTCATGTCCAAGAGGAAGCAGAGTTTATGTCAGTTCTTTTAATAAATTAAAGGGTTTTTTTTTCCATTTCTTTCCTAAACATTTGCAGCCTTCAGAACACTTGAGCACTTGAGTTTCTAATGAATCTGCTGTGTGGATTATGGCAGAGATGAACTCAGGCTCTTTTTCCCTGGAGCATTAGGGTAAACTACACTGGATTATATACAGTATTTTAAATTTAAGCCTTCAGGAAATGACAAAGGTGATTCTTTGCTTCAAATGCCTTAGCAAAATTATTTATTTCAAGCTATGAGATGGACTTAAATTTCCAGGGCTCATCCTGCAGCCGCCAGCTTTCCTTTTACTTTTAATGAATTTATTTTAAAACAAAAATAGTGGTGCATAAATTCTCTTCTGTTTCTTTTGCTAATTCTCTTGCACATCACCATGGAGTTCACCTCCTTTGTGTAGCTGAGTATTTGGCTCTGTAAAATTATAACAACTGCCATGCAGAGAGCTCTGTGCATTATAGCTATGGGAGCTACTCTTCATTCCCCACTAATTATTAATTTAATACATCAGCTTTTGTTCCAAATTGTATGGATATCATCATCCTATATCCCCAAATAATTTTTGGACTTCAGTTTTTTCAATGAGTAAAAATAAATGTAAAGAACGATAGAGAGAATTGTCTATTGTTTTTTCAGTGTAGAGTCGTACCCCAGGAGTTTCACTGCAGTTTTGGATTCTGGGGTAAAAAGCTTCTGCCTCAGCCACACTACCTCTTATAGTTCCTCCTTATCTAGAGGATACCCACTTTTTATTGAAATAGGTGTTCTAGAAAAAAAAAATCTAGTGGAGGAATTTCACCACTCTCAACATTGACAACTACCAGATGTTAAACTCTCCTTGCAGGGAAGATGCCACTGCAAAAAAACACCAGAAAAAATAGAAAAGAAAATACTGGAGACATGCCAAGCTACATCTAGTCTGTTAAATAGATGAGTTCCTAATCTATGATGACTTTTCAATGTGTTGTAAGAGGATCATGAGGTTCCTGTGCAAATGAACATTATCTTTAATCAGAAGACTACTAGTTCTTTTCAAGGAGAGCTTGTTCTTTGTGATTTAAAATGCAAGCTTGCTCTTCCCCCAAACTGAGAATGCTCTTCTAAATTAAAAAAAAAAAAAAAAACAAACAACCAAAAATCCACAAAAAGCCTCTTATAAAAGCATGAAGCATCTGAAAAACACAATTATAAAATCTGAAGATGCTGCCAGTCTCAATCAAAATGGAAGTCATCTGGACTTTTACTACTTCACAACCTTGAGAGCATGAACTAAAAAACATTTTTCCATTTCCCTAGTGATGTAAAATATCTCATATGTCCCTTTAGAGTTATAAGGCTTCAAAAATAATACCTTTAAGTACAAATACCATGTCTCTAAGTAGATCCCAAGTCACTGGAACAGTCAAAGCTTTCATGAAAAGCTTCCATTAAAAAAATCCCAAAACAATATTCCTGTTACTGTAATCCTTTAATTTCTTAAAGAAAAAGCAAGGAAGGTGGTATGTCAAAGTTGCTCCATAAATTTGAAATATTAACTCAGTATGTTTTAGTTCCTACTTTGACTGTAGGTTTATCTTTACTTGGCTGTTTCATATTTGGTAACAAAAGATTTGATATTAAATATGATTTCTTTATTAAACTGTATCTAAGTCTTCCAATTTTTCTCTGGCAATGTTAAATTAGTATAATAAATTTTAAATGCAAGTAGTGTTTCCCTGTCTGCAGACTTGACAACAATTTGATTGAGGACAAATATTTTTTTAAGACAAAGTTTTGTCAAGCATGAATATCTCACAAGTAGAAGGCATCTGCATCAACCTTCCAGATTTGGATCCCCTCTGGGTCTCCTTCCTGGCCACTCTGCAACACCACCACCAAAAAAGTCTAAACCAATACCTGTATCATCCCTGCAAAGCAAACATTAATCTTTTCTTCTTTTAAACAAATTATTTAGGTGATGAATTAAAATTTCACTGCCTAATATAGCACAAATGTGATCTTCAAACTTTTGTTGTTCTTCTACTAAAACTGCCTAACCAATGAAATGTAAACAACCCATACTTTAACGTTTTTTTCCATTTGCTTTCTCATATGTAGTCATATAACTTCTAGTGCATGTGTTCAAAAACTGGTGGAAAAAACCAACATATTTTATTTTAATAAAGAAAATTAATGGATGGCAAATTACTCTTTTAAACCAATGAATCAAAACTCCTAATCATGTTTCTCTGGTCTAGAGGGTAAAGGAGAACGCAACAAATTTATTCCACTTTTACATGGAAAATTATTTTTCCTCCTTCATAATCTAAATATTTTACAGCTAAACAGTGATGTTACAGTTTTTAAAATATGTCTTTTATGAACTCTTGCACCATACAGATGAAAATGCCTTTTTCTCTATGGGTTTGCATTTTGAAGAAAATAATAAAATTTTCAATGTTTTTGAATTTTTCCATTAATTATTTCTAGAGTTTATTTATGGGCACTTTGACTGGAAGCCATTCTGCCTCACCTGTTTGCAGAAGACCAGATGGACCCTTTGTGATCTTCCCATTTGGAGATTTACTGCATCAGTGAAGGAAAAGTCCTTCCCTTTAATACTATGCTTAACTCCTGTTTTAGTTCAAATCAATAAAGCAAATCTCTTTGAAACAATTTACAGCAAAACACAATTTTATTCTAGGATTTTTTACATTTCATTGTCTAAAATGTTAGACTCTGTGTTTGCATTTTGGCCTTTACAGAGCTGACTTAATATATTGCCTAAACAATAACTACAAGAGTCAAGAGTGCAGTTATAGCTTTTGTAAGGCAAATCTTAGAAAACAAAACATAAATAAGAAATGACTCTCTGTGGAAGGCTCTACACAGAAAAAATTACTGCCCACACACTAAGTGCCTTGTAGGCCCAAGAGTTTTTCATTGTTAAACCCAAGCTGTATCTGACACCACATATAAGTAATCATTTGGCCCATCAGCTCTGCAGGACTTCTTTTGTTGACAGAAAATTATAAGCTTTCTTGGTGTATGCTTATAAGTGCAATGGCTTAAAGGAGATATGCACGTTCTTGGCACAGGAAGAAGGGAAAATTTCTCCAAGAAGCCAATTTCTCCTTGAAAGTCCATCCTCCCCAGGGATTTTGTATTTATTAATTAGAGAATAAAGAGTGTAACTTCATATATACTGTGTATAAAGAGTGCAATGTCATATAAAGAATGTAACTTCATAGATATATGTGATTGAATTTTGGAAATCTCAAGAAAAACTGCATTTTTCCTTAATTAAAAATAGATCAGGTATTTGAAAAATGATGCTGACATGAAGGTGAAATAATCATGTATAATAATAATCAAATAAGAGAAATTATTCCTGTTAAAATAAAAGTTGTTACGGATGTTTTGTATTAAAAGAAATTGAATTAACTAATGACACTACTAAAGGAGTACATACAGTGCAAGATATTTACAACAGAATTAATCTCAAGAGACTCCAATACCTCAGTGCTGCTCAGCAACACAACAAGTACATCACTAGGTACTTCTGCACTAGGAACTACTTGATCTAAAAGAAACTTGAGTGGAAAAACCTGTCCCTTGGAGAGGCCTGAATCACTTCCTCAGGGAGATGCAGACATGGCAGCGGATTTAGGACTTTATCAAAGAATATATCCATCCATATTAAACTACTTCTAAAATCATCCTGTCTGGTGACAAGTTCAAAGGCAACATCAACCATGAGAGAATCTGCAGCACCCTGCAGAGTGAAGGCAAAGCTGCCTCAAGTCGCTAGCCCAGCTTAGCCCACATCTCTCCCACACCCAGGCCACCCAGTGCCCCCAAATCCATAAACACAGAATCCTGGCTGAACTCCAGCACCCAGCCACGGGATTCTTTCACCCGAAATCTTCAGCATCCATCAAAACCCTTCTCAAACTTCGTTACCATAGCCCACCTCCTCTTAATCTCTTCCTGTTCCACAAGCTACAGAATTGCTGTCTTTACTCCAGTAAATGAACACTTCACCACTCTCCCTTCCAGGAACAGATTCTCTACACCACTGGCCCCAGTTCTCATTCTGGACAGTCTGAATGATTTGTATCTAACTAAAGCCCAAGCAATTGTTCTCAGCTTGAATTCACCTTTGAACTCATCTGTTTATCCTTCTGTTCTGAAGAAGAATTTGATTGCCCGAAGGCTCCCTGAAAGTCTTGAAAATTGAAATTTCACCATTTGATACTTTACATTTAAAAGTAAAAAAGATATAAAAAAATAAAATCTTTGTATTTACACTAGGAATTTAGTCAATATAGAATATGATAATGTCAGAACATCAAAACTTTCTTTTGTAGCTGATTAGGTATATAAGGTTATTAATTTTGTTTAACACTGGAAAGGGAAATGGTGTCTGTTTCCAAAGAGTACTTTTATTTTACTTCAGATTCTTAAGTTTTGGGTTATTTTTTTTCTTATGCAGCACATAAAAAAATATCAAATTCCAACACACCAATGAAATACATGCTCCTTAAATTTCTGAAGACTATAACATTCAAATATGCCACCAAGAAATCAGTGAATTCACAGGCTGCCCCTCCAAAGATTTCCAGCATCACAGACCAAAAAAATGCAACTTTTGGAAGAGCAATTTACTTGCAATTTTAACATATTTAATTTGCAATTTTTAAAAATGCTAAAAGCATAGTTGGGCATGTCCCTCTCAATTTGTGTTAAGTGACATACATTTATTGTTATAGAAGCATAACTATAGAAGCCAATGATTAGAAACATTTCTGGTTCATTACTGGTTTAACGTTTCCAGTTTTTGTAACTCTCTCTTTATTTTGTACCTGTTCTATAAGGAACAAATGTAACATCTTTAGTCTCCCACAGGTATGGAAGTCATCTGAACTTTTACAGCATAAATACCACTCTCTAAGTTGCTCATCCTGGGCTCCTTTTGAAGTCAGAGGACAGAACCAGGCATGATTTATATCATTTCAACATACGTACCTTTATATTTTGTTCTGTATGTGCCAGCCTCTCTCCATACAGACAGTCTAGGTGAAGATAAACTGCTTGCTGTGCATTGCAAATATCAACTAAATGACAGATGTCACAGGAAAATCTCCCACAACCACAGAAGACATAAAAAAGTAAAACCAAAACCACACGAAGCAGGTACATGGACGGGTAAAATATACCAACCTGATTCTGCTTTCTTTGCTCTTGCATGGCTTCTGAAACAGCCTGGGCAATCTTCTCTCTATGACTATCACGTTCTGCTTCCCACAGTTTTCTTTCTTCTGCATGAATCTTCTCCATATTTCTCCTCTCCTCCTCTACTGCTTTCAGAACAGCTTCCTGCACTACTTCTTTTTCAGCCTTTGAAACAGACCAGGCACAATTAGATGAGCAACACAGCCAACCTGAATGATTCATATATATCACCTTCTTCTAATGAGGGCTATGAGCTTACAAGATACGGGATGTAAATATTTTCGCTTTCTGAACTATGAGGTTCAATTTATCTTACAGTGCTACCAAGCAGGTATTACCTCTGGGTAATGACTCAATGACTTGTGTAGTTACAGAAAGGAGAAAAGGAAGTTACAGGAAGGCTCTTAAATTCCAGCTACTGAAAACACAGGCATTCATAACTATTTTGCTTAATACAAAAAAAAAAAAAAAAAAAAAAAAAAAAAAAAAAAAAAAGGTAGCAAAACTCATGCAAGGCACATAATGGGCCTCCTGTGATATTCCCATGTGACTGTTGAGGCAGGATGGGAATGAAAAGACTTTGTTTAGAAGGCTGAGAGTATAACTCTGATTTATTTCAAAATACATCACTCTTTTACACAGAGCTTCGTGCAGACTAACCCTATTGGTCCTGAAGTGAAAATATCTCACCTATTGGTGTGCAGTGAATGACGTACAGTGGCACAACCTAACTATGAACAATGTGAACAACAACAGAGATAAGGAACCATATTTACATTCTTCTCAACAGTTTCTCAGGCTTCTGCCTGGTTAGAAACTTTCCGTTTCTCTCTGAGAATACCCACATCCACGTAAGAGATATTCCCACTCTTATTTACAAATATCTATAGTGCAAAAACTGAGCATTTTCTGTAGAAAATCAGCCAATATACATTTGTTAAAACAAATGCGTCTTCCCTCCCAAAGCTTCTTAGCCATGCTACAAGTACTCTTTTATTTTCTCCCCAATCATTATATTCAACCATTATCAGCTTAAAATTTACAAAATTATTGTCCTAACACCAATGCACTTAATAATGAAATAGATAGGAGAAAACATATTTAAAAACTGAATAGTCACTTTCAGCCAAACATCAGCTTATATAAAATAATTCAAAACCTGTTAAATTGTCCCTGATTGTATATGATTTTATAATAGTTCTCTCCTCATTGAAGATGGCCATATTCAATGAAAGTTAAATGAGACATAATTGTTTTATAAGGATCATCAGTTGACCCTGCTACCTAGCTCTTCACACCTAGCTCTTCACATCAAGATACACTGATGTCAAAGGACCACAAAAACAAATATTTAGGTAACAGCCACAACTGAACTGCGATTTTGTGACTTCTTGTTATAAACAATTCAGAGGCTATTGTCCAAGAGAAGGCAGCTACCTCTCTGCATCAAGGCATAGGATATAGCAGATGTGTTCATCTTCAGTAGAATCAGCTTCTTCTAAGCACAGATGAGAACGCAGAGCTTGATAAATACAGTTATGAAACAAAAGTGAGTGTCTGAACTTGGCATTTCTAATGACACACAAAGAATCCACATGGCATGTCCACTAATTAGAGAGATACCTTTGCAGCAGCAGCCAGAGCCTCCTTGCTTCTCTGTCTTTCTTCCTCCAAACACTTATCCAGCACTTCCTGCAAATGTTATGAAAAATTAAACTGCAATAAAGGAGTGGCTAAAAATCATTTCCGTCAAAGAGCTTAAGAAAGCTCCTCTTCCTGTCAGTAACCGTGACAGGATCATTCCCAATAAACTCCATGATGCTGGTCTCTTATTTTTTTGGTAAACAAAATCAGTACCTTGTGCTTTTGCGACTGCTGCATCATAGCTTCTTCTATCTTTTCTGCTAACACTTCCTTTTCTGCTTCCAAAATGTCAAGAAGTCGCTGATGCTATTGGGAGAAAACATTCATATTTTGCTAACCATGGCCAGTGAGTAAAACAGACAAAAAGAATTCATCCAATACACTTAGACTTGTTAGTTACTCACAAAATTACTTCAAATGTAGATTCAGTTAAATTACATTCCCAGTACTCCTTTAAGAGATTTCATGTCACGGAAAAATTCCAATAATAAGAAATTATTCATTTCCTGAATAATTAATATTTCCTTTCAGTCTAAAAAGTATTCTGAAAGAAGTTGAAAAATGAATCACTATGTAAAAGCAACACTTACACAATTGATAAAGATGGTCTAAGCAACACCACACTTTATTTCATTCAAACAGTTGCAGAATTTAAATTAGTCTTGCACTACCTCAGTTGTATGTACAGAGAGTAGAAGGCAAATGTATTTCTTTCAACCACTTGTGATATCGTGACCCTGGTGAGCCAGGAAATGTGAACAAATGAGTATTCTGCTTTTTTGTCAATTTCCTGTCATCCTAAACATTTTTCAGGGAGAAAATTATCTCTGAAGTGACCATGTATTCTATATGCAGATATAGAACTGTTCAAAATCACATCCGTTTTCTTCTCTCTGTATCAAGTAAAGAATTTGCAGGATGTGGGTTTTGTCTCTAAAAGCTAAACTGTTTCCCAAACCCAAAAATTATTGCTGGAAATTATTGATGCTACCTATTTGTCATGATATAATTGCTAACAAGTCATTAATTATTTTACAAGTTATTTAAGAGATTATCTATTATAACCTGAAAGTACAGTATCAATGCAGTAACATTTTACAAGATCACCAAGAGGAAAGTATAGTATATAGTTTTATATTAGTATAAATGTATATAACAAATTTTTTACATATACAGTTAAGCAGGCAAATCCCCCTTTCACCAGCATGTCTAAGAAACTGACATTTCTGTTTCACAAATTTTATTGTGTTTTAATTTTAAGTGTCTCTAATGGCAGCTAGAAATACATTACCAAACTGCAATACTATGTTCTGAAAAATATTTTTTCATTTGAAGAATAGAAAACTTTTAGACTGCTTTATAAAGTAAAACGCCTATCTGCCCTTCCAGGATAAACATGTAAAGAGGCATTTCCTTGTGAATTTACTTAAAATAGGTCTGAATGTGGCAGACATATTCTAATGGAAAACATCTGTGGAAGGAGTAGCAAAATTCACATCATGTTTATACTTAATGTTGTGTAACTTACTTTTCTTGTGTTTTCAGACATTAGCTTTAACTATCAGGGCACTTACAGAAATTACATTTTCCCAGTAACTCAAAGATGAAACAATAAATGGATTTGATTAGTTAAATGCTCTCCATGACTCTTCATTTGACTAGCTGCACAGGTTACAAATATGTCATTTCACAATGACATAATATAAAACAAAAACATGCAAATATTTTTGCAGACATATGCCACAAATCCAAGCTTACTAATCATGCCAAGCAAAATACTGAATCTTTATTTTGCTTATTGAGAATTGGCACAGGAGAGTCTAAGGAGAGTTCCTCAGAGAAAGTCACCTCTATCTTGAAAACACCTGCAATAAAATGGAAGTCCGTTTGTTCAGAGATGAGACTTTCTAGTTTACACCTGGCAGGCAGTGAATTCCAGCTTGAGTCTGACCATCAGATTTCCAGGTTTTATATGAAGACTGTCTATCAGATTTCTGAGTTACCTGTATCCACATTTCAAGTTGCCACAACAGGCCAGCTACCAGACATATTTCACAGCATTCTCAATGGGACCAAAATTTTCAGTTCCTAAACTTCAGAAGAGCTTTAAAATTTTATTTTCCATGTACATATGAAAAAGCATTCAACCCATCCTGGAAGTCCAAGAATGCAGATAGTTGCATTAATACAATACAGAACATGTCCAGAAAGCCAGTGGAGAAAATCAATGTCAGTCCCCATGATGACAAACCAGTTTGATGACCACAGTGCTTCACATAATCTAAACCTCCATGCAGAGTTAACGTCTTATTAACCTGACAGGGACCTGCAATCCTGAAAAATACAGGTATCACATCCAAAACTCTAACTACAAAAAAGTTGCCTAGCAATTAAACAATTCCAAAAACCCGAAGGCTGCTGTGACTGAAGTGTGATTACTTTGATTAAGCTAGGCTCTCCTATTTCCTCGGTAGACTAGAAAATCTATATGCTATTGCATTCGGATTTATATGGAATTCACAGAAATTCAGCAAGAACTTCAGGAAGAACTGTATCTGTTTATAAAAACATGTTAGTTCATATTTTTCAAGATACCAGAGTCAAGTATTTGTAAGGGCATTTAGAATGCTTTCTAAATGTCCTTACAAATAAAAACCCTAAATACAAATCCTATTATCTTTCACAATAGAAGCTAATAACTTCTGTCATAATTCAATACAACTTATTTTACATTAAATAGTATCATCTACTCACGGAAATACAGAATTTATAATTTCAATACTGTAAGTCTCTTGTGAATAGCTTGGCATGTCCTTTCCTGTTGTAATATAAATGCTTATTCATGTGGAATAATCCTCCCATAGATTATTACCCTAATATCTGAACTTCCAAAAGATCATTTATCATCACAAATGTTGCAACACCTGTCCATACGACCCAGTAAAGCCAGTTGTCTTGTATTAGTCACAGAGATACCTTGGAGAACTATTTATTTGGCCTCAGAATCTACAGTTGGTAACTCTTGTTTTTCAGAGAGAAACATACCTTAAGCTATTGCATTACATAAATTATATGAAAAAAAAAAAAGTAAATGGAAATGGAAAATACAGAATAAAATATTATGTGAACTGCTTCTCCCTCAAACAAGTCTTATTCCAGAAAACCCATATGACATAATTAGTACGGATACAACATGAAAGCTTCCATTCTGCATGTAATTAATATGCAATTTACTTAGTAATCAAGAATGTCTTGGTTTTCTCCACAGTACTATGCCTCACAGCCTCATATAGAGGCACGGATTGTCCCAGAAAGCTGTACTTATTAAAATGATGTAGAGTGATCTTGGCGGTACTATTAATCCATTTTCTAGAAAAGAATGTACCTGAATGCATCTGAATTCCTTATTTCAGAAGTACAGATCTTTCAAAGGCATATTCAGGGGTCTTGGTTCTGCATATCACTTAGGCAGGAAATCTTGGAAGTTATGGATAGTAAAGGCTTCTGTCAACAAAGAAGTTTTAGCTCTTTCTGTATAATGACAGCATTCAGACAGTCTTTGGCCAAAAAAAAAAAAAAAAAAAAAAAAAGTAGTAGTAATTCAAAGGAAGTTATTAACAATTATATCAACAAAATTCCAAGATGTTAGTTTTAATGGATCTGCATCACAAGCTATTCTCAGCCATTTGGAACTATTCTTTAGTTTGGGCAGCTATGTTTGTATTTCAGATTTTAAAATAATCCAGAAACTCTTTTAAGTAGAAATTGTTATAGAGAAGCATCTGGTACATTGAATTTCTAGACATGAAGAATGACTTTGGAGTCTGGTACTAAATGCTCACAATGAACTTTACACACAACCAGTGCTTCCTCAGCTGGTCTTTGAAGGTTAAAAACAAACAGAAGACAACAGTTTCACTTCAGCCCTTCCATGTTTGAGAGCTTTCAAGCATCCTTGTATTTTTAGCTCACAGAAGATTACAAGAAGTTTTAGGTTAATTTACTTGGTTTGTAGATTTTTGTTCTGTTATGGTAAAGACCTCTGAACAATAGACCACTGCAGAATTAAAGACCGTATCTCTTGAGTTAAATGGCTACAGCTAAGCAGCTCTATCTCACAAACCCTCCCTTTCTCACCAGGACTTAAAACCAGACAAAGGCTGAGAGTTGAATGAATCTCATTCAGCATTTGCAGTTTCCACAGGTAAGAATTATCAACATGTTCCTCTCTCTCTCTCAGACAGTATTAAAGGAATAATGGAAGAGCTTTGAGACTTCAGGTACCACTCTGAGCTATATATACCCTGAACTCTAATTCCAGAGCAATGGAGAGACCACTTTCTCCTGGTAATTGTACACGTCAGGAGCACACTGCCCATGCTTCAAACAGCAAACCTAATAAAAGCTTTCAAGACAGAGTGATTTGCCTCCTGTAAGTAGGATAATGAATTCATCAGACCTAATGGTCCTGTGAAAAGTAACCAAGTGTCTTCCAGGCTTCCTGTGAATGTTAGGAGGGTGATTTACATGGGAAGCCTTAAATTTGGAAAAAAGCATTTAACCCCTGCAAAGGTCCATCAAGTTTTTAAACAGAAGTTGAGGTGATGGTTTCTTTTATTAATCAACAACCTAAGAAGCAGAAAAAAATCTAAATATGTTGGAACTTTGAATCCAATTATCCAACTGATAATAAATAAAAGTATCTTACTGAGTTTCTGGAATGAAGAGCAAAGATGGAAAGTGATAAAAAGTGATGGCTACAGAACTGGAAATAGGATGCATGAATCAATGAGGGACAAAAGTAAATGTCAGTAAAAGCTGCACTTTGGAGCACCAGGGAAATTTTCACCCAGTGTAAGTTTCCTAGGCTGCACATTCACACTGTGTCTGTTATCTGTAAGGCACAGCAGAGAGTTAAACACTACTGAGGATACTTGGAGAGATCTAAAAAACCTTCAGCTTAGGTACAACAAATACTACAGCTCTTCAATACATCACCTTACCTGGTTTCCATAGCCTAGCACTCTCACTTCTTTCCAACAAAGCTGTAATTGACCTTCTTTTATTCCTTAGACAGGGAGTATAGGGTTAAGAGGGCAAAATTCTGAGTTGTAAAAATTCTGAGGAGCAAATTGTCTCATGACATGATGGCCCAGTAAAACATAGGAAAAAGATTAAAAAAAAAAATAGAAGAAAAGCCCCAAACGTTTCTAAAATGTGGTATTCCACAGTGGAGAGAAATACTAGCATTTCTACTCTATCCTCTGGAAAGTAGCATGAGAGGGTCAAGAAAAGTCTTGTGAAAATCAGCTTAAAACAAAAGGCATTCAAAAATAGGCTATAATGTTTTCCCCCCTGCAAGAAGTTCTCTAGGCAATGGTTCCAAATAAAAATCGTTTGATGTAGACTCAAATATAAATACAGAGGTCCTGTGGTTTTTCTTGATTCCTGTAAAAAAGAAATCCAAAAAATCTTTCTTTTTTTCCTGGAATGTGAGTCAGAGAAGACATTGTAAACAGATTTAATCACAATAGCAACTTGTCTTCTTTGTTATCTTTATATATTAAACTAATTTGTGAAGAATTGTGACATTTTTCTTTCAGGTAAGCATAATTTGAAGGATTACATAGAAGATATTATACTAACTTATGAGGTGAATGAAATAATTAATGAGATGAGCTCCTTTACAGCTAAAATGATGCATTAAAGCTATCAGTAACTAATTCTAACTTAGAGCAGTTACAATTCCTTGCATATTCCTATTAATTCTAAACCGCAAATTTAAAGTCAAACAAAAGATTGGGTGTCTTGCATAAACTAGAATGCTTTTTTAAAAAAATAGTTTATTTCTGAGTCCTGTACTGTTTCATTTAAAATGAAATGTGTCCAGGATTTCATCCATAAATAAAAATGTATTATTTTTTGCTATAGTAATGGCCATCCAATTTATGTTTCTGCAGATTGGTTCCTTCTCAATATTGAGTAAATCATCATGCAATGATCACCAAATTTGGCAGGGGTTAATTAATTTTGTCAGCTGCTATTCATAGCTTATGTAAAAGTAGTCAGTTAGATAATAATCCAAAAATAAAATAGCAAAGAATATCACAGAACAACCGAAGTCAATATGACTATCCTAAAACAAAACAGGAAAAAGAGGCCTTGCATTAATTGGTGTATCACTGCAACAAGTTATTGGTGTTTCCCTCTTCCACAGATCTTTCATCTCAGGAAACAACTGTCATACACTAAAGAAATGATACTTGGAAACTTCTTTAAATACCATCATTACCAAAACCAGTATATTGAGACATTCATATGTCTAATTCACCCTCAGTGAAAGACCAGTTTTCCTTTTAACAAGTATCTTCTCAATTTTTTAATCTAATGAAACTTCATTGTAGTTAATTGTTTAATAGAGAAAACCAAATTAATGTCATCTGCAATACTGTTTTTTTTTTTGTACCTTCACAATATATGGACACAGAACCATCCTCCTCTCTCAAGACTTGAGGAAAATTATCTTCAGGAATATTTTGTAAATGTTTCAGCACTTCATTCACCAGCATGGAAAACAAAACACTAGATGAGGCTTCTTAAGAATTCAACACTTCAAATCTGTTCACCTATTTTAAAAGAAACATTAGCTCACTATGTTCTACTTTTATTTCTGTCTCTAATTAAGGGATCTAACAGTAGGAAGAAATAATACAGGTTATGGGAAACGTTATTATCTATGGGAGAGGAAGGTGATGTAATAAAAATACATAATGATTTTGTAATGTTATCAAAATATTCCCATTTCTACATCCTATTCAAAATATTATCCTGAGGAAAAAGGCAACCTTATTAAAATACTAGTAATGGTTTTCTGCTCCTTTAAATAAGGCTGGCTACATTTAACAGCATTTTCTTTTATACTGCACCTTTTCTTCATCACTGCTAAGCTCTGCCTAAGTCAAATGATAAGGACTGGTAATTGTAACTGGTTTCTTACACTGTCCTCACTATCTGTGGCATCTCAAGTGTTTGGCAGTGCAAGGTGGAAAATCTATCAGGAGAATTCCAACATCTGGTACATATTTCCACTTCCTCAAATTATAACTTATTACTGCATGGTTGAACTGTATATTTTTGCCAGTTTGAGATCCAAGTGTCTAACAAAGCAGCAGAGCTTTTCCAAGCTCAGGAAACAGCAAAACATTATTACACGAGAAAAGCTAAAACAATGTAAATATAAAGAAAAATTTTAGTAGCTGTAATAAAATAACCAAGGATAGGTTTGTACTCAGGGTTCCCCTCAGCAGCACACAGTGAGTGCACAAACTGTATCATTTGAGCCATATCAGAGGATGAAATTAGGTTTAAAACATTTTGCTGCATAAGTATTTCATTGTTTTTATAAATAAGTAGGAAGATATATAAAGACATCTAATAATGAAAATATTTTTCTTGGAAATCATACGTAGTAATAGAGATGATTAAAAACCCTACACGCTTCAAGCTCCAGGGGATACAGAGATAAGCAATTTCATAAAAATGTGACAATAATAAAAAAGTATCAATTACTTCTTCTAGTTTGTGATCTAATTCATTTCCCATAGGAGTTCTTCATAAATTTCTCCATTTATCAGGAAGGAATAAAGGAAACTAACTCCTAAAATATGACCAATGTAAACAGCAAAATATTCAATAATGGAAGACAGCAAAACAGAACAAACCCAATTTTTTTTTCAACTACAGATGACAGAAAAATAACTGAGGAGAAAAATCATTCTGTATTGCTTAGCTGTTCAGAGTATCAACAAGAGTTGAGGGCATAAATTCCTAACAAGTCGTGAATGTTTGAAGATAACAAGTTATATAAGCAAAAGAGAGAAAGGAAAAAATAATCACTCTACAGAGCTACTTTCAAGCGCCATTTGACAAATTCAAGGAAGCAAATGTAATTTCAAAATAAGATTTTTGGTGGAGACGCTAAAAGTATCACGGCTGAATTAACAGTGCAAAGGGATTGCAAAATTAACCTCCAACTAGCATGTGAGAATGGGTATATTGAAATTGAGTCAGTAAACTCTGGTAAGGGTTTATATTAAAAAAAAAAAACACACTACCAAACAATAATGCCTGTTACCAGGTTTTTTCATGGAACGACAGAATCACAGAATGAGTCAAGATGGAAGGGATCATAGTGGGTCATCTGGTCCCACTTCCCTGCTAAAGCAGAAGAAATCCTGAAAAAAATTTCAGAATTTGGAAAAGAAAACCAAGCAAACAAACAAAAAACCATCCCAGCACAGGAAAAGCTGACTCTTCCTCTTTTCATTTTGATTCTGTCTATATCATGGAAATCAAGGAGGTATCAGGAATTCAGAAATACATTTCTCAAATTTGTCACAGGATTTTAATCAATCCTTGTTTTTTGCTCCTTTAAATTCCGAGAAAGTGCAACTTCACTCTTGGCAAAAGAGCAACATATCTAAAAACGCACTATAAAGATTAATTATGTGAAGGTGAATTACATGAAAATGTAACAGGAAAGACTGATTAGAAGTGCTTGATTTTGAAGGGAATGAATAAACAAATATTTCTGCAGCAGCAAATGACAAGATTTCTGGGAATTGAGAGGAAATGCTCAAAGAAGGGGACAAGGTAAGTACTCGAAATAATTTCCAAACCTATCATAGTTGGAATTATTGAACCAGAAAGGTTGTGCTAACTGCAGTGTTAGTATTTTCAGTCTGCAAGTCTTCAGCATTACTACTCTCACTGCAAAAATTTGGCCAATGTCTCCTAAAAATGCAAATATTCACAAGACTCTCAGAATCTAGTTTGCATATGGCCCCTTCAAGATCAGGCATTTAAAAAATTTTATAATTACTACCATCAGATGGGAAAAACACAGAGCCTCTTCCAAGAGAAGAAAAACATAATCAAAGTTAATAAAAAACAATTATTAGAGAAGCATGAAGCACATTTTGAGTAGTTATAAAAGCAATTATTTGGAATCAAAGAAAATTATATTCTGAAAATTATATTCTAAGAAAATTATTATCTCCTGTGAAACTAAGTTTCCAATTGAAGTAAACATTTTCCCCGGCATACAAACAATTGCTGTAAAAGAATAGTACTTCCTACATTCTACATTCTAGGAGTTGTTAGGAGACATACTGGTACTTTTATAAAAGATTATGCAAAACATCAAAATGAACCATCCAAATATTAGAGAAGATAAGATATTCATATTCCAGCAGTTTGTGACTATTGTCACACCAATTTCCTGCTTCTCCACAGGCTGTTCTTGAAAGCATCCTAAACTTTAAAAGATTCCAGCCAGTGGAATTTTTATTCTGACTGACCAGTTGTTTTCCTATTGAAGATAAACCAGCACTTCTCTGAGAGAGTCTCAAAGAGACAAAAAATTTCATGCAAGAGATTTTGAACTGCTATTTATCATACAAATGACAGCCAACATCATGACAGAGTGGAAAAAACATTAAAGACATGGGGGTAACTCTAGTTGTCTTAACGTGCTGCTGCATCTAGAAATGTGAGACATGTTTCAGACACATAAAATCATCATGAAAAATAACTGCTGTATATATTTATATGTGATATTTTGATACACATATCATTGACTATTTCAAGAAGAATAAAAATTGTACCTTGCTATAGACACATTTTAACGCCATCTGCTTTGATTGAATAGTATGACAAATTTCTGAGTATAAAAGAAAAAATCTGTTCAAAAATTTGTTGATTCTTTTTCACCATGTATTTTCACACAGCACATGAGTAAAACCACAAGACCACGTCCGATGTTCCTTTTCAGAAGGTGTCAAAGGTTAGTCTCGGAAAAAGATGAGGATGAAATTTGTAATTTTCCAACTTGTAAAGAACTGGTATGTTTTCTCCCGGCATTTTCTGATATCATCAAACTCTAATAAAGTAAAACTGACAAGCATAGATTTCCTAAATATTCAGTATATGACATGAGTGATTTCTGGCACAGAGAAAAAGAGTTCTCTTTGTCCTGTTCATTGATGGAAGACACCACGACACTGGTGTCCCTGAATGTGCCACAAGAATGTGGCAAACCAAAGCGTGGTTTGCTTTGGGAAATATTGGAATCACAGAATGGCCTGGGTTGGAAGGGACCTTGGAGGTCATAAGGTTCCAAACCCCTGCCATGGGCAGGGACACCTTCCACTATCCCAGTTTGCTCAGACCCCATCCAACCTGGCCTTGGATAGTGCCAGGGATGGGGCAACCACAGCTTTGGGCACCCTGTGCCAGGGCCTCAGCACCCTCACAGGGAAGAATTTCTTCCTGATATCCAACCTAAACATTTTCTCTGTCAGTGTGAAGCCATTCCTGTCACTCCAGGACCTTGTCAAGAGTCTCTCCATCTTTCCTGTGGGCTCCCTTCAGGTGCTAGAACACCACAATTGGGTCACCCCAAAGCCTTGTCTTGTCCAGGCTGAACAATCCCAATTCCCCCAGCCCTTCCTCCCAGCAGAGCTGCTCCATCCCTCTGATCCCCAGCTCTGCAGGGGGGTCTCACCTGAGCAGAGATGCAGAGGGGCAGAATCTCCTCCTCCCCTGCTCCCCTCACCACTCTGGATATGGGAGTGTATTTCCTTGGGAGAATCAGCAGCCCTAGAGGATGTCACCTGGGAAGGAACCATTCTAGTGATCATCACCCAGGATGCTACCTACAGAGAGACACTTTGCTGACAAGCCTGACACATAATGATCAAATATCAACTGCAGGTATTTTTCCAGCTGGAAACTGGGATAGGACCATGCAATGAGGTCTTTCACTTCTTTCCCCATCCTGGAAAACACAACCTTGTACACTGAACATTATCAGCAGAATAGCACCTCTCTGGACAGGATTTTCACCTGCACCTCCACCTAATATAATTAAGCTTCAAAATCAGAAATTTCAATAAACTCTAACGAAAGGTTAAAGACAAAAAGAGAAAAACAGCTTTTCCTCCATCTCAAAGACACTTTTGTGAAGAAGGGGCATGGGAATTTAGAGGGGAAACGAGAGTAAGTAGAAGACATGACAAAGGAGTTATCATAAGATAATTATGTTTGTGTGGAACTGGAAATAAAACAGCAGAAAATTTAAAAGGAATGGCAAATGAGCACAAAATCTGTATGGTTTGACAATTTTACACAGGCTTAAAACTTTGAAGGCAAGATACCGCTTGTAAGGCAAGAATATTAGAAGGGAACAAAAAAAGGAAGCAATTTCTGTGTTGAGTGTATAATTGTTACTGCTGCACCAAAAAAATTCTTTACAGTGATACAAACACTCATAAATCTCCATGTAAATGTGGCTATGCATCTACAATCCCATAACATAAACCAGCAATGAAATCTGTGTATAAATATCAGCTGTAATTTCATCAAACTTAGTTGTTAGCACATAAAATCATTTGAAGAAAAAGAAGTGTGAAAATAAACATGAAAACATACATTTAAGAATAGATACGTTCAAAAAGAATAAAAAACATACCACCCACTTCTCAGATCATTCAACAAAGTTTTATGAGTGAATAAAATCTGCCAGTATAAATCATATTTAATTAAACCTGATAGCTCAACCACAAACACCCATACTTGTCTATTTGTTTAGGCTTCAAAATCTCAATGTTACATTACAATTAGAGGTGAAAAACCTCGATTTTATTGAATGAGAAATGACTTGAAATTAGTGAACAAAATACACACTTTTTCAGGGATCCAAAGGGGTGTTAAATGCAGACATGATGTGAACTGGGCACTGTGTTTTGTTGTAACCACTCCCTGTGCTATGACCAAGAACAGTTTTTTACATTGTTGGATTCTCCCCAGGTAAATCTGCACCTCTTCAACATGTTTCCACACTTCTGTCGCATTTTTGGGGTTTTGATGCAAATCTGACTGATCACAGGTGCAAGTGATTGCTCAGTCTGTAATAAAAATCTCAAAAAATCTTCCTGTGACATTTCTGTATCTCATGAGGTTCATTCCTTTTTAAGATTCAGAAAGTGATATCAAGTTAGCAAATTATGTGCTCATTTCAAAAATGCAAACCATTTTTTTCAAAAATTCATTTTTACTTTGTTTTAGAGCTTTATAGCAAGCATCAAATAACTACAATTCAGTGCAATAACCTCACTCATGATGCAATCAATTCCTCCTCATTATGACGTCTTTCCTTCACACTTTTTACACAGATTCTTATATATTTAATACACATTTGCACTAGGTGTTAGTTGATATGGTTAGAACAGTCAAATAGTACTAAAACACTTCAGGAAATGGTGGAGTCTTTCAAGGGGACTTTTGATGTATTTAGGACTAAGATACTCCACAAAAATTTAAAGAAATATCCTTGGTATTTTTTTCAGAATTGTTGCTAACACTACTTAAAAGGTAACTTAGTTGTAATATAAGCAACTCCAGGGGGCTATTAACAAATTAACTTCTTGGTTTTTAAACTCCCATGCTCATGGTTATTATTATTTTGATTTAAGAGCTGCACTTCAGTCAAATCAAGATCTTACTGATAACAAACCAGGTTGACGCTGTTCAGAGACTCATCACTAATTGCTCTGATCTCAAATACTTGATGTGCAGTGTGCTTTTACTCAAGTCATGCCAAATGAGCCAATTTAGGCCATTAATGCATATATGTATTTCCGGATATTATATAACCCCTCATAGCTTTTTATTTTTAGGTAAGATTTCTATGAAATAAAAATAGGTGTGGACAACACGTTTTCATCTACCACCGAAGAACCATCTCAAAATTTGGACCAAGAACTCATGCAAATCTCACATAATCAAATCCTGCATTTAACTGCATAAATGAAAATTAATTGAATGGTTTCTCCAAGACCACAGAAAATGGCAGCTGCTAAGAAGTAAGTATTAAGTTGCTCTTTTTCCTCAGTACTACACTCTCCTTGTATCTGTTCCAAGCAGGCTCCAGTGCTATAGAACATTTTTGATCCCAATAGATGAAGAGTCCTTATTTATTTTGCATTTTAAAATACTTGTGTTTAGTGGCACACTGAGGAAACAAGGTGAGAGATGGATCATTTTCTTTGGGGATCATACATGTTAATGTTTTTTTTTTTAAACAGGAGAAAGTTGACACTAAAAGAAAATAATGGAAATTCTTGCATGTGCACATCCATACCTGAGCATCAAGGAGCTCTTCACATTTGTGAGAATGCTTTTCAATGGTTAATATATACTGCTTTTCAATAGCTGCCTCTTGCTTCTGAACTGTAGATTGTAGCAGTGCCTGCAAAAAAAAGGCACAAAATACTCAACAAATATATAAGTGGGATGTTTATTGGTAGCTGCAGATCCACTCAGACACATCTATAACCAGAATGTGGAATGCTGTTATAAATTTGGAATGTGCAATGATTAAAGTACCTTTCTATGTAACACTACCTTGTTTTCAGTCATGACTAACATTTTTTGTACCTCAGATTTCTTATACAGTCTGCCTAAAAGACAGCAGCACACAGAAGATAGAGAGGGAAAGTATTTCTGTTAAATATACTCATATTAGTGGGACCACACAAGAAGAGGAGCATATGAAAGCTGCTGAAGAGAAGGAAAAAAAAGCAAAAAAAAAAAAAACAAACAAAAAAATAACAAAAAGAAAAAGCCAGACATATTTCCCTGGCTGACAAAACTCCAAATCCTCTCGCCACTGTGTAAGATCCCATGGGCCAAGCATGATCTTCACAACCACAAGTCAAGTAAAAGCAGATGGAAATTCTGAGTAACATAAAACATAAAAGAATGCCCCCCCAGGATGTTCACACTTGAATGTGAAGCAGTGGAAGGCAAAGTGTGGAAAGCCAAAGTACCCAGGCAGTAACAAACAGCTGATGGGAGCAGGGGCTGTGAGCGTGAGCACATGTTTGTGCACACGTCTGAACTCACACATGCTTGGCTGAGCCCTGCAAAACCTCCAGCATCTGAATGCAGAAAGGGAAATAAAAACCCTGAAGATACATGAAAAACCAAATTATGATTTGTAGAATTATGCTCAGGTTTCCCTAAACAGTGATGGTAGCTAAACATTTACCTGGCTCATGTGATTTAAACCTTTTTCCCTGATAAAATATTTTTGCCACTTTCCAAATATTCATCAGGCTATTTATACACAGTGCACCAAACTATTCTTAACTAGTAATCAATATACTGAATTAGTCAAAATGACTGGGTAAATTAAAACAGACATGACTTTTACAGAAAACAGACCTCTGGCCCAAATGCAGACAAAGGAAAAAAAATCCCCATCTTTCAAACAGTCTTTATTTTAGAGATACATTTACTTCATGGAACATAACACACACATCAAATAAAATTTTGAATACTTAAAAAAAAAAAACCACCTAAGAATGTATAAAAAAGATAAAATCTTCTGACAATTTTTCAATTACCTTTCCAAACTTTCCACTAACTATCCTCTTATGCCAAAATTGCTGTTCTTCAGTAATGCTGTACCATGGTAGCAGTTCTCAGCACAAGTTCAGTGATTAAAAAGGTTAAAACTTGTGCTTAATCAAACTGTAAGAATGCATTTACTGGTGTTTGCAAGGTATTTAGCAAACTGCAAGTTTACTTTCAAAAAAGCCAATTTATTTCTAACTAAATTAAGTTCTTTCATTCATAGAAATTTGAGCACTCAGAAAAACTGAACGCTCAAAGAAGTGTAACCTCTGTACATGAATCTTTATACTCTGCATAAATTAGAAATAGCCAAATATCACTGGCAAAAGTTAAGCCTGGACCTTGGGATTTGGGTTCCTTCTTTTACCTAAATTATTGTAGCAAGGAATGTTTCATGTAACCAGTACAAAAGAAAACAGAATAATTCCATTCTTAGGGAACACAGTAACAGAATGGTCATTAAGCTGCCATGGCATTTCTCAGACAGTTTCTTGCTCATGCCAAGGGTTGAGTCACTTTATGCACTTTGCTGTGCAGACTTCACTGGCAACTTCTAAAATCCTATTAAATTGTATAAAGAACTTTCAGTTTTCAATGGAATAATTATTATTCATTGGATGGCATGTAGAGGCTGTTGAATTTTTTAAATTAACTTTTTAATACTACTTATCTTTAGACAATACATAAAATTCCAC
Organism: Taeniopygia guttata; assembly: GCF_048771995.1. Classification (NCBI taxonomy): domain Eukaryota; kingdom Metazoa; phylum Chordata; class Aves; order Passeriformes; family Estrildidae; genus Taeniopygia; species Taeniopygia guttata. The sequence goes on from NC_133025.1 coordinate 70,774,333, forward strand.
ATTCAGAAACAAAAGCCTTCCTTTTCTGTTGTACTCACTATTAACTCAGTTTAAATAGTACCACAGCATTGATGCTGTATTTGACTCTTCCACTAGTTGGCCAAGTGGGGAGAAAGAGAGAAAAATCTCCCTACGTAGTACTACAGGTTTCTCAATGGGAAACCAGCACAGATGTGTGAAACCCATCCAAATATCTGGCAAATTTCAAGGTAATCAGCTACTCAAATTTAATAATTTAAAGAAAAAATGTTTACCAATTATCTCATTTGCTAAACTGAAACACACATTTGGCTACTTGATGATCAGTATCTCTAATCTTATAGTTATGACACTAAAAGACTTTTGATTAATTGCTATACTGGGCAAATACTCTTATCACTGCTGAAACACAACTTTCTTCTTTAATTAGTTAAGAGGAGCTATTAATTATGCTGCTGGGCTGACATTCCATAAATCTACAGTCAATGACCTAATACCAAGCTGGTGTTCTTGAAGCAGTCCCCTTTTAATGGAATAATTTCAAGTAAGGTTACAGCAGAATGTAGCCTATGGCACCTCTTGCATGAAGTCAAGGATAGGATTTCAATATGAGTGCTCTTGTTAATTAATTTTTCCTTCTATATATTTTGCAATGAACTTCCTTGACACTGGCTGGGAAGGGTCATCATAGAATCACAGGATCATAGAATTTTAAGGGTTGGAAGGAAATTTAAAGATCATGTAGCTGCAACTCCCTGCTATAGGCAGGGACACCTTCCACCAGACCAGGTGGCCCAGAGCCCCATCCAACCTTGGCTTCTTCCCCACTTGCTGATCTCTCTGCTAACTCAAAAAAAAAAAGTCAGACAATTGATACTGCTTTTCCTTCAATAACCAAAATGTCATGGTGCCTTCTGACAGAACAAAGAGAATGAAATTTCCTTATGTTCTCTGTAGAGTCTTCATGATAGTTTGATAAATGATGCATTATAAAAATCACATAAAAAATGTTATTTCCTCAAACTGTTATAAAAATCTTCACACATCTAAATGACTGTACAAAACATTCTTAAATTAAACTAGGAACTAAGTAAATTAGTCTGAACCCCTGTTTGAGCTCAGATAAAGAACTAACCTTAGCTTTAACTTTCATACATTGAAATAATTTTAGAAGACCTTGAACTGAAAGTAAATTCAAATATCATAAAAAGATCCATGATCACCCTGGGAGGTTCTTAAGGGAATACACATTTATTACATGTCTTAGCACTGGTCAGAGTATTTAGTCCTGAAACTGCCAGCACACTACCTGTGTGGTGGGAATCCTGGAGAATGGCATTCCTGCACACACATCAGGGACTGAAGAACTGCACTGTGCCCAATATGAGAAGAAAAACTTAAAACCAAAAATGATCACAACACTTCATTCTGTATTTCTACAGTGTGTTATATACCGAGTACCAGATTATCTCTACAATTTCTCCTCATACTTAAAAAGGCAAAAGTGCAGTAAATACGGTTTTGCCAAAAGTGGACACCCCAGCCTATTTTTAATACAAACCTACTTGCACAGCGCTAGTGCATTTCGTGTTCATTTTAATGGCAATAGAAACCACAGCTACTTGCCCAGACAAAATTTATTGTAAGGCCAGAAGCTAGACTTTATGAGAAACCATCTTGAATTAAATAGCCAAAATAAGACCATTACCCAATTCTTCCTGAATTCCCTAAGAGCAAAAAATTACCAAACCCCTTTCTTTTAACTCCCTCTTTTTATTTTAGGAAAAAGCTAGTGAGAATAAAGGCAATGGGAAAAACAAAGCAGAGGTCATTATGCTCCCCTATCTCTTCTGAGAAAAAAAAATTAAAAGCAATTCTGACCCATGCAAAACACAGGCTTCCTAAATGCACAGCATTGTGTGAAAATGTTAAACCTACTCATATATAACATCAGTTTGAAAAACAAATCATGGTGTATATGTTGCTGGGTTATGTTTTAGAATGCTTCTTAAAAGCACTGCATAAAAAGCCATAGTCAATCCAAAAGAATATCCTGCTCAAGCATCACTGGCTTGTTTAAGTAGCTGAATGGAAGCCAGTACATCAAACCACCTCTTTACTTAAAAATTACTGAGTCAGGATGACCAAAACAAGTCATCCTTAAAAATAAAATTTACTAATGAGAAGTTACCACACTGCTTCAAACATGTGAACTGTATTAAATACAGCAATAGTACTTTGGAATTTTTATGCTTTGTAGCATTAGACAATAATTAATCTAATTCAGCATCCTGTCTCCACCATTTAATAACTTGCTACTACTTAATTTACGTGTGAAATGCAATTAACCAATTGCTGAAAGATAAAACAGAGCAGAGGACACAATGCAAATTCTTTCCTGACCCATGGAAAAGATGCAGTAACTCAATAAAATGCAGTATTTGACTAGTTGTGTTATTATTATAATAGATAATTCAGCTATTAGCTAAGACAGAGATAATACAAATAAAACTATTTAGAAGACTTCTGAAAATGTCTTTTTCAAAAGAATTCAACTTATCCACGTCAGATTTTGCAGATTTTCATGACTGGGCTATTTCCAGGTGAGCCTGCCTTTTTAGTGAAAATGAATCACATCCACTTAGGTGCTGTGGAATAAGGGCAGTTAAATAAAAAAAAGGGTAATGTATTTTTTGCAGTGATATAAAAAATTGAATTTTTTATTTGTTGAATATTTGTGGATATTTGTTGAATATCCACAAGCATATTCAACTGCTTGTGGTTGAAACTGTTGATCCATACCAGTAAGGATCAACAACTTACATTTTGAATACTATGCTGTGTTTATCTAGATAGCTCAGTTTTACTGGTATGTGAGGGTAAAGGATTCATTTTCCACAAAACAATGTTCTCTCAGACTCCTCCCAGAAACAAACTGAAAACTCACTCTTAATCTTCTATTAATGTTCTAATTTTTATACTATTTAACACTCGATTTATTATTCTATAGTCAGAAGCACATACAAAATTCATCCTTACTAGAAAGGGAGGGAGAGATTCCTTGCAATTTTTATAATTGCTTTCAAAATGTAAAGGCCATTTAATCAATGATAGAATACTTTTGATAGCCAGATCCCTGAAAGTATGAGACTTGATTGTACCTTGCTTGTATTGGAATTCTGTAGAGACTTCCATGGTAGCATCACTATTGTAGAAAAGTACTCTTATACTGTAAAATCCCAAGGAATCTCTCCTTTTCCAGCCACCACCTCTCCATAAGAAAAAATAACATTGTTTCATATTCTAGGCTCACTTGAACTCTACGGTGACTTGCACATGAACAAGCATAGAAGTTGGAAGTGAAATACAAGCCCTTACAACAATTTTGGATTTGTCCTTTTATTCATGTGTCAGGTCTTTCTGAGCCAGGATGTCAACTTGGAAACTTAATAAGCTAAGCTGATGTTTAAAAGAGCTGAGAACTGGCCACATTTCAGTTTTCCCTCACTAGGGATAAACTATGTCTAAAAAAAGATATCCTGATTCTAGATTAACTTCTTTTGTAATGAAATCCTTCAAAATTTCCTTTGTTTATTAGAGGGTAACCTTTCAGTTCAGAGGTGTATTATTGGCACAAATATTTTTGAAAGAAAATCGGATGGCTCCCACATATGCCATGCTTTGAAAATTTGTCTGTTCTTACATTCTAAGAATCTGAAAAAACCCCATCATCTTACACTGAAAGCTGATGGACAAAACTCTTACTGCAGCAAGGGCTGGGAAGAACTTTTCACCTTGTAGTTAATTTCCATAAAGGGAACACACATCTGATTCATGCAGCTGGTCTTTTAACACTATTAATTGCATAAAATAATCTAAGGAAATAAAACCCATCAAATAAATACACATGCCTGTAACCTCATATTCTTTAAAGCTTGCATTAGATGATATTTCACAGGATGAGAAATAAAACAGATTAAAACTATTAAGTCATCTACTTACAGAACTGCGACAATTTCAGAACAAAAGCTTGACTAAACAAGCACAGGAGAAATTCTTATGTTGCTTGTGGTAAATATCTTAAGATGTGATGTGATCCCACAAACAAAACTTCCAAGATCTCCATTTACTTTTCTTTACTGTGCTTAATTACCAGGGATAAAAGTTTAAAAAAACAATTACATGAAAGATAGAAATAAAACAAAATTAGGTTAACATGAGGAGGGGAAACTTGGCCTACACAGAACACTGAGTTAATTTTTAATTTATTTTCCTGTGTTTTTTAATATAAATTTCATGACTGTGTTGTGGATGGTTTATTTGTTGTAAGGAAGATTAGAATGTGAGACACTTAACAATGGCCAAGGCTTTTAAGGGTTTGTGCTACATAGCATCTAATGGTCTCTATTAATGGATTTCCCAACACATTCAACAAGTGAACATTCCAAAGATAACTGAATTTAATTCTAAAAGCTTTGGTATACCCAGGTCCTTGAAAATAGGTCATTCAATATTTGACTTGTGTAAGCTGCATTTTCAGCACTGCTGCCACATTAAGAAGGACCAATCAGCAGTAGGAATTGAGGGCTTTTGTCCTCAAACTTGAGTGCCTGGTCTGCCCAGGGATACCACACTAGTGAAAGATCCATGTGTAGAGAAATCCTGTGTTTCTAAACAATGTTTATATTTAGTGTATTACTTTTCATAGAATGTTTATTTTCAAGTTACATAAAGTCACTCTTGAATACCATGGAACCATGACATGAATATACCTCATACAAGCCTTCCTGTTGCCTCATGTGGTTACTTGAACACTCTGATGAGAAATAATATCAGATATGCCAAGCTCTGAGTAAATTACTGCAATCAACCCTGTCTACAAACATGAGGTGACTTATTCATCAGGGTTTTTAAAAAAACCCAAGCATTTTTTTGGATGGTTGTTTAATACCTTTCTTGTAATCCTTTGCCATGTACTTTAAAGAAAAAAAGTAACACTGTAACATCAGTGGAGGCAAAATCTGTTCCGTAGTTTGGTTCCATGGTATTAAAGAGTGACTTTATGTAACTTGAATATAAACATTCTATGAGAAATAATACACTAAATATAAACATTGTTTAGAAATACAGGGTTCAATTAACTCCCTAATCTTTTGTGCCAAATCACTGAAACTGATAAATATAAAACTTATTTTCCAGAAGGCATGTCAGATCTACCCAGCTGCTGCTGACTGGCAAAACAGCTTTCAAAAATTATTATGGCACATAAATGTATCCCTTTACCCAACTACAAAGGAAGAAATTATTCCTTCAAAGGGCCAATATAGCCCATGCAGAGCTCTCATTTAGTTCACACAAATCAATTAAAATGGTGAATAATTACACTTTGAAAACATTCAAAACTTTCATTCAACACCATAAAATTGCTGGATTTCACAATTTGCTTATATTTTCAGAACTAAAAAGAAGGAAACATACGTGCAGCAATTATCAAAAGCTCACAAGCTTTTTCAATTGTAAGTCCACACAGGAACAGACAAATATTTTACACATATCTAGAACAAAACAGAAACTAAAAATGCTGGCATTGATGTTCAGTGGCACATCCAAAGGTCCACATTCCAAATAAAATTCCCTTTTGAGAATTTCTAAGGCAAAGGGGTCCTCAAAGAATTAAGGGAAGAGGAGTAAAATTCTTCCCCAGAAGTGAAGTGAGGGAGGCATGGAGAAGTGGGACACCACCAGTGGCCATGTTTCAGCTTTCTCAGGAATGTAAACTTTGAAATATTTTTCTGGACAGGTTCAGAATGAAATTAGTATAAGTCATTATAGAGACAGACATCCACAGAGAGCCAATTTCAATATCAGAACTCTACTAACAGTTACTAGCAAGATTATTAAAAGGCTTTCTTATTATCACAAAATCATTAATATTGGAAATGATTGCTAAAATCATTGAGTCCAACCCCTAACCCAGGACTGCCAAGCCCACCACTACATCTTCCTGCCCTCAATGCCAGATCATTCTTTGGTTACAAATTAGTGCTACCAAACAGTTAAAATCTGAAATTCTTCTTCACTAACTACATTGTCAGATTTGTGTTCTCAGCTCACAGTTGCCTACCAGGTCTTAAATTTCCCTTTTCATTTTCAAAACCAGCCTTAATTTGCATTTCCCATTATCAGCTTTTTAGTCTAATTAGAATTCTTAGCTTTACCTTCTCTTCCCAACTTGATTCAGTTTTTGTCCTTTGTGAGTTTCTTACTCAATAGTTTCCATAACAGAACAAAAGACACAGATTTATGCTCCATGGTAACATCCAGTTCTTTCATCTTACAAGCTGACCAAAACAGCATGAAAGAAGAACTACAGATTACAGATTCAGCTTTATTTCATCCATAACTCCCTCCCTTAGTGCTGTGTGGATAAAAACCTGCTGGACTACTCTGTGATGCTGCTTTCATGCAAGTGCAGCTCTGGAGACTGAAGAGGTCCAAAATGTGGATTTGTGATAAACAATCCAACCCAAAGTTTACCACAACTGACTGAGAATTTGCGGTTTGTTCTGGTTTTAAGTTTCCTTACTGAAAATGGCTAACCAACTCTATCTGAAGTTTTCCAAAGTGCAGACTGCGAAAACATGTAATGCAAAATTTCAGACCAAACAATCTAAATTGAAAGCAACAGAAAAGACAGTGAGAGAGGTCGAGCAATCAACACAAGTAGTAGTAATAATTGTGCACTGCAGGCAGTCATCCTATTCACTGCTACAATAACACCATTTGGAAATCATGTTAGTTTGGCAACTCATTTACCTTGAATTCTTCAACAATAATAGTTAAGGCTTCATGTCCAGCTTTTCTCATGTCTTCTAATTCCTGCTTATGCTTTTCCTGTACAAAAATACAGAAAACATTAGGCACATGGCATAACAATTTTAATTCATGAGAATGAATGAATGAATAAATAAATAAATAAATACCAATTATTTTCCTGTTTTGGTATCTTTCATTAAGAAATACACACAGCTTGATCCTTTAGATATGATATATAATGTATATGAATGTATACATATATATAATACCTAAAGAGTGTGTGTGTCTGTGTATATATATATATATATATATATATATATATGTGCTAAATTCATCTTACGCAGCTTTGCTTTACACAATTACATCATTGAAAGTCCTCATAGTGGTGTCCATTGCACTGAGATTATTGTCTCCATAAACTCTTCTTCAAGAGCACCATTTAAAAAAAATTACAAATAACATTTAGCATCATAATGATTCTGTTAAGAAACAGGTAAGTTCTTATTTGAAGATATAAATATAATCCTTCAATTCACCCAAGTACAGAGAAAAAATAGTAATACTGAATGCAAAGGAAAACTTGAGGTAAACATGATGAGAATCAGTAAGAAACTGAGGTAAGCATGATGAGAATCAGTCCATAATTGCTAATTAATATATACACTAGAGTGTGCTATTGTGTATAAAATAGAGATTGGTCACTATTTCTGTTCATGTGAAATAAGAATGTGAGGTCTATAGAACTAAGGCACGGAAATATCTCCAGGTCTCTAGCAAAGCAAGTATTTTCACTTTGGTCCTATCATCAACATCCTAGTGAAAGACAGACAGCTAAGAACCTAAAGATAAGGAAAAATACAGGGAGGAGAGAAAATATTTCAGATATCTCAAGATAATCAAAACCCCTACATTATTCACAACCTTAAACTCACCACAGGAAGCAAGGAGACACTGATTTATTTCATACAAGTAAACATAATTTGTACCTGGAGCATAACAATGGAAGACTCTGAGGTGAAAAATGAAGTGAGGTAGCAAACAAACTTCCACAAGCAACTGCCTAACATCGTGGTGGTGAGGACATTTCCTGCTGAGTTAGAAATGAGTTGAGCCAGAGTTGAGTGAGTGTGAACAGAGGAGCCTGCTGGGAATATTATGACTGATTAAATGTGAAAAACTATGCAAAGAAAATAGTATGGAAGAGCCTGCACATGCCCCAAACTGAAACATAATTACAGTTCCCACACCACTCTCTGAGTATTTGGGGTGTATAAAAGGATCTCTACCCTGTCATATTTAAGACATCAATATTTTGCAAATAACAATTATAGTTTATATCTGCTCTTTCTTCTTCCCTACAGGATGTGCACACACAGACCCTCCACTGAAGAGGACATTAAACGATAAAAAGAAGTGCTAAAGCTAAAGTGTTGTTAGTATGAATGCACATTTTACTACCAAAACTGCATGATACGGTAAAGAGCACCTACACTTGGCACAGTTTTGAGGTTTTTAAAATATTACACAGATAGTTCATTGGGATGAAGCAGAGATAGGAACACAAGACTCCAGTCTTCAGAAGGTGAAAAGGTGTTTAACAGAAATTAGCACATCTTTTATAACCTGACTCTAAGCTGAGATTTGATTGATCTTAAGGGAAAAACCTCTCCACTATTGATGAACTATGAATACCACACTCTGGAAAATCATATCTGTAAACAACATGTGCAGAAAGAGAGATAATAATTGTTTTAATTTTTTCTCTGAGCTTTCTCACAGCTTTCTCACAGCTTCCCAGGAAAATCCTGGGAGAGCTATGTCCCTCTCTGTTCAGAGGATATGTGGTTACCACATGAAGCTACAAATGTGGCAGGGCAACTTATGTCCTGGATACTTTCCTACTTCCTCAGATAATCTATGTGGTAGGACAGGATAGCAAGAGGAAGCAAGGGAGGAGGAGTGAACAAGAGAGCAATGCCAGGGAAGCTAACAAGAAGAGAACATTTCCATTCACCAACACAGTAAGCATAAAAGGAATTCTGAGGTTCATTAGGATATTTTTATGTCTCTTATCTCAAAAGCATCAGTCTTCAGATCAAATGAAATTCCACCATTGTCCATAAAGAATAAAATATTAACTTGGAAAGGGTTGCAGGTGTCATCAATGGCTACTGACACTGAAGCCAGTTTTAACACCCAACACAACTTTAAATAGTGCATGTATTTACAAATAGATGAGTATCAGTGCAATTCTTTATTTTAGTACACTTCATGATACATATAGATATGTATGAAAAAAACTACACTAGGAGAGTTTTCCTTCTTTCTATAGATAAGAGACTGACCTGCACAATGCAAGGGTCTGGAAAAAGGACAGCTTAGGGAAAGAGGATCATTAAGGAAGTTGGACATAATTAAGTCTGTGATGCCTGACAGGATGACCCAAGTGCTGAGGGAGCTGGCAGATGTAACTGTGAGGCTCCACTCAATACCTGTGGGCTGATCACAATGACTGGAGAAGTGTCTGAGAATTGGAGATAGCAAATGTCATCCCTGTCTTCAAGAAATGACAAGAAACCACAAGGAGCTACAGGCTAGGCAGTCCCAACTCAGGACCTGGGAAGGTGACTGAGCCAGCTCTTCCTGTGACAGAGGGAAGTCTTTCACAGTAGGGGGCTATGTTTTGGATTTGTGCTGGAAAACGAATCTGTATCTCATGGGTATTTTACTTACTGCCGGCTTTTGACACTTATCTGAAATCCTCATGGACGAGCTGCCTAAGTGCGGTCAGGAGAAGCTGAAGGAGACGTGGATTGAAAACTGGCTGAACAGCCATGCCCAAAAGGTGGCAGCGTGTCCCAGGGGACAAGAAACTGAACATGAGGCCAAGAATCCTGGACTGCATTAGACTAAACACTGCCCCCAGGTCACAAGAGGTGATCCTACCCCTCCACTCAGCACTGTTAGGGCCTGTCCAGCTCTGGGCTCCACAGCAGAAAAAAACACATGGGCATATTGGAGAGAGACCTGCATAGGGACATAAAGATGATGATGGGTCTGGAACATCCTTCACATAAATAGAGACCGAGAGAGTTAAGACAGTTAAGTCTGGAGAAGGCTCAGGGGGATCTTATCAATGTATATAAATACCTGAAGGGAGGATACAAAAAGAGCAGAGTCAGGCTCTGGAATGGGCTGCCCAGAGAGGTGGTGGAATCACTGTCCCTGGAGGCGTTTGAAGGAGACTGGATGTGGCACTCAGTTCAGTTGATAAGGTGATGTTAGGTCATAAGCTGGACTTGATCTCCAAGGTCCTTTCCAACCTAGCTGACTCTGTAAGTGTTCTCACCAAGTCCTGACACACCACGTATTAATTCTGAGGCTACTAGGTTTTTCTCAGAATTTTTCCACAGGAAGTACTAAAAAAGATCTTACAAAGCAAACAACAGTGGAGTGCTGCATATTTCTCACAGGTGAGTCCTTTCAAAGGACCCACTGCATACAGCTCACTACAGTACCCATGCTGTTTTCCAATATTTATTCTGGATACAATATTTTATTACCAGTTTCAAACATATGAAATGTCAAATGTCAAAACTAATAGTAATCAAACCCATAATTTATATCAACAAAACTTTAACTAGAGATACCTTATGCACCAAAAATTGGTAACATTTCCATCCACAGCTCTGCTAACCTTTGAGAAGTAACTAACATATGCTTTAGAAATATAACTAATTGAAAGAATATAGATTGAATTTTCATAGAGTTGTACTATTCATAACACATAATGATGTTCACAGCACATTCCTAGAGGATAACTTCAGTCTTTTCGTGGATGTTTAAAAACCCAAGATGACTACAAAGAAATTTGACAGTCAAGTAGCTTCAAAAGCATGCAGAAATAAATTTCACTTCAGCATGAATAAAAACTTTCCACTATTTACTTCTAGAAGATACAAAAAAAGAACTCATACCATCATTATATGTCAATATGCTAATAATTTTATGCTGAGCTCCAAGATTAGCATATCTTTGAAATTTTTCCAATGTGATAAAAAAACCTAATTGTTTTCTTCCTTGAAGTATAAAAAATAAGTTTCATTATAACATAAACAATCATACTTAGCACAAAATCAAGAGAAAGGTAAGTTACACCTTTACATTTGAATCTCCTTTTTATTTTCAGTATGTGAACTTTTTGGTCTGCCTTTTTAATTAAAACTCTTGGAGCAAACAATGGTGATGTACTTATCTCTTCTTTCAATCTTAACTCCTTTTCTGTTACTAATCTTCAGTTACTAATCTTAACTGATTAGTAAATATATTTTGGAACACTAAAAGCATTCCAAAGCAGACGTGCTATATGAAAACTAGCTGACCAACAGCTATTTTCCCATCAAAGTACAAGCAAAGCATCCTCAACACAAATTGCTGCCATACTCATTCTGGGCCACAAACACATTTTTATTTGTTGGTTTTCAGAAGACAAGTGATGATGTGCAAGTTGAACAAAACTCAGAGAATTCACGGGACAATCAGAGACACAAGTATCCATCTTTGCATCAACTCGCTGTATTTGTTTCATAAGAAAATTGACAAGAATTTAGATCAAAAAATAAAATAACTATCAGCTTAGGAAATTGAGCATAAAATCAAAGAGTTTGGGATAAGTAAATACCAAGAAACACAGGCACTGAAGATGACAATACAGCCTTTTAAATTCTTTCTTAGCTGAAGATCTGCATGAAAAGCTTCTCTTGACCATGTTGTTTCAGAGAAAAGAGGGATATGAAATAAAATCAGATGTTCATCAGTTAGACCGTATTGTCCAAACCAGAATGCAAACATCATCTGCAACTGAACTCCCAAAATTTTCCTCCATCAGAGAACTGTTATCAAGCTGTAAACTTCAATATTAACTTGTTGGTTATTTGTTTTACTTTCTGAAAAAGTCATAAACAGTCTAAGCATGAAGGGAGAAAAAAAAATCCAAGGAGATAGAAGTTACACCTTTACTAGAGAAAACAAAGAAGTACATAAAGAAAAGAGGAAAACTAACTGCTGCTCCCTTATTTTAAGATACTGCTATGAATTCTGCAAGAAAGGGATTTTTGCCTAAGCTCAGAAAATTTCCAGCTGGAAGGAAGCATCTCCCACAGTCTAGAAAAAGGTAACCAAATCACAGATATAGATATAGATTTTATAAGGAGGCCATCACACTTCCAGTGTATCTTAGGGAACTTTTAATACAGCTGAACAACTCTATTTTGCTTCCTGTAAAACCTCACACGGAACATGGATAGGTTTCATAGTACATGCTCCTATTCTAACATGGCAGATATACTGAAAACCACCAAAAATGTTCTATTCCATACAACAATTATTTAAGTTTACAGTAACTGATATTTTGACTAGTTTACCATTTCAAATACTGCATTAATCAGATTTTTGGTTCAGGCATTCCTGACCCTGCCCTTAATTGGCAATGAGGTAGGCCAAATTGGAGTAAAATATTCCAAATAATTCAGCCTGGGGAATATCCCCCGGACTGCACTTATAACTTTAGTGACTGGGAGTAGGTTATTTATTTTTCTCAGTTTATAACCAAAGTATTAAATCACAAAATCACACAATCATTCAGGTTGGAAGGAACCTCTGGAGGTCATCTAGCTTAACCTCCTGCTGAAAACAAGATCAACACTGAATTCAAACCAGATTGTTCAGATCCTTGTCCAGTGAGATCTTGAAAAAGTCTGAAGATGGGGATTTCAGAACATCACTGGCTAAGACATCCTAATGCTTATCTTCATCATAAAATGCTTTTTTCCTTATAACAAGTTGCAACTTCCCACGTTTCAGTCTATCACCATTTCCTGCTACACACCTCTGCAGAACATGCCTAGCTCCATTCTTCTGACAACTTTGTAGATATTGACCATCTGCTATTAGGTTTCCTCTAAACCTCCTCTTCTCCTGACTGAGTCTGTGTACACCTCAATCCTCTCACCCAAAATCTGGGAGTTTCATTCACAGTAGGCAATCACGTTGGTCAGGCATAATTTGTCTTTTGGTAAATCCACGTTGGCCATTTCCAATCACTTTGTTCATGCGCCCAGAAATGGCTGCCAAGAGCACCTATGACATGATATTCCCAAAGGCCAAGAGGCTGGTGTGCCTGGATCCACCCATCCATCAACCTTCCTATCTCTTTTCAACAAGCAGCAGCTTCCCCCAGTCTCTGAGTGGATGCAGAACTCTCTCACGGTGACAGCGAACTCTCTCATCACTCCTGAGCTCTGTGGGCTGAAGCTGCTCATTTTCACTTCACAAATGACATCACTTCTCTCCCATTCCTTTTTCCTGAGATGGTGAAGCTCAGGTCCTGCTTGCTTCCCAGACACCGTGCATTTGTATGTGTACATTTGGCACGGGTCCCCAGAATCCAGTCAATTGTTGTGCTGGCTGAAGTATGAGAGCCTGTTTTGGGTTATTTCTTTCACCACCTCCCACCTCTGAGGTGACTAAACCCCCACTTACAAATAGATGTCAAATGTACACATGGGAGGAGAAAGAAAGCCTTGCTTTGCTCTTTTACAAGCAACACATAAGATGGAAAAATCAAGATGACAGTACTGAATTCTCAATAATGTGTTAAAGAACTTGGGCTTGATTAGCAAAAATCGATGACAACATCCTGACATCATCAAATTTTCTGAAACCAATGAAGTTCCAATTCTACAGTATTTGTAGCAAACAAACAATCAACACCCCAACCTCTCCCACAAAACCCCCTTATACTTTGGAGCCTAGATATAAACCTGGACATCTAAAGAGCAACCCCAGGTGAAAACTATAACATACATTTATTAATATCTCTATCTTAATTACCGTGAAACACTGATGGCACTGAACTAACTGCAAACCTAGTTACTTCAAAGGAGAAAAGTTATGTTTGAGGATGTGGGGTAGGTGGTAAATCTAATCAACCTCTTTAAAAAAAAAATTAACCTAATCTCTTCCTCAAAGCAAAGCAGTCTCACTAAAATCACTAAACCAAAATAAAATCAATTTTTTTTCTAAGTTAAACCAGAAAACATCAGATGGAACCTTCGGAAAGAGTCAGCAATGACTGACGCCACATTAAGTTTCTTAGAGGTAACTAAAAGCTATGTTGGGTTTTATTTGGTTTTTGGTGTTTTGTTTTGTTTCTTTTTTTTTTTTTTTTTTACTTAAACTGTGATTTAAAAAACACAGACCTATAAAATTTTAAAAATTACAGATCATTAAGCTATATCAACTAATCTATTTTTAATATGTATTACTATTGACCACAAAAAGTAAATGGATTCATACAGATAAATATTCAGAATTATAGAGGTACAGTGAAAATAACAAAAATAGACATATACCTGTGCTTTTCAAAATATAGTCCAAGAGTAATACAACTCAAGATTCTTGACATTTTTATACACTCAATTTACTTCTTCATCTTGACAATATTAACACTTAAACAAAATTGAAAGAAATGGTCTTTGATAAGTGCATAAATATGAGGCAGGGACTGACTTTGCCATTACTGTATCTGACAGTCATTCACTCTCCAGATCTTTTCCTTGTTGCCTTTTCCTTGTTTCTAGAACACCCCTCACTTTCTTCCACCCCTCAACTCCGTCTTTCCCTCCAACGACGTTAAAACCACAATTCTCATATTTGAATTTTTTTTTTGAATTACAGTAATTCCACAGCTCCCTCTTTAATCTATTCAATATGCTGCAGTTAAGAACAAAAAGGCAATCTCCCACTTTCCCCCCTAAAAAAAACCCAAAATAAAAAAACCCCACCAAATATCCCACAGCAGCCAAAACTTTTCCTCCCCAGTAAGAACCCTGTTGTTGCTGAAAGAATGAGAGGGAGAAGCAGAGGAATTCTAATTTGGACACAAATATTGTTTCCTCTAACTCTACAAACCCAGACCATAAAAATGCCGCCCCTTTCGAAGTCCCTCAGTTCCTTTCTCCAAGCCAATTGGCAAGGAGGCAAAAACAAGCTCACTCTTCCTTTGTTGTACGTGAGAAATTAAAATATAAATACATTTTTTAAAGGCTGTAGCATTAGGACTGAATTTGATAGAAATCTTGAGCTGTATTTTAGCTTGGTTTGAAACTTCTTGGTATTTTACACTACGTCAGACCTCCCACAAATTGGCTTACCCAGATGAGAAAAATCATGATTAAGACACGTTCTTGTTCTGAGCAGCTCCCCTCTTCAGAGGGACACAAACATTGCTTACAGTAAGGCTCTTGGCTAAAACTTTTTTGCAAAAAGGGAAAGCAAATCCTGCTGTAATATAGCCTTCTCAACTGGATGTATGCAGATTTATTAAGTGTATGTAAAGGTATTTAAAGGACTGGAGGCCACATTTAAAAATGTAAAATAGTGCAGCACCAGTTAAAAATACAAAATATCATAAAAATGAATAAACATTTTATTCTTCCTTAAAAAATACTACTGTGTTTCTGTTGTGCAACGGAAGATTCATCAGCTATGTCAGGCATTGGTACAGGATAAGGTAATTTAATTGGTGGTGACAGAATGGGACTGTGCTGAAAGTTGATAAAATACTGTCACAGAAGTTGCAACATGCCTCAAAGAGCTGCTATTTTTATTTAACAAATAATAATTTCTCAAAAGAAAAAGTGAAAGTAAAGACAGACAAATTTGATGTAAACAGGATGGCAAGTGCCACTAGACCCCCATTCATGAGAGAACTCATTAATGAAAATATTATGCAAAATATGAGGTATTTTTAAACTATTCCTGCAGTCTTTGTTAGCTACAATATCCCCTTTCTTCTGGCATGGGAGATGTCCACTGCATTTCTGGCTGGATTCCATAAAGCCCTGAATAATCTTCCTCAGTGGACAACTGTCACCACATTTATAGAAAATAACAGCATAGGATAGCGAAGATTAATCTATCTTAAAACACCACTGAACATGTTAGAGTGACACAGAGTTGAAATGTCTTAATAAGCAGTGAGTCCAAGTCCCAGGGACTCAGGGAACTCCCCACCAGCCCAGCTGAACGCAGCTGTTTTCCCACTGGGGATTCTGTGCAGGTAATGGAACTGCCAAGGGGCAGATGTAATCACAGTCCATATGAAACCCCAGAATTGTTCCCTCTACTAACCCTTCTCAGTTTTTTTTTCCCCCTTTGTTTTATTTACTTTTTTAAACAAAGTATTTCATAAAAGTGTTTCGTAAAGTATTTCCACAAAAGCAGGCATTACACACTGTCTGGAATCAGGTTTTCGCTCAAAAAGATGGAAATGGATCTCCTCTTCTGCTTATCACTAATAAAAAGGCTCTTCAAAAAGCACCTTTCCAGTTGTAAAGTTTGAATATAAGGGGGCTGCAGAACATTTTACATGCTTCGTTGCTTATAAGCACAAACGGTGTTTTCCTTCTGAGCTTCCCTGAAGTTATCAAGACTTACTGCAAATTCTCTGCCCAGCAAGTCACTGGAAATTTGATTTTCAATGACACACTCACTTCTTACTTATCTCAAAATTCAGACAAACTCAGCTCTTTGAAAAACTAGGACAGAAACTTTACATTCTACCTACATAAACAGGAAGTACATTAAGTACAGACTTACTGGCTGAAATTATTCTAAAAATATATTTTAAAAATTATAATAACTGAAGCAATTCAGAATTTCTCTCAGTCCTTTACCGCAATGCCCAAGATTATTTTTTAAGCATTATTCAGACCTTCATTTTCATAATTTCATTTTTTCATTATGGTACTCACTTCTGGAAATGAATGATGATCATCCTAACTAATTATTTCCCTGAGAATAGTTTAATTTTTAATGCATATCCAAAACCAAAACACTGCATTGTGTTTATCAATACCTTCAAGTAAGGTAGGTTTATTTCTAAGGAATTGGATAGAACTGGGAAAATCTGTTTTATCTCAATATCCTCCAGGTTTAAGAACAGATGTTCCGGTTTCATCAATATCAGCTTTCTTTCAGTGATAAAACTTTTGCCAAGACTAGTAAAAAAAGTTCTCAGTAGTTTAAGTACATGATTATTTTAAATGTCACATGCTCTTCTGGACCTTTTAAGTCTTTTGTGAGGAGAAAACCTTATACAAGTCTCAGCAGCAAAACGTTACTTATTTAGGAGCAGCAACAATAAAGTAACCAATACTTTATCTCTGGAACAGCTTTCTCAATATCAGGAGTTCTATAGAAGTAGTAGTTTAAAATAGTTTAGTAGTAGTTTAAAATATTAGTTATTTGTTGACACTTTGCCTACATATTAACATTCTGGTAGCTCACTCAAATAAAAAAATGTATAGTCATAATTAATAAGGAAGTTTCCAAGGGAACTTTGAAGGGATTAATAAATTCAACTTTGATATGTAAATCACAAGAGTTTCTTGGCTATAATTTCCAGTGTGTGAATTAGTTCGATTAGAACACATTTATACAAATGAATTTCCTTAATTCATTGCAAATTACATGTTTCAGCTGGGTTTAGAAACACAAGCAAATAGTGCTTCAGTATCAAGTGTATACTACATATGAATAAAATTTAAAACAGATTAAAAAAAGTAAATTTAAAGGTGTAGCAGGTTAATTTAGCAATAAAAGTTTCAGTATTGTATTAAGCTGCATTCTGCAGTCATTCATAGTTTATTAATGAAATATAAACCAAATAAGACAATTTAACAGGTAAAGAACAATGAAGGGACTATCCTTAATATTTCTCCCTAAAACATCATCCTGATCTTTGCTGTGCATCTTATGTCTCCAAGTGTATAAACAGGAAGTACAAATTCTTTTAAACGTATTGACTGGTTTTTGACTAATATTGGCTAGGATTACTATTTTGGGGGTGAGTAATGCTCAGGCACTGACAATAATTATCCTGTCTCAGATGCCTCACACTGAACACATACAGGACTGGAGTGGACCCAGAGACATGGAGATGCTTTGGCACCATTCCCCACATTTTTTAAGGAGGTGCATGCCAAGTAACAGGTAACTGTCCTGCAAGCATTGCAACATTTCCCTTTAATTGCTAAATCAGCTTGCCAGTTCACAGCTCATTAATAAACTATAAATAGCTGCAGATTGCTGAAAATTTTATAGCTCATTAACCTGCTACACCTTTAAACTTTTTCCATCTCTATTAAATTTTATTCATGCAACAAATAACTGGCCTTAAGTTTTGTCTTAGCAATACAGCTACCCAAGTTCCTTTCTACATAGGTTTCTTTTTCGATAAATTTTGCACATTTTCATTATTCTCTCAAAAATCCAACAAAATACTACTCCTACCTACAAAAGCTAGAAAAATCTTGATGTGAAAATCTTGCTGTGACAAGACTGGTGGTAAAGATCTCCAACCAAGCAGTGCTAAATATACCTGGGCATTTCACAACCTTCTTAAGTAGAATTTCCATATCAAGTAGGAGAAAAAGATTAATCTCTCCGAATGCACTCGCTGTGAATGTGCAAATGAACATGTGCAGTAGCTGTCACAGACATTAACACACTGCACATAAATCAGTAAATGCACTTAAATCCAGGATGCATTGGCAAAAAACAGATCAGGACACATACTAAGCAGTCAGGACACAAAACCTAGTTTAAAAAAACCCCTGTTTTGCTAATACCTACTTGCACACTAGGAAAATGAACATTATTTAAGCATGAATTTTTGAATACTTTTAAAATCAGGGAGGCGAAGGAGGCACATAAGTGTAAAAAAAATGCTTGTCATGCCCTATGATTGTAACTGAATATCAGATTATAAGGCAAGTTGGGCATCTCAAAGCTGTTTAATAACAGCACAACATAAGAGAGGTATATTTTTAAAACAAAATTAGAATGCTTAGTCTTACATCCACTCTGCTAATTAATAATCCTGAAACAAGACAGCAAAACAATTAATAAAATAATTGAATTTTAAAAGGAAAATGTAATCTTTCTGTACAGAAATACAGAAATCTTTCTGTAATACAAATATTCATACAGAATATTTGTGTAATACAAATAAAAAGTTATTTTTCCTAATGAATGGAAAAATAATTTAGAGGAAATAACACATCAAAACTGGGGGTCAGAGGGGGGCAGTTAGGGTAGGGGGGAAACAGGCCAAAATGTAAACAGCTCTGAAATCATTAATAAATAAAGACTTTGAATAAAAATGAGTGTCTGAAAGAAGAGTACAGAGTAACATTAAAAAAAAATAAAGGTGAATAAATAAACGTGAGGTATCTGGCACTCACTTGAAAAAGAGGTGGGCAAGGGATTGTTGCCATATCCATAAATACCTTTAGCAGTTCAGCAAAAAGATGCACTGCTATCTGTTAAAGTGTTTTTTTCTGAAATTCCCCCTTTTTCCATATTCCATAATTTTAAACCCTGCTGTGACCCATGAAATTTCCTGGAATCTCATTTATAAATTTGTTTGCAGGTACAGTACATAAACTTTTTTTTCACACCTATGTTTTTTTTGTTATTAACATTCTGTCTCCTCTATGTCTGCACCTAAAACCAACCTAAATATTTTCTTAGAAGATAGTGTTTAACAGGATGTAAGTCATATATTAGTTTTGTAAGAAAACATACATTTTCTAGTACTCCAGCCATAAAAACCACCTACCTCCAAGACCTGTTTCCAACCTCCTGCAGAACACCTTTTCCAGGATCATAAATGCACTCTCCTGGAAGGAAAGGCCAGGAAGGCGATGACAGGGTGTCACCTCGTGTGTGAGGGAGGTGCTGGAATGTGTGGAGCTCTGCTTTGGGGTAGGGGATCAGTGAAGGATTTGGGGTCAGGATTAGCAGGCCAACAGTGGGAATTGCTATGCCAGACAGTCTCCAGAAGGATGAGGGCAGGTGAGACCTTCTCCAGACAACAGGAGGGGGCCTTATGTGATTCCTCACAAGGAATGTGTCCAAGTCTAGAGTCTGCCAGTGGAACAATGCAGAGATCCAGGAGACTCCAGGGCACACAGATAGCAAGCCCTGGAACACAGGAAGTTGAACAATCCACGAGGCACTCTGCTGGACCCAATCCTTACAAACATGGGAGGACTCTCTGAGGATGTGAAGATCTGCCCTGACTGCAGTGACCATGAGATGGTGAGCTCAGGAAAAGGACAAAACCAAGGATCACAACACTGGACTTGAGGGATGAAGGCTTTGGCCACTATGGGATCTGCCTGGGCCATATGACACCACCCTAAAGAGAAAGCTCCAAAGGAGCTGGTTCCTGCTCAGGGATTATCTCCTCCAAACCCAGGAATGGTCCATAGGGACAAGTGGGAAGTCAAGCACAGGCAGCAGGAGGCCTGCATGGATGAACATCACTAAACTCTGGCATAAAAGGGAGGTAGAAGCACTAACTTCAAAAACAAGGAGACAGACACCACCAAATATGCATCCTGGTTCATGTGAATTTGTATGATACATGGGTGGAATATATAAAAACCTCCAGAACAAGAAGAGATATTAATCAGAATAAAGTCATTCTTCAGAGTTAAGAGGGAATAAACTGGCCCAAAAACTCAGGTTTACCATTTACTATCTTTATATAACTGTGTTAAAAGACTCCTTGTCATGGTTTGACACTGGCACAATGCCAGTGCCCCCATGAAAATGCAACCCATCAATTGAATGCTATGAAATGCGATCGAGAACAGAGCAAAGCAGGCCAAACTTAATAACAAGGGAAAAACTTTATTACACTACTACTACTACTACTACTATAAAAGAAAAAAGAGAGGAAAAAAAAAAACCACACACAAAATTCAAAATGAAAACCTTTCAAAACATTCCTCCTCCTGTTACAGTGAGCTCATGGGCACTCTGTTTCCCCTTCCCTAGGACCCTGTGACTCTGATCAAGATAACCCTGGATCCCTCCTTTCTACCCCAATGGGCTTGGCGGAGAGCCAGGGAAGCCCACCCTGTCCAAAGTCTATATAGAGCCCTGACATTTCCTGTTCGTCCTCTTTTGTCCCACTCTCCACAAGGACATCACAGAATAAAGAGAGCTTTCTTACAGACAAAAATGTTACGTAAAGTCACACTAACAACCTGTTCATTTCCAATCATGACTCTTTGCAGTAACAGTAATACTGCTACATAAAATAAGCATAATAAAGTCCCTTTTAAAATAAAAAATTCTAAGATGTTTCGTAAAGAAAGATTGAACAGAAACAATGGTTTCTGAAAGAAAAAAAATTGTTGGTGTTTTCATAACAACTACATGTTTGTTAAGTTAGAAGAACAGAAGTCCATTGTCAAAAGATAAAAAAGAAGTTTATTTCAAAAAGAAAAAGAAAAGTCACCCCACAGCAACTATATTCTTTAGAAAAACAGCCTGCATAACTTCCAGAAAGGGACGATGATGAGAAAAAATGTGTTTAACTGCAAATAGAATTTTCCAGTGGCAATGCAGCACTTCTTCAAATGTGAGTGTGTGGTAAATCAAACAAATAGCAGTGAAAAGTATGATCCAGTTCTCAGTGAATCATCAAAACCAGTTGTCTGTAGACAGACCAAACATCAGGGGCCTTATCAGCTAAACAATCTTTCCAAGGAATTAAGTTCCTGTTCAGAGAAGTGAAAAAAAGGCACTACTTTGCCTTCTCAAATTAAGTGTTCTCTCAGTGATTTGTGAACAAGAGAATATCACCTACTGAACAGAAATGCTAATTTTGCTATTGATGGTTTTCACGGTATTACAAATTGGAGTTTGGTAGTTTTAAAATGCAGCTTTTGCTTATTTCTACAACATATTGTAATTTGTTGTGGCTACAACAAAATTTTAGATTTCTAGGACGAAGTGACCACTAAATCTGCATTATCTTCAAAACCTTGTATGACTTACTATCTTCAAATGACTTAAAAATACATAGCAACTCACACCTAAGGAAGAGCTGAAGCATTAAAAGTTGAGATGAATATATATACTCTGATCAAAAAAGGGAAAAATATAAAACTGACATACTAACCAAGAAAATATAAAAATCAGACATATATTTGCACCTGTTTCTCTGCTGTCTAAAATAAGCAAGGAATTATAAGGCTAAGAATGCAACTTTATGGTTGCAACACTGCACACAAGTCAAAACCCCTAAAATTACACTTCCCACAGCAATTTTAACTCAGTTCCAATTTGCAAGTAAAGAAGTCAGAAATATACTGTTATTCTGCGTCTTAAATAGTACAAACACTGAAGCAGGAATGTGGGAATCATAACTCTAATTTTATTAGCTTATACAAATTCAAGATCTCAAAGAGACCATTGCATTAAATATCCAAACAACTCTATAATACCAGTTAATAGCAATTTGTTTATTCTGTTTATGAACCACTGCTGCCCCTTTACTGTCTCTGGTAATTGCACTTACATATGGAAATAATGTTAAGAATGTGAAAATACTACATGGTCTGGTCAATCTTCTTTTTTTTAAAGCTAATTTTATTTTGATGAAACACAGAACTTTTTAATTTTTAGATTTACACAATAATAAATGTGGTATGATAACTCTATTGCTATCCATTAAATAAATGTTAACACTGTACCAAAGATTTGGAATTTTGCCTCCCATGTTTAGGAATAGTGATTCTCACTGGCCTTCAATTCTTCAATTTTCAGAACTACCTAATTCAGTTTAGGGCTTTTTTTTGCACACCTATGATGAAGAAAGTTTGTGACTAGTCCAGAACAAAACTTGCTTCATTAAAATGGGAATGCAGCTTAGAGAAAATATTTTTATGTTCCTACCTTGCCTTTCAAAGTTATTTTTTCCCATAACAAAAAACCTAAAACATATTTAATTGATGCAATTTTGTGAGAACAAAACTGTGTTAACATAACTGTCACCCTTGACTGAGGCAGAAACCAATAGGAAAAGATGTAAAAAAAATTAGATTACTGACTTAATTGACAAAGAGCACGTAAATCTTCTCTCAGAACTAAGCACAGTAACTTATTCTTCTTAAAAAAAAAAAAAAAAAAAAGGGTGTTATCTAAATACCACCTTGTTAAAAATCAGATTAGCTGACTGGCTTTGTTATATCCAGAGCAGTTTTGAGAATTCCCTGCCACAAGTGCCAGAAGCCAGTTAATTAGTAAATATAAAGGTGCATGAAACAGTGCATGTTCACGTAAAAGGCAGTTAGAAAAGTCTCCTGAGGCATTGATTTTATACTTTTTACTCAAACATTAACACAGCAATTCCATTTAAAAGTAATGAAGTCAATGCGCACCTACAGCTTTGGATGCTGGCATCGGTCCTATTGGAAATCTCATCCTGAGAGTTCCCAAAGCTGTGCCAGAGGATCCACTGCAGTCTACTTTAAAGCTTTTCAAGTCAACAGCATGAATAACCAGCGGAAAAGGCAGAGCCAGTGGGACAGACATCTGCCCTCGGCAGCTGCCAGCTCCATGTGTGCCCACAGGTGGTGACCTTCGTGGTGCAGGAGCCAGAGGAGAAAGACAAAAGAAACTAAAAGCTGTAGTAACAGAAGGCATCCACAATTCAAGTCCCATGAAAATAACTTTACCAGGCAGCTCTTAGAAGCATGAGTCACTTTTCTGCTCTGGTTTGATTCTGGCTGTACCCAGAAGACATCAGGAGGAAGCATCAAAAGGAACATGAACATTTCTACAAAGATAAGGGTTATGACCCTTTTATTGCCATTTTTGAAAAATGCAGTACCTGACTCAAAGAGTTATGATACGACTGACAACTGAAAACCTCAGTAGCATTTCCACCATTCAAATTCACAGTGATCTTCAAGCAGAAGTTAAGTATTAACAACGCAAGTATTAACATCCATTCTACTGTTTAGGATAACCAATAACCACTGTGGTACTCCATAAATCATGAGGGTTTTAAGTTAAACATCCTTTTATATCATGGCTAAGCAAACATTTCTTTCATTGAGTAAAGTGTTACACCCAAAAAAGGAAAAAGACCAGTATTAGATAATTATATTACTGTAAATTCCAGAATATACTGCTGTCAGGAATTCAAAACAAATTACTACAGCAACTCTGTAAATAAATATGGGAAACAATGCAATAGCTATTAAAGACCATCCACAGAAGCAAAAAAATTAAGTGAAGCTGAGTTACGGACACAAGCTTCTGAAATGCTGAAACATAGTTTGCTTTGCTCTAACACTGGAAGATGACTGAACATTTCGATGAAAATTTTGTCTGGGATGTGAAACTTTACACATGTATTTAACAGAAGATGTTAACTTTACAATGGAAACAATTCTAATTACTGTCTATCTAATTGCACTTAACAGATTTGTATTATGCAGCATAAATTATTCTATATTGAAGTTAGGTAAAACAGCACAAATAGTTGGCCATAGCACTCTAGAACATGGTAAGTCATGCTGTTAAACACAACTACTGAGCAAAGTGGTTTTCTTTTCATCTGTTTTATGAAATAGGTCCTAAAGAGGAAGAGTGTTCTGAGTTACAAAAATGTAGTTAGGCAAGTAGAATATTAAACTTACATTCCTGCTAATGTGAAAAATCAGGCTCTGATCTAAAAACCTTAGAAACTCTTTAAATTCAAAACGCTTTGGAACAGGCCCACTGATGCTGAGAAAAATATTTTCTGGACATAAATATACTATATAAAAAACCCTCCTGAAAAACAAAGATACTACCAGAAAGAAATTACCTGGAGTGTCTTGTAATGATCTTGATGTAAAAGCACTTTTTCTTTTTTTTCCTTTAAGAAATCCATTTCTAACACGCTATGTTTTTCCAGCAAATATTCCAATTCCTATAAAGTTTGTAAAATAAGACAGATGAAATTACAAACATTTGTGAATTGTGAAAACACAGATTCGTTAAACCATTCAAACTCACTTCTGGTAACTGTGATATTTGCTCTACTAATTATCACAGAGATAAAGGGTTGTGCAAGAAAAATCTGACTGTAGTCTTTAAATTGGCACAGGTGTGACGTATTTAAAACCCAAGGCATGTCCCATGTATAAGGAATCACCTATGTGAAGTGGCCAAGGTGCCCTTAATAACATCCTTTAACTTCTTCTGAACTCTGAAGGGTTCAGGCAGCTGGACCTGTTATTACAGGTCCCTTCCAGCTGGAGCTAGTCTATTCTGTTCCAATTATTTTTGTATTTTTAGTATCTTGCTCTGCCTTTCTGCACTTGAAAAGTAGCATATTAAATGTATTGTCAGCAAATGTTTTCACTGAAAAGGTGTGGTAGTCTGTTATTTTGCACTTTGTTCTTCTGTAGTATGTTTTAATATTCCTTGTTACAAATTTGTGATGGTTCATTCTATGTATCCCATTTGGCTACCCCATTTGGGGTTCTATGTACCCCATAATGGCTCAGTCTTGAGTTGTTTCCACAGTTTTCCCCGCCAAAATGTATGTCAATCCACATGTCAATCCACCTGTATATCTCCCTTGTTCCCTTGTCTTACCCCTGTCTGTCAAAGATAGCACACCCTTTTGGTTCTGGAGTGTTCCCTGTCTTTCACCCCTTCCTTGAAGCAGAATTGGGTTGTGAGGTTTGCACCCTCCCCATGTTGGCTTCTACTGGGGAGCCCTTACCCTGCACCCCTGCCCTAATGCCCTCCTATTGCTCAAAGGTTGTGTCCTCCCCGTGTTCCCCCTACCCTTTAAAAGTAGTCCTTTCATCTTCAGGTTTGTCACTTGCTCTATTGTACATAAGCTGCTGGCACCCTTTCAGTTGTTCAAGAGCAACTATTTCTCCAAGCCATTCAGGCAGCCAGTATAGAAACAAATGACCTGCCAGGTCACTGCATGGCTATTCAAATAAAGGTACGACTGAGAAGGTCATGAGGAGGACAGAAAGAGCAGGTCTTCTTAGTTCAACCCTGCTTTTGGACAAAATAGTCAAACAGACTGTGGAACACCAATCTAAAGCCTCTCTCTCAACCTGTCTCCTCTTCCAGCCTGTATTCTTGCTTCCCTTCAACCTTTCCTTCACACAGCAAAACCAGCCCATCGCAGACATCCTCATCCTTGGCTCAAGTCATTCACCCTCATTTTAATTTCTAAAAAGCTGTTTTCTCCTTCCCCAGAATAACTTGAGGCCTCCCAAGAAACAGTATTAAGAATAACAGAAGTTAAACTCACTCTCCCATGCCTCAGTGGCCTTTTGCTAACTCAGATATGTAACTGTGGGCACAGCCCTGCTTGGTGTTCATATTGTATTCAGGTCAGAAGGAATATGAAGTATTTAGCTACTAGAGTTCTCACCCCAAAAAAAAAAAAAAAAAAAAAAAAAAAAAATCAAAACAAAGCTCATGCTGAGAAAGCTTGCATCTTTTTTTTAATACTTTTTTTTTTTTATCAGTTAGGCTAAAAAAGTATTTTTTTCCTGCAAGTTTCTAATAATTCAACCTAAAATAAACCTCAGAGCTAAAAAAACAGTATTTTGGCTAAATTGAGTGGTGTGCCCATTTCTGGCCAGTCTCTAGAGAGCATCCTGAAAAGGACAATAGAGATGGGGAAGGGTTTGGAGCACAAATCTAATGAGAGGAGGCTGAGGGAGCAGTGGGGGCTCAGCCTGGAAGAAACAAAGACTCAAGGGGACCTTATCTCTTGCAGCCAGGTGGGGGTCAGGCTCTGCCCCCAGAACAAAGGGACATGACAAGAGGAAATGGCCTCAGGCTGTGCCAGGGGAGGTTCAGGCTGGACATCAAGAGGAATTTCTCCATGGAAAAGGGAGTCAGGCACTGGCAGGGGGTTCCCAGGGAGGTGGTGGAGTCCCCATCCTTGGAAGTATCCAGGGAATGCTTGGATGTGGCACTCAGTGCTCTGTGCTGGTGAGAAGCTGGGGATATGGCACAGGTTGAACTTGATAGTCTTGGAAGTCTGTGACTCTAAATTTGGCCAGTTTCTCTGGAATTTGGCTAATTTCTACGAAAAAACTTAATTTCAAATAATTTTAAATCTCTGCCAGCTCCACCTATACTTAATTCCTATATAAATGCCAAATGTTTTCCTTCAAACTGACTATTCATACCTTTTTGATTTTTCGTTTTTCCTCTTCAGCACTGCAAAGCTTGGTTTTGAGGTTTGCAACAGCTTGTTGGAGGCAGCTCTTGGGTTCATTTGTTCTCTTTGCCTCAACATCAGCTAAAGCCTTGTCTTCAATTACATTTGAAGAGGCAACTGGAATATCTTCTTGAGCCTAGTTCATAGGAGAAAAGTGGAACTGAATCATCTCTCTCAATGCCTCAGGGAAACAAACTCTCCTTAGATTAGTCATTCCATGTTTTCACCCACTGTACTCTACAATCAGTGATCACAGAGAGGGAATACAAGGGTTTGTGGTAAAATAAATATCTCATCATTAGGCTAGACTAACAAAATAAAAGAAATCCAGACATCTCTAAGCATTTGGTGACTGCTATTTCAGTAAACTGTGGAAGTACAGAAAACAGGTGAAACACTGATGGTAAGCCCACACTTTCAGAAAAGAACATAGATAAATTTGTCTAAAATGTTTAAAACATTTTGTGGTATAAAAAAAAAAATTCAAAGCTTTATTTCTCCCCTTTAAAATAAATAAAAGAAGGGTCAAAAACTTGTTCTTTTCACCACAAAAGAACTCCAAGGAAAAAGAAATGGTACATTTATCCAGCTGCCACTTTTTCAACAATCTGAAAGCCAAGCATGCTTGAGATTTGGGTGGTGAAAGGAACATCTCAGTGTCTTTATTAAAGAAAGGTTTGACTGATCTGACCTCATTCGCCCCCTAGCATCTTTTATTCCAAACGTACATTCAGATAATGCATTGACTTTCCCATAAATATCTCTCAAATTATTCAAATAAAATAACAAACAAAACCAGCTGAGATCTTGACTGTGCATGTGTGGAATTGTGTTATTAATATATAAGATCCAGCAGACAAAACAGACAGAGAGAAAACTGTAGTTTGTGCTCTGAATTCTCCCCTAAGAACCAAAGAGAAGCCATATGTGCCAATTCCATTTCTGAGTACTACTCAAGAGTCTGGCACCACCAAAAACTGTGAGTATGGAACCAGTAACAGGGAAGGATTTTTTTTACCTGAAACCTCAAGAGGCTCTGGAGATAGAATTATGAAAGAACATAGTTCTATTAACACCACCCTCTAATAGGTATAAGAATATTTTAGTTTAGTTTTCTGCCCACCATTTTCCTTTTGTTTACTCCTTAGTGCAAAGTCATCTCCATTTCAAAATAATGTTAAAGGACCTGCTCTCAACTCCCTTCAGCAGGACTTGCTAATAAAGTTTTTTAATTTGTACTATTTCCTGCATTACAGAGAATTTATAGAACGATGGATCTCTCAGTAGCTGAACAGAACAAGATGAGAAAAACTGAAATGCGGACTACAGCTAGAATTTGCACACATGCTTAGTCTGAAGTAACAAAGTGTATTTTTTATTTTTCTGTAAGATTACCTAATTAAATGGCTTTATAGTTTAAAAAAAAACCCTAAGCCTTAGTGTTCTGGAATCACCCAAGTGCTCTTTCCAGAGAACACAAAAGCTAAAATTGCTGGCCTAGCTCAAATAAGAAAGGTTGACGGTTATTCACTGTTAGCCAAAATTTTAAAAGGTGGGAACTGTGGTGGCTGAAGAAAAAGATCACTTTTTGATCATGCTTCCAGTAAAATAAAAAATTACTTATCAAAACGTTGTCAAAGAGCCAGATGGAGAGCCTTCAATACAGAAAATTACCCTGGCTGTCATAAGTTAAAAAATAAAACAAACACTCCTCCCTCTAAAGAAAAAAAGACCCATAACTTTTGGATTTATAAATTTCTTTGATATCATTTGCATCTGGGCACATCTCTTCTTCACTTTTTATAGGCTTTACCCAGAACATCAGCCTGGGAACAAGCACAAAATGGTAACTTATTAATTAATTCACTCACAATTTGTGCCACAGTCTTTCTGGAAATGTGAACATACAGATGCCCCTCAAAGAAAAAAGAAAAGGCTCAGTTAAACCATTTTGTATTTTGTGCATTTTGTTTAAATAGCTCTAAAGAAATGCATTTAGATGGTCAGAAAATAAAAATCTGACTTAATAATGAAATTCACCAGGAGCAGCCTCAAGACTTGATGAGTCAACCTGAAGAAGATAAAACCAAGGAAGTGCTGAAAACAGGAGGGTTGACAAATAGCCCAAAACACTGATTGCTTCCCAGTGAGGCAAGAGCCTTTTCTAACTGAAGTATGTACTACCCCACATCCTGAAACAAGGAAGTTTACAATGAATTAACATGTTCAAATGGGGGTCACTGCAATTAATGGTAGTAAAAAATTCAGAAGGGTAAATTCTTCTGCAGCAGCTCTTTTGCTCTTATGATTCTGACACGATTCTTATGATAATCTCCAGGCAGAAAGGCTTTTTCCTTCGTTGATCACCTAATTGTTTAGTTTAAAATGAAACATTTTCACACCCCAGAAAGAAACAAAGCTCAGCTCTCAGCAGCATTGCAGCCACCTGACATATTTCAACTTTAGAAGTAATGTGGGAAAAAACAAAGTAAAGCAAAAGTTAAATTTAATCCCCCCCATACAAAATCAGGTAAAGATTAAACATTAATTCTTGAATCATAGAATGGTTTGTATTGGAAGGGACCTTGAAGATCATCTTGTTCCAATGCCCTGGCATGGGCAGGGATGGGATGCCTCTCACTAGATCAGGTTGCTCAGAGCCCATCCTTGAAAATCCTATAAACCTAGTCCTCAAATACTTGAGAAAACATACAAGTATGACAAACTTTAAAAGTAGACAGTTTTTTTGAGAGAACCTTTCTGCTGATATTTCCTTCAGGCATGCCCTTAACTTTTAAGAACTCCAATAAAATTCTCTCTTTTGCAGTTCAAAGTAGTATGGCGTCTTTCAGTTACAGGTTTCATAAACAATCTAAAAATCATTTTGCTACAAAGTCTGCATCCAAGAAATCCAAGGACCTTTTGCCCTTAATAAGAATTTCAACCTAAATGTGCACAGAAAAGATGCAACACTGATATTTAATACATTGAGTTCTTGAACTGAAGATTAAAAATTTACCTGTTCTTCAGGAACAGCTGGATTTATCACACTCTTGCCTGTTTGAATAGCAGTTGCCACGTTATTACTTGATAAAATGAAAGAGTCAGAAGGAAGCAGGGAGGAAGAAGGCACAGAGTGCTCCAGGAGAACGTCAGAAGATCTATGGACTTCAGGTACTAGAAAAGAAAACACACACAATATGAAGAAACACCTAAAACTTAGCTCTGTTTCTGGAGTCCATTCCTAGTAAAACCCATCATAAGTCTAGACATACCAATGTAAGCTTATGTATCTCTTATAATTCAATTGCATTGAAAAGTAATTCCACTCAAATTGCCTCTGTTTTTCACTAGTATTGACTTAATGACAATCAAAATCATAGTCACAATAAATTTAGACTTTTAATTTACACTAAGGTTTTATAAGACAACAGCCCTCAAAAGGATGAGTTTTAACTCTGTTTCTTTTGATTCACATGGCCTTAGAGCTTCAACATGATCTTTAATCGGTTTCAGTCAATGGGAAAACTATACTTATAATTTCCTAAGTTTTATACATTTTTCAATTTAAAAAATCCACAACTGACTTAGAAGCCATATACAAACAGCTTGCCAGGACACACAGTCAAACAGCTTTATATTTTTTAAGACATAAAAATACAAAAAACTATGTAACTCTCTAGCTAATAAAACTGAAGTGGAATCAACTCTGGACTAAGAGCTTTCCTATACCAAATTACAGTTATGTCATAAAACCTTCAACAGTTGATCAGCATTACCAACCCATCACAACAGAAAATCTTGGTTTTAAAAAAGACATAAACTAAACAAACTAAATAAAAAGAAAGGAAAAGAGAAAGTTTTGCACACATTTTTAATTTAACAGCAAAGTCCGGCAAACTTTGACATAGTCAGCTCCAGGTGTGTCATTACAGTAGGCAAAAAGAGCACATCCAATTGTTTCAGAAAAGGCAGCTCCATTATTGTTACGACTCTGCAACATGTAAAAGATGCTCAGCCTCTGGATATCCCTGTTTAATACTGCACAAGTACTCAGCACAAACCAGGGTGTATAACTGGCCTCAAGGCATTCAAAAGGACACACTAATCCTTGAATCAAACACTCTCTGTCCCATCTTCTTCAGATGCCAGTTCGAGGATTCAGGTATAACACGGAGGAACATGCAAATCACATCAAATGAAAAGAAGAAAGAAAATAAACCACGAGGAAGAAAAATATCAGTAGGGTAACCTCAATGATAGTAGATCTGGATGTGGCCAAAAAAATAGAGGAAAAAAAAAGTCACAGCTCAGCAGAAGATGGAAACTTGGCTAAAAAGCTAGAAGAGAGTATTTCAGCAAACAGAACAGGAACCAGTCTAGATAATTGCATTTTAATAGTTAACTCTTCTCCGGAACTGGAAACAGGACTTTTTGGCTTTCTTTTAAGTAGCATAAGATAAAACTCCCCTCCCATTCCAAATGTCTCCTTTCAAAGGCAGCTTCCTATAACAACTACCTACTCTGTTGGTTCAAGTGGCAGTGAAGTGTCATAGAAAATGATCTTTTTGTATCTAAACAAACCTTAAAGTCTCAGCTTTATACTATCACTTAATGGCCCGAGTCTCAAGTTTAAATCAATTTCCATCTGATGGAAAAACAGCTAAAATGTACCAGGCAATTTCTGACCAAGCAGTCAAGTAGTAGTTCTCTTACTAAACTGTCAACTCACATGGAAAAACTGATGATGATCCTTGTGATGAGAGTGTTCAACCTTTGTTGAGGATTACCATAGCACAGGCATAGTCCACATATAAATAATTTATCACAAAAGTAAAAAGAGCCATGGAGACTGGGCACACCGGGGGAATGTAGACTTGCTGAGATGAGAGCTTTAGATAGTCACATGTTTTGGGGTGTCCAATCCTAGAGATAAAACTCAATTTTTCAGGTAGTAGAGTTTTATGTGAAATCTTCTACAATCAGGTGGAGCTTTCGGTATAAATATCTGGGTATAACTTATCCTAGGACTTCTGTATCACTTAAAATCATACAAAAAACTTCTGTGTTCTGTACAAATAATTTCAATTCTACACACCTCACAGGGTTTTAATTGGACTTCACTGACATACACTGCACAGCTATGTTGGATTTAATTTATTAAACACATTAAAACATGCTAGTGAATTTAAACAGTAATTTTACATATCAGTCAAAATGACATAATGAATAATAAAGTTATTTAGAAAAATATTGTTTCTGTAGTATTTGTTTTCCTCTGTTTCAATGACAAATAAAACTAATTATTCTGTAATAGATGAAAGCCAAAAGTAAATTAATAAAAAACAGTTTAAGAACATGATTTATAAAGAGCTCATGTTAAGAAAAATCCCTGCTTATTTTGCATAAGTTACTCTGCTTAACAACACAATGTGTGTTGTTGGTAATTTTTTCCTGATGCTGCAAAAGTGCAGCTTTGTTTTGTAAAAAGAATGAAATCTAGACCATAACAAAATCAGTAACACCTCCGTAATAGTTTAGTTCTACTGATAATATATATTTATCAATAAAATTTTATCAATCCAGACAGGCACCAGGCACTTGTATAAATTAATAAAACAGTTCCCTAATGCTTCTCCTTGAGATAAAGAATAAGTAATATCTTTTTCAACTATATAAATGGTTTAAGTAAAAATTATCATCCTCATCCCTCCCCTCTTCCCCAAAGCAAGTAAAAGACTTCATCACAATCCTATTTTTAACTTTTTCTGTTTTCCCACAATTTGCAACAGATTTTCCACACTCAGAAGAATATCCTTTGAATGAAGAAGTTCCATTCCTTTTCTACTGTATACACTGAATTTCTCTTTCATTCCTCAATAAAGTTTAACTTTGAGAAGTGTAGCTTCCCAAAATAATTGCTCAGGAACGTTCTTATGCTCAAGTTTTGACTGCTGGCCATTTTTTTATTGTGCATTATTTTATTGTATACACCTTTCTAAGCCCTCATTTTTACAGTGAATACATAAGGACAGGAATAGAATATTAAAAATTTTTACAGTGATTCTGTTAATACCTGTAGGAAATGCTGCCCAAGCAATAGCAGGAGATGTGGTCTGCTTTTCACCATTTCCAAACTCATAACTCTCTGCTGCCTGGAAACAAGAAGAAACTGTTACATATTTTACAAAATGCTATAAATGTCCATAAAATAGTTGAAAATTGTTAAATTTCAAAGCAAAGTTATCAAAATGGCATACCTCAAATCCTCCAAAGTCATCATCATCCATCTTTCAGCAGGCACTAGAACACAAAAGAAATCTTGATTTTACAACATTTTCATAACCTCATCCCCTGCCTGCTCAGAAATAAGCATTCAGTCCTTCCCTCCAGTCTCATCTCCACAGCCTGCCTGAAGTCTCCACAAGTCCTAAAACAGATCAAGGAACCTAAATAAGAACTTTTTCACACAAAGGATGCAAGGCCAAGAACTGCAAGATCTCACTTAAGAAGTGTTTTTTTATTGATTGAGTTAAATACAAAACACTGGGTGTTTTACAACAGAATTTGGGTAACTTCAGGGGAAAACATAAGCACTGCCCATCAACATAGTCCAACATCTTTTGAAAGTAAAAATGCAGGAAAATCTTCCTCATAGAGGAAAATATGAAGATGTTACCCAAAGTTATAGCTAAAGATTTCAGGTATAGCAAACAGGTCCCCAGTACCTCAACAAATGGTACTTGTTGGGTACAACCAAATGGTGGTAAATGGTACAACCATCAAATAATCTAGTCTGGATATCTATATATAAAATAAACAAATAAATACATGAATATGTCTAGGACCACCAGATTCCAAAATGAAGGGTTATCTTCACTCATAAGGAAAACAATCTATCTTAATGCAGTTGTAATCTACCACAGAACTTGTATAGTTTTGTGTTTATGATTTAAAACATAAAAAAATATTTTCCATTGTTAAGTTGCTTTTCCAAATCAGCACTGTGATTAAATCCAAAAAGATTTCCTGCTTTTCCCATATCTTCTTAGCTGTCTGGCAACATCAGAACAAACTGCAGCTTGGTAAAAGACTGTGGTGAATTTCTGGAAATTTTTCTACTACCACAGAGGTCCGTCCCTAGGTTTCATGGAGGGACTGATTAAGATTTTACAAACTGATCAGCATTTTTGACTTGCAGCCCTGAATTCTGTGGCATTTGGAGATATTTATCGTTAAACTGCAGTTCCTTTAAAAAAAAAGCAGGCTAAGTTACTCAGCTAATAAAACTAACTCAAGATCTACCAAGCTGTTGAAAGAAAGATACTATGTATTAACAAAAATATATATCTGTAATTCTGACAGGTAAATGAAAGATAATAAAAAAAAATCTTTATGGTCGTTATAGGATGTTGAAATATTTATAGAGCTAATTGACTTTGGTTAAAACAGTCTTAGGATAAACTTTGATTACTGCAGGAAAGATGGAAAGGGACTGTTTACAAGAGAGTAGGTTCAGACTGGATGTCAGGAAGAAATTCTTCCCTGTCAGGGTGGGGAGGTCCTGGCACAGGTTGCCAAGAGAAGTTGTGGCTACCTCATCTCTGGAAGTGTCCAAGGCCAGGTTGGATGGGCTTGAAGCAGCCTGTTCTGGTGGAAGGTGTCCCTGCCATGGGACTGGGTGATATTTAAGGTCCCTTCCAACCCCAACCGCTCTGTGATCAATGATAAATCATTGCTATCACAGCGTAAGTAGAAATATTTGTCTAAATTGAAGTATTGCTCAATAGTCTTATGTGGTATAAGAACTAAGTATCTTTTTAGGGAGTATGAGAGGTTTTGTTGGCTTTGTGTCAGTTGGGTTTTGTGCTGGTTATTTTCCAAGAGAGAAAGAAGGTAGTTGGGTATTTTTCCAATCTGTGTTAAGGTTAATCGGTCAAACGTTCATGCAGTCCACCAACATTCAGAGCTTTAATATACAGCTCAAGAATGCAGCATGCGTGTTAACAAATGATGGATGGAGATTGTGTGGACAGCACAGGACTGCAGCTGGAAACAGCACAAACTGAGAATGTAGCTGTATTCATGCCACATTCTGGGAAAAACCACCCAAACCAGACTGGTGATTGACACAATCACTGCACAACCCAGTGTTCAGGCAGCAGGCAGAGCAGCCAGCTGAAGAAAGTGAGCTTTTAGAAAGGCAAACAGGTATTTTATCCATTTTATCTGTGATACATTCTGTATCACATCAACAGGTCTTACAGGCTCTACACAAAATTCCTTCAAAGCAGATTTTCTCCACAAAGTGCATGAGACATTATTCCCATCCTCTCAGGAACTGCTTATGTCTCAACCAGGGAAAGTACATTCAGCACTGTATTTTAAAAACACAACCTGGAACAAGTTCAGAGGAGTTCAACAAGAATTAAAGCAATTTTGGAAAGGCATGTTAAGATGGACAGTCTCTAAAAAAAATAAAAGGCAAACAAAAATAGAAAATATGTAAAATCATGTTCTAAGAAGTGATTAACTACTTTGATTTCTCTTCAAATAAAACACTGACCTGAAGCAGTAAAGACAGAAGGCCCTGTAAGGAAAACATGTGAGGATTTCCATTTCTCCTTCAAGAACATTTACAAGAAACTGTGCATAAATATAACAGAACTTTTGATAGAGAAAAAAGAATGTAGGGCAGAAGAAAAACTGGTGAGCAACCTGTTATTGAATCCATCAATTTTTTTACTGCATTTCATATACAGTTTTGTAAGCCTGGTAACAATCCCAGGACTATTCTGACCTCAGATTACCTTTTCCCCACAAATTTTAAACACAGAAATTTTGTGGCTGTAACAGCATGATTAATTTATGAATTAGTCCACATATCACTCCAATTAAATAAAAGATAAACAAAACCCCAAGCAAGCCTCTATAGTACCAATTGTGTTTTCACACCTAGATGTTAATCCTCTAATTTCCAGTTCTTCAGAGATCCCACAGGAATTCCAGGCCAAGTGATTCCCCCCCAAATGAGAGAATTCTAGGTGTGTTTGCTCTTTGGTTTGTATAATATATATTCATACATGTATATGCACCTCTGTTTCAAAACAAAATCCTGATTTGTTTCCATGCTTTGATTTCTGTGGACAAAAAACCATCTAAAAATACCAAAAACTGGCAAACTCAACGTGTGTCATAAATATGCAGGCAGTAGATTAGGATAGAAAGCATGGAATAAATCCTGAGGGATGCTGATATAAGGCACTTCAAAAACACAAAGACTGAGGTTCTCTTCAAAGAGTGTTGGTGCAAGAATTCTTACTAGGCAATGAATTTCCCAAAATATTATCTCTTGCATAAAAAGGGAGCCTTCTGCAGGGAAAAGGGCCACATCAATGTTATAGGAAATTTATAGAAAAAGGAGGCATTCATAGTCCTCAGAGTCCATGTGCATTTAGCTCTAAAAATTTATTAATACCTAATTATAAATTTAACTGATAACAATGCTGAAAATTTCTCAATTCTATCCCTTATTCTCATGATGGAAATGCATTTCTGGTACAAATAAATAAAAGAAGTAGCCTAATGTCTCTCCTTAGACCTGCAACAAATCTGGTTCTTTTAATCAACCATCTATTCCAAAAATGAGAAATCAGACTTTTCTTTCCTCACAGGGTAGTAACATTATTTGTGGCACCAGAATAGGAAAGAATACATTAAATGCTGACAGTCTTCAGGATTTGAAAAATAACAGAAAAAGACAAAACAGCCCACACAGTCTAACCATGACTAAATGTGGTCTCTTGAAATATGCCTGATACTGGATTAAGTAACTGTAAAATTGGGCAACAAGAAGTCAACCTCAAAATTACAGAGTCATAGAAATTATGGTTGGAAAAGACACAGTAGGTCATCCAGCCCAGGTCATTTCCAAAACATTGCAGTTCTCAGACAGTCATGTCCTAAAAGGACAGCTTGAGAAGCTCTCCAGTCACGTTGGGAAAAGAAGGAAACTTTCCATGGACAACGAATATGCAAGCCACTGAATTTTGAGAAGGTTTTATCAACAAGTTTGAATCCACCAAAGGGAACAGTAAATTCTGTCAAAATTCAGACCAGCAGGTCATCCAACCCAAGCTCCTTTTCAAAGCATGGTCAACACTGCATTTCAGATGAGGTTGCTCAAGACTTTCTCCTGCATGGCTAGTAAGGCTGCATGATGAATTTATTCAGATTGATGTGCATACCTGAGAA
Organism: Taeniopygia guttata; assembly: GCF_048771995.1. Classification (NCBI taxonomy): domain Eukaryota; kingdom Metazoa; phylum Chordata; class Aves; order Passeriformes; family Estrildidae; genus Taeniopygia; species Taeniopygia guttata. The sequence continues at coordinate 70,811,501 of NC_133025.1, forward strand.
GCTCACAAGCTTTCCTGTGCCAAATACAGTCACCAAAGCCTGGCCAGCAGCTTAAAACAGGTCATGAGAACTTTGTGAAATGCACTTACCTGACAGACACACCAAAAGCATGTTTTATACACAGGAAGATCAAGAGCCATTCCAAGAAATAAGGCAGAAAAATGTAAGCTGATGGTGAACTAGGAAGAATTCCTCATTCACATCCATCTCTGGTTAGTGAGAATTGAAATCAATCAAGTCTTGATAATCTAAATTTTTCTAGGTAATAGAGATTACCTCTGATTCAGCCAGGTAAAATCAAGTGATTTCTGTATAATCTGGCCTGTAAATTTGAGTTTCAGGACGAATTTTGTACATTTTAATGGAACAACTGACAGAATATACTACTTTTTGTTTTGTCAGAATGGTGCGTGTGGAGCTGCCTGAGGGTGGGGCTGCGTATTTGTATTTCTGGCAAACCCCGGGGTAACTCCCTATCTGTGATAACCTATCAGTTTTACGTTCATTCTTAGGTTTCCTAAATGCCTCATCCAATGTGTTCGGTCCAGGACAGGCTTATTAGCTGTCCCTTAGCTGGACATAACATAGACCATGGCATTTGAAGAATAATCTTAGGCCAAAACTGCAGGTTCCAAAAAGTCTACTCAGGATAAGTATGTGGTTATATCACAGTCCCTGGAGGTATTTAAAAGATGTATAGATGTGGCATTTAGGGATGTGGTTCAAGGGTGGACTTGGTAGTGGGAGTTTAATGGTTGGACTCCATGATCCTAAAGGTCTTTTCTAACCTAAATTGTTCTCCGATTTCACTTCCAGTACTGACTTAATAAACATTTAGTACATTAAATAATGTTAAAACTTTTCTACTAGAAAAAAAAACCCAAAAAAGTCAGCAGTTGCACACCCTCCTATTTTGCAGTAGTAGTTACTTATATCACAATTGATTCCACTCAAATCTATGGTACTTCTAAGAAAAAATTAAAGCCTGGCCCATTGTAATGAATTTTCTTCACAGCCCAAATAAAGCAGATCAACATTAAAGTAATCACAATTTAGTTTGCAAAGCCTCTCAGGACAACTCATGCAACCCAACCTGAAAGCAAGGCCAGCTCTGGCACTGCCTAAAGCCACACACAGTCGAGTTCAGAATATCTGCAAGGACTGGTCTAGGAAGCAGCAGCAGTCAAGCACTGGAGAAAACACACAGAGGATTTTCTTTTCCTATTCACCTTTCAGGTCTACCCATTGATCCATTTATTCTGAGGAGTTTCCAGATGGTTTCAGTGTTTAGAGATGAGAACAGCACACTAAGGAATGAGACAATAAAAGTCAAGGATCAATTTATACAAAATAGAATTTATAAAGTGGTTGGGAGGGACAGAGGGAGGGATGGGGAAAACCACGTTCTATGAAATTTCCCCCAGCTTTGACAATCTTAAAAAATACCAGCTTCTTTTCTCTAGATATTCAAAGATGGTTTCAAGTAATACCTACTCCAGCAGAAATATTAAAATACGGCATTATTCAGCAGATTTCAATACCTGCAGAACCTATCTTTCCCAAGACTTAATTCTAGCAATTTTAGGAACTCAAGGGTTAGAGCTTCAGTCTTCACCTTCTTAGATCTTCAGTCTTCACTATAATTAGTGTCCTGTGACCAGAATATAGAAGGGTTAGTTTTTGCTTTATAAAAATAAGATATCACACAGTTAACTATTTTTCACATTTCTCTATTGGCCTTGTCTAAGCTTTCTCTATCACAAATATCCTTTTACTTCAAAAGCCAGACATTTTTTACAAAATGCACATAAACTTCTGTGAGAATTCTGGCAAAGTGGATACAATTCAAACATACTTTGCTTTGGAGTATATCCCTTTCCTTTTGCCAAGTCTTCTCCCTATCCACCTCCAAAAAATATCAGGAAGCAGCTTGAATTAAACTGGAATTAAACATTTGTGTTAAGTACAGCCAGGCAATATGTATAATTAATCAACATCAAATCCAGAACAGCAATCTCTGAAACCTGATTCAGACTAATGATAATCAGAAGGTCTGAAATTTAGCTTGTATTCTACAACAACAACAAAAAAGAGAAAGGTGAGAAAAGCCAGACTTGTCATGTGCTAATTAGGTCACAAAGATGATCATGAGTCCCACAAATGCTTGAGAAAAAGTGACCATGGTAGACTAAAAACTCTCATACTTAAAGTATTCTCATTTTACTGGAACCCATAAATTGAACACAGACCTCTAAAAGACAGAGCCAGGCTCTTCTCAGAGCTGCACTGGGATTACGACAAAACCCTTAGGACAGAAGTTGGAATAGTGAAAAAATTGTGACCAGATATTGGAACAGGCTGCCCACAAACATGTTGGACCAGAGGATAAACACAAGGAATTATCCTGTAGAATTACCCTATGACAAATAATTATTCCTGAGGATAATCACAAAGAGTTTGACTGGACAGGGCCCTTACCCACCTGTTCTAACCAGATTTGCTTTACATAGTGGTTTGGATTAGAAAACTTCCAAATGCGTCTTCCATGGATGGTCTACGTTTCAATGTATTCAGTTTGATCCAGAACAGTATCATTAAAAGTGAATCCACTTTTGACATTGTTCTTCAGCTGAACCATATTCATAACTACCAACATCTGTCCAAGATCATTTATGACTGGGTTTGCTGATGACAGAAGAACTGACCTCAAGAGAGGAGCATGAAAAGGTAAGAGTAGCCCTAGTATCCTCATTGCTGTAGGAGGAATAAAAGGAGTGAGAGCCTACTGAAATGTACCTGAAGGGAGCCCACGGGAAAGACAGAGATGGACTATTGACAAGGGCCTGGAGTGACAGGACAAAGGGGAATGGCTTCATACTGAAGCGAGGAGGTTTAGATTGGATAAATTCTTCCCTGTGAGGGTGCTGAGGCCCTGGCACAGGGTGCACAGAGAAACTGTGGCTGCCCCATCTCTGGAAGTGTCCAAGGCCAGGCTGGATGGGGCTCCAAGCAACCTGGGATAGTGGAAGATATTGGAAGTGGAAGGGGTTGGAAATGAATGAGTTTTGATGTAATTTCCAACCCAAACCATTCTATGATTTTATGTTTCTAAGAACTATTTTCATCACAAGTTCAAAGAATAAATATCTTACATAAATCTTTGTACTCAACAGAAATGTTTCTTGAAAAAGGCTGAGGTGAACTTTTAGCATTAAGGAAAAAAATATCCTGACAAGAAAGCAAAACTGCATGGGGATGCCTCTTTGGAAGTAATAAATTACTTTGTTAATTTCATTACTTTATACAAAACCTTTCCTAGGAATCATTAAATGGTACTATTTGATCATGAAGATTCACAAATAACAACTCTTTTTCTCCAAAAGAAAAATCTAATGCTTTAAAATGAATCAATGGCTCTTTGAGCCAGTTTCAGTAGTCTCAGCCTTTATCTTCCTCTCAGCCTTTGAACAAGACACAGTGCTTTGTAATTCAGGGCTTCCCTCTCAAGAGAAGAGCTGGTATCAGTTCCAAGAATTTCATGCAACCAGTCACTCCAACAATATGCTTGATTTTTCTACAGCGCTGATTTAGGAAAATAATCTTTTTACTTAGAATCAAATAGAGGGTACAGAAACACCTCCTGTTAAAAGTTTGGGAATGCTAGAACAAACTGTGGCCTTTCTTCTACAGTTCATGTCTGATAAGTTTAAGAAATGGAGGGTTTAAAAGCAAAGAGAAGGGGTCACATGTTTCAAATGCATTCCCACTTAAAATATTATTGAGCTTCAAGAACTCAGACTGACAGCTGAAATCCTCCTGCTTCTCCATGTTACTGTTAATAAGCAGCATTAGCAAATGCAATCAGTTCTTTTTACCTGCAAATCACAGTAATATGCTTTAAGTTTAAAGAACTTAAAAAGAGGTGTCTGCAAAATGGAGAAGCTTTCCAAGAGTAAAAAGCACCAGGTTCTGCCTCAAGCGAACTTTGTCACAGAACAGGTATGTGAAAATAGAAGGTTTGACACAATCTTAGTAACAGTAAGGGCATCACAGCAACACAATTTAATACAACAACATGTCAAACAAAAATCTAGGTCTTTGAATGCATGCTCATATGGATGTGTGGTAACTTGCACTAATAAATGTCATTAATGTTATGAAAAGAGTGCTCAAGACCTTTCAGATTAAGAAGGAATATATGCTTTACAGGAAAATAAAAAGTAAAAAAACCCAACTAAATAAAACCAAACACAGGGTAATACCAGGTGTTGGCACGATGCACTGCCTAGGAAAATCTGGTGCTGAGTGAATCACTTATTCTAAAAACCAACACTCCTTCACAGGAAGAACAATCTTTAAAGTAAAAAAAGAAGGAAAACCCACAAACTTTAAAAATTCTGTAGATCATCTTGTTATGCATTTAAAAATGAGGGGTTTTTTTATCTTAATTAAAAGTAAAATGAGATAGTAAAAGTCTAAATATAAAGGATAATCAGTACACCTGATAGTTAAATATTATGAAAAAGATACTCTTTAACTTACATATAGACAGTTCACAAAAACTGTGAAATGTCAGCATGTACAGGTTATCATTCTAATCTTATGTTAGGAAAGCTGATACATGACCATGGATACTTCAAAAAAACACAAAAAAACCAAAAAAAAAAAAAACCAAACCACCAAATAACCAAAAAATCCCACAAAATCAGCAGCATATGATAAGACAGGATTATACTAAATAAATAAATTATTTAAGATAGGGATGTACTAAATAAAAATACACAGCATTCTTTTATCATTCCTCTATGTCTCCTAATGGATTGGAAGACTCACTTTTCCCATTAATAAAACAACTCCCCTCAGCTTCCTCTAAACTCTGAAAGTACAGCACCTCTCACAGGGAAAGGTACTCTTTCAGGCAAGAAAAAAGATACTAAGCTATTTCTCTGACATGACATTATGTCTCAGATTTTCAAGTCCTTCTGATTTTATATGACTCAGTTGCTGGTCTCAAAAAAGAAAACTTTAAATAATGCTAATAATATTTATTTCACCCCAATAATCTGTTAGACATTCAGATTTTATGGAAGTTTAATGCAAAAACTAAAATACAACACAACTGGTCATTTAAAAACCCCTTTTAATCCCTTGTTTGAAAGCTCTAGATATATTGTTAGAAGCAGAAAAGGCCAGATATTACTCTCCCTCATACACAGAAAGAATAATGTATCATCATTGCATCTTTTTCTGCCTTTACTAATACTTAAAAAGAGACTTGATTACTTTTTGTTCACATATTAAGCAGATTAACTTAACTTTCCATGCTCTCCAAAGAGATGGTCCAGTTCATGAAGAAGCAACTCACGATGCGACTTAAAATTCCTTTTCATATGGCTCTCACGAAGCAAACTGGAGAGGTTTCACATTGTCCAACTCCCAAGTCATAAAAAAGTAAAATAAAAATGTGAATGTGCTTTCCAACCGAAAACACTGCTGCCAGAATGTCTGTGCACATTATATTTCTTTTTTTTCATCTTCCTGTTTGGTCTGCTCCTAAGCATGCAACACAACATTTTCATCACATGACTTTTGACCAAATTGATATTATCATAATTATATGTTCTCTGTAGCAATCAAAAAATATAAAATATTTATTTCTCACAGAAAGAGCTGAGTGCCATCAATGCCTTTGTAATATGTTGAGGGAGCTGCAACAGAGATTCCAGAACAGGCCAGAGCGAAAACAGGATTTGAGCCAACACCTAAATGCTTTTCTTTAAATCAGATCACAATACATTACAATAATTTGTCACTTTGGGTTGATTCTTTTTGCCTACTATGCATTTCTAGAATACAGCTCTTCTCTAGGCACGAAGTTTTTGACAAAGATTTGTTAGAACTACCAGGCCCTTCTCAGAAAGAGGGATACATTTCCAAAGAGGTTCCATACTCAGCAAATTACTAGGACATTTAAGGACCAAGCAAGTGAGGAGGGCACATTCCAAGAATATCATGTCATTAACAATTAAGAAAAAATTATTTCTCATTCAAGAGGAGTTAAACTCCCTCCCAACCCCAAACAAACAGACAAAACCAAAATGCTCCATATCTTCCCAGTTGAAAAGAAATCAATTGTTCCTTCTCCCAGCTAATTTATTTTAAACCACAATTTTTAAGTCCTCTAAGACCTTTGCTAAACTGGAAGTAAATGAGTAAATGCATGCCTAACAGATATTCATCCCAAAGTGTAAAACTTCCGTGCATGTAGAATACATGTACAAGAACAAAACAGGAACAAGTTGTAGTGGACAGTTATTTACACAAGCACACAGTGAAATTAGATATAATATACTTGGGAATTCATGGACTTATTTATGATAACAAGGGCCCTACATATTCACAGAGTCTAATGGCTTTTGAAACCAGCACTGTTTAAGGAGAACTGCTGAAGTTTATTCAGAAATTACTATGCAAAAGTATCCCTTCTGGCGATGCTGCAAAAACCAACAGAACATTCGGGTTCCAAAGTGCAAACTTCATGTAGAGTGATATCTTTTAACTACGTTAATTACTCGGCAATTACATAGTCTTCAGTCAGCAAAATTCCCAATGAAAATAAGTTCTGTTTGACTAAAGTTAGCAAGAAAGAACTTGAATATTACAACAATGACCATTAATGCCCTACACTTACACTCAATAGTAATTAAAAAAAACCCGCATTTAGCAATTTAGAGTTTCAGGTGGTAACTATAACTTTCTGTAGAGGCTTTGACAAAGAAATGTAGGTGAATGGCCAACATCAAGCTAATCCAGCCATCTTCTAAAATATATTATTGTAAAAAAAAAAATCAACTGGAAAGCTCACAACTATCTTCCTTCATTCATAATTAATAGGTCATTCCTATCACCAAATGACCACTTTCCCCAGGGCAAATATTGCACACTGCACAACTTACACAGAAAATTAATATTGTAAAGCATTTCACTAAATAGGAACAAAGAAAAAAACCTTTAAAATGCTGAAATAATTTTAAGAAATTTAAAGCCAGTGCATTTAATGAGGGCAGCTGCTCAGGAGGGAGCCTGGCTGGCTGGTACCAAAATTCTGACCAGAAGCCTGCCTGTTCTAGTCTAAGACTAGAACTAAACTCAACTCTGAGACTGTTGGTCTCCTTTCAGCCTTCCTTCACTTTTTTATTTGGCGTGTGGGTTTATAATTCAAATCTTATGGAGGAACCTGGACTGGATTAATAGCAAAAACTAATCATTAGCCCCTGCTGTACCAAAGACACAGTTTCATCCTTTGTTAGCTTTACCATCTTCACGTGTTCGGCAGTCATGCAGTGTTACACCAGATTAGATACACAATTTTTTAGATACAGTAATTTTTCCATGGGATTCAATGTTGACATAAAATTTAACATAAAAAATATTTAAAAAAAAAACAAACCTCAAAACCCTTATTTATTAACTAGAGACTCTAATATGCTTATGGTGTATTTTACACCATGAGGAAATGGGAAAGATTTTAGCATAGACGTTACTGGAACACAACCATTTAAAATCAAATTGTATTTTGTTTTTTCCTTTTTTTTTTCTAAGAAAAAATATTCAAGTATTTTAGAAGGAGAATTACTTCATTTCTGAGTGTGTTTTACATATAATACATCTAGATCATAACTTGTAAAAAGTGATTTACATTTTTGTAACTATTTTTGAGTACTCTTGCTACTCAGTATTCAGCTGTTTTACTAAAAACATGTCTTTAATACAGTTTACATCACAATAACTCAATACACACTCTGGAATACATGAAGGCAATTTAGCAAGCCAATATCTTGTAAAAACATTTTGAAACCTTTTATTGATAAGTTCATTTTCTAACAGTATTACCTTGGTCCTTCATAAATGAATGAGAAAGGTGGTTAACTTCTAAAGGTATGCTCTGAAAGTACTAAGGATTTACACTACATTATTTCAGCTTGTTATAATAAAAAGAGAAAAAAAAACAAACACAAAACAAAACCCAAAAAACAACTACTGACTTTGTTCTATTGTGGAAAAACCACTGAGGTAACACAGATGTATGCACCTAGATATAGGTATATATATAAAGAGAAAGATAAAGAACACATTTATTTTCAGGTAGGAAAACAAAAGGATCTAGGTATAGCAAAGTCTCCAGGGCACACAGTCAATTTAAATGAAATAGTTTCCAAACATAAGTATAATTTGACTCAGTTTTTGACATTTTCAAGTATATTAGTTCTTGTCTCTTCTACACTTAAAAGATTCTTAAAACAATAATGTTCTCTCAACCCCAACAAGAGGGCAAGTCAGGCCCCTTTATAAACGTTAAAGGCAGTTCATAAGTAATTTGTAAGGATAATTTAACTAAATCCCAGGTACATTCAATATTGATGGAAGTTAAATAGCTGTATTACACACTTTTTGAGCACTCTTTAATTAGAAAAAGTATTTATAAAATTCCCAAAGCAGAATCTATATTTTAGCTCCTAATAATAAGGTTAATCTGGTCTCAGAGTATCAGTATCTCATTTTATCATTCATCACACTGTGATTAATCCTAAATTTCTGCAAGAATCATTTTTAAGTGAATTAAACAAAAGTGGTTTTAAACTTATTTTCTGAGACCCCTTCCAGAGTCGGTTTACAATGCTATTGTCCATCAGTGCTAAAAAAATGGACAGGAACTTGTCCAGAGGGGGGAAAAAAAAAAAAAAAAAAAAAAAAAAAAAAAAAAAAAAAAGAAAAAAAGGGGAGGTGGGGGCAGAAAGTGTTTTGGGTAAAAAGTGTTTTGGTTAAAAAACAAGGCAGATATCCCAGTGGGAGTGTGTTACAGCCCCCCAACCAGGATGGAGACAGATTAAATACTCTCTAAAGGACTGGGAGAAGTCTTATGATTGCTGGCCCTTTTACTGGGTGTCTGCTAGAAATCCAACCCAGCATAGGGGAGACAGGACTGCAACGTGGGCATGAGGTTCTGCAGGGAGGAATCCAAGAGAGCCTAAGCCCAACTAAAACTTAACCTGGCTAGTGCCATAAAACACAATACAAAAATGACTTTATAAATACAACAGCAAGAAAAGGAGGGCTAAATCTCCATCCTCATTGGATGCAGTGGAAAATAATAGTGAGAAAGAATGAGAAAAAGGCTGAGGTAATTAGTGCTGTCTTGCCCTCAGTCTTCAGTAGTAAGACCAGGTGTCCCCAGGGTAGCCAGCCCTGAGCTGGAAGAGAGGGAAAGGGAGCAGAATGAACCCCCACATTCCGGAAGACGATGCTGCTGTGCCTCTCAGACACACACAGATCTACGGGGCTGGCTGTAGATCCTCAGCACCAGTGTGCTGAGCAAGCTGCTGAGAGAGCCCACAGAGAAACTTCCAACCATGTACCAGCAGTCCTGGCTATTTAGGCAGGTCCCAGTTGGCTGGACATTAGCAAGTATTCCTCCCACCTACAAACAGACAGGGAAGGAGGATCTGACCTGATCTCCTGTGACAAGGTAACCCACATTTTGGATGAGGGCTTTGGACTATTTTTACCTGGACTTTAGTAGAACTTATCTTTTTCCATTGTCTTCACCTGGAGAAGCCGGCTGCTCTTGGCTTGAACTTGTGAACTCTTTGCTGGGTAAAATAAATGTCTGGGTGAACAGGCCCAGAGAGTTCTGAATGAAGCGGCTGAGGGAGCTGGGAATGTTGAGGACTGGAGAAAAGAATGCTTGGGGGGAACCTTCTGGCTCTCCACAACTCCCTGACAGGACAGTGCAGCCAGACAGGGGTCAGGCTCTCCTCCCAGGGAACAAGGGACAGGAAAAGGGGAAAGAGCCTCAAGATGTGCCTGGAGGTGTTTAGACAGAATATTGAGAAAAAAAAATCTTCCACAAAGGGTGGTCAAGCACTGGAAAAGACTGCCCAGGGCAGTGGTGGAGCCACCAACCCTGGAAGCATTCAAAAGATGTGTGGATGCGGCACCTGGGGCCATGGGTTAGTGGTGAACTTGGCAGTGTGAAGTTAATGGTTGGACCCGGCCATCTTGGAGGTCTTTTCCAACCTTAACAATTCCAAAAGTACAACTTTTCTTCAGCCTATAGTGGGTCAGGCCAAGATACTGATTTTTCACTGTGGTAGCTTACAAACTAAAAGCAAGCTGACTGTGGCATATGCATCATGTGGAAACCTCTTCAGAAACTCACTATTACACTATTTCAGAAGCTGCACCCCGTGGAAGGTCCTTTTAAACGCTTAACTGGCAAATGCATGCTAAAATATTTCAGCTTCCATTTAAATCGACACTAAATTCCAATCCTCAGAGACAGGATTTCCACTTTATTTCTGTCTATACACACACACTAAGCTCAAGAATGGTAACACAGTAATGTGTTGTTAAAATTTTGAAAAAAGCAAGCCTAGCACAAAGAACTTGATTGTAGGTCTCTCTTCCTCAGAAATTTTTACAAAATCACAAACATCAATGTGTTCTGCAATAAACAGAAAATACTTAAATGAAAACATAGGTATATAATATAAATGGATACTAAATCAAATTCAAAGTAAAGCATTTCCATCTTTCTGTAGATAAAAAAATTCTAGCAGTGGGTTCTGGCGAAGTATTTAGGTATAAAGAACTACAAGACCAAGTTTTCACAGCAATACACAGAATATTGGATAGCTTTTACCTGCATTCACTTTATTCAGAAACCTTAAGGAGACACAGAATAAACATTAAGGAAACACAGAATGAACTCCTAATATTTAGTATATTTATTTATTTATTTACAATCTAATGGAAGTTTAGATAACAAAATAATTTCTAAACCTTTGGAAGTTTTGTATTTTGAATCTTTAAATTTTATGTGGAATCGTTTCCCTTGAATATAATCACCTGGGAAGGAGACAAAAAATTTAATTAGGAGCTTCTAATTTTAAGGCTTGTAAGGTTATTACAAAGAATCCTTTCATAATCTTGTATATTGAGATCAAATTGCTTACAAATTGATGGAATGGATTGTTTGTTTTCTGCTTCCCAGACGAAGGGGGGTTGTTCAGCTGGGTTTTTAAATGTTAAACTACTTCCTGCATTAGGTTAAGCAACCTGTTTCGCTGCAGGAGATTATATTCTCTTTTTGTGAGCATGGTTATTAACTGATGAAGCACTTCAAAACCCATTCACCTTCTTCCAGATTTCTTCTGCCTCCAGCAGATGTGTCCAACAGCACATGTGCACCAGCAAGGATGTCTACAGCAGTGATTTTCTTGAAATGTCCATAGCTTAGAGCAAGCATTTGTCATCCCTTTCAGCTCATATTTATTCAATATCCCTTCTCACAGCTGCATCCCCTCCCCAGAGTGTTCACAGAACAGAATAGTTCCAGCTACAACAGACCTACAACAATCATCTGGTTCAACAGCCTGACTCCTCACCAAAAGCTGGAGCACATTTGGAAGGGCATTGTCCAAGTGCCTCCATGGCACTCCTGGGGCACTGACCACCGACCTAGAAACCTCTGCCCTCCCTGGCCACCCTCACAGAGGGCATCCCTCAGCCTCCCCTCTCCAAACTGGAAAAGTCAAAGTCCTTGGCTGCTCCTCACAGGATGTGCCTTCTATCATACCTGTATTGAAGTATGGAATTTCCGCTCCATTTTCATACACACTCGTCACTTGAAAGAGATTCTTGCCATTTGTGAATTTTTCATCATCCACTCAGATCAAAAGATGCAGTGCTTTGGTGTGGCTGTGCTGAGAGCTCTCATGAATGCAATGGTTCATAGCCCGAGTGCAATACTCCAGTATGTACAAAAACGAAACCAAACCAGCCAGCACACTCAAACACTGATAGCAGTGCCCCTGTGAACTACTTTTCTATAAATAACACAGCACATTAAATCTCTTTTTAAGTCCTTTGTTGAAGGAAAAGCAACAGCTCTAGTGACAGATCCAAGGCTACAGCCTTGAAATTACTAGTTTTTACCCTGGAATAATTTGAGTTTGTATGTTTTACACTTCAAAATGTGCTTGCACACCCTAAATCCATCCTTTACAAAGATATCAAGTTTTGAATTCTGTCAGCCCTTACTGCCAGATTCCAACTGTATTCCTACAAGCAACCTACCCCCCAGCAGAGATTGCTTTGGTTGACCTGCTACAGCATTATAATCCAGAAGATGAAGAGATGCAAGTCTCAATTTAGCACCACCTCTGCTATCAGCATTAAATATTTTAATTACTTTTTCTGAAAGGAAAACCACTAGTGTTGCACAGGCACCTAAAATCAATTTTTGTATTGATAAAAACAGAAATTTGCCATCTTTTCCAGGACTGCACTAAAATGAGAGGAATATTCCTGAAGTCTATAGAAGAATGGGTCTGAATGAGTCTTTGGAAGAAAGGGTCTGAATAGGTCTTTGGAAGAAAGGGTCTGACCCTTACTTATGCTTCACTGCAAGTGAAGACTTGCCTATTTAATATTTGAGTATTAATATCTGAGTATTATGATGCCATATGTTATCAGATAAAGAAGTTCAAATTTGGTTCTTTAATCAAGGAAAGTGCTCAATAGGTGAAAACTCTATATTCTAAAACTTACCACAGATGTTCATGGGAGCCCTAAAAATCAGGATTTAGCCCTATATAATTTTCACTTAGTGGAAGGTTTTTAAATACCTCAGAATTCTACAAACTGCCTGAGATTTTAAGGTGTTTTTTTTTGTAACAAATTAGCGCTATAGTTTAGACATGCTTGATTTTCTTAAAATTAAAACTCAGAACTTTTGCAAATATGACACAAGACATTTTTAAGCTAAATCCATTTCCAAATTCTTCATTGACAGACATTCAAATGAATGCATTTTTATCATTCCAATGACAAATAGAAAAACCTGCCTTTCTCTTATGGGTATTATATAGGTCTACAGAAATTACATGCTTCTGAGGATCCAAAATTACTTTATAAATATTATGCTCATTCCTCTAGATGTGATTCAAAGGACGGAACATTTACTAGGCAGTGTCTGTAACAAGGTGATCACAGGAAATATTACACTCATGAACACCAACAAACTTAAGGCAGACACAGATGTCACATAAATCTGATGGGAAACTGCAGAAAAACTCTATAAAAATTAATTCCCTGAAAACCTCTTGAGGAACATCCATTGCCTCTTGTATGTGTAAGTAAAAAAACTTAATTAACTTTTTTCTTAATTCAGAAAGTCCTCTGTGATTACTTAGAGAGAAATTTATGGGTACATAATTCTGTTTCTCCACCCACTCCCTAGAATGGAATTTACATTTTAATGGTTTAATTGAAAGAGTGGACAGAACCCCCAGAATTCATTTCAGTCACACCTAAAATAAATCTGCCAACTGAACAATGAAAAGGAAAAAAAGCCTGCTATGTCAGAAAAGCAAAATTCTTCATATTAGTCAATCCCAACGTTTCAGGACAAAGTAATGCAAATCCTACTGTATGCCAAGGAAATTAAGATAATATAATTCTGCATTAAGAAAATTACAAATCACTTAATTTAATAATATGTAAAAATAGTACTACTTCTGGAGACTCAGGTCTAGAGATCAGGTACCTTTGCTTAAAGGATGCAAAATGATGAGGGAAGATTAGGGTTGCAAGAGGCCTTATGAGAAAAGATAAAGCCAACCTTCAAATTTAAGGTATTTATTTTTACTAACACCAGTAGGGATTACTTCCACATAAATCTTAAGTCTTTAGAAGAATGAGGTAGAAAAAAAGAAAAAGAAGTCCTGCACTTTGAATTTCTGATGCATTCTTACATTTACAAACATCAAAGTAATGAAGTAATGAAACATAACAGATGTTAAAATGCAGTGCCTGAAAGTCACCTTGAAACACTTTTTAGATGATTTGCCACTTACACTACACTTAAAAGTAGATTTATTCCACATGGCTTGGAATTTAAGAGTCTGTAGCCTGAAACTTGGAGTGTATTGAAGGGAAAGCCCTACACAAAAAGCAAGCAAGCAAACAAACACAATAACCCAGCTGAAAAAATTCTGAGTATCAAGACTGGTTTAACAAGAATTTTTCTCTTTCGTTGTTATAACCAAATTAGTTTTCCTTGAGCAGAAAGAACTTCCCTGTAAGGGTACTTGAGCATGAAGCACTGCACAGAGGGGCAGCAGCAGATTACACCACAAATGAGGCTATCGGGCACTGCACACACAAATCACACCTCGTGTACCTGAACATGGGCAGGAAGGCACTGTGAACTTTACATTTAAGGACTCACAGAAAGTGTTTCCATCATACCACAAACCTTTTCCCATTTGGTGTTGCAAGCTTTCCTGAAAGCTGGATTTTCAGTAGGAACCCAGCCAAGCCCTCAGCAATTCCGTAAAGATCTGGGGAGTTATTGCCCTTAAGATTGCAATCCAATTGTTCCTCTGGAGCAGAAATATGCTAAATAGCATAACTGCATTTTGGCATCTCTAAATCTGTATGGTTGTCACCAGCCTGACACCACAGAAGCAGCTAACAGTGCCTAGACAGCAGATACTCTTCACCAAGCCCTAGTAGTAGCTGTGTCACTTGGAAATAAATGTGAAGGAGCTGGCCCAACAGCCCATGGTTGTTTTCAAAGACATAAAGAAAACAGCCAAGGAGCTCCTAATCAATTGCAAAAGAACTAAAGCTGCACTGGGAGGTCTAGTGAGGCATGGTCGGATCACTCTGTCTCCAAATCCTCATGGAGGTTTCTGTGTGAATGTGACAGAAGCAAATGTGTCACCTGGTATGCTCAGTTTTCAACCATTCCAAGTAGAATCAAACTGGTAGGAAGCCTTAAACTTAATTATAGCAATGGTCAGAGAAAGATTGGGATGAAAACAAATCCAAAGGCGACAGACCCTATTTTAATGCCAATTGTCTCTATCTGGTGTGCATATGACGCACCCATCCCCTCAGCTGAGCTACAGTAAAACATCATCTCAGCTTCAATGTCCCAGACTAACAGCAGAAAGTGTTATTGGTGGAACAATTCACACAGACACTCTGAGGTACAGAGCACATAAACTTATCTCCTGTGTTTAATTGTCTTCCTTTCAAATACGCTTAAAAATCTCTTGAAGAGGCTCTGAAAAAAGGCTCTGGGATTATCTATCCTTCACTGAGCTTCCAAGCATCACCTGTTTGAACTTTACTGTGATTTTCTTCTTTCAGAACCTACCAGCATGAGGATCACTATTGCACTCAACAGACATTGTCTGC
Organism: Taeniopygia guttata; assembly: GCF_048771995.1. Classification (NCBI taxonomy): domain Eukaryota; kingdom Metazoa; phylum Chordata; class Aves; order Passeriformes; family Estrildidae; genus Taeniopygia; species Taeniopygia guttata. The sequence goes on from NC_133025.1 coordinate 70,826,771, forward strand.
CCTGCAGTCTGTGTTTGAGGATGGTCAGCAGTCTGCTTCCAGCATTAGGGAGTGAGAAACTGATAGCGCCTGAAGGAAAAACAAGGAAGTAAATACAACACTTGCATCAACATTTACTTTAGACAATCAAGCCATGGATGTGGAGGCACTCAGCTCATGGTCATATAATCAAAAAATACGTGTGAAAGAGCAAAATCTGAAGAACAAAAAGGCAAACAGCCAGGAAGTGCTGAGAACAAAAACTATTAAGCAGCTCTAATGAAACTGGTGTTCAAGCACTGTGACAAACACTACCCAAAGGTCCACTAAAATGCTGCAGTAAGGTGGCAAAAGATGCATTCACAGTGTGCAATTGAGAGGCAAAAAGAATCGCTAAGACAGTAAGGAAAAACTGCTTACGAGATAAACTAGTCTCCTGACAAGAACCAAAGCTGCAGGCAGAGCTCATCATGACAACATCCCAGAGCAGAAGGGTGGGCTCAGGCGCTGAGGTATCAAGATGATACAATCAACCCTCTTACACAAATCAGAAGCCTCAAAACTCCTAAAATCTTTAAAGACCAGATTTACAGAAAGTGGTGTAGATGCCTGAAGATTCTGAGAGATTTCCAGGAATACTTCAACGCCTACCTCCTTTTATAGTAACAGATACTAGGTGCCCATGCACTTCTGAAAAATCACGTAGGATATTTCACAACTAAAAGATTCTGGACAATGTTTGAAAACTTGGCCATGTAGTTTGGCTTTGGAAGCAGAAGAGCAAAGAACTCACAGCCAGGATTTCTAAACCTCTGGGCTAGAGAACTACTCCAAGGGTTCTCCTGTTGATAGAGGCACCAATTTTCTGGTACAGGGAAGGAAGGCAGGCCCCTGCTGCTCCTCTGAACTAATTCTGAAATCTCCTTTTGTATGCGCCATCACTGAGGACATCACCAGCGCCACACACGGCTGTCAGTGCTGCGGCACAGGGATGCTCGGGCAGGGCAGCCAGGTGAGGGGGCAGATGAAGGAAGGGGGAAGATGAAGGCAGGTTCAAGTAGGAAAAGGAAGGAGAGGGCAGGTCCTGCCAGGAGGAGACAGGTGAGGGCAAGTGAAGGCAGGAGGAAACAGATGAAGCTGCAAGCAGGTGGACCTCGAAGGGCCCATCCCTGCAGCCACGCTCCGGCCGGGCTCTACCTCCCGCTCGGCCAGCGCGGCTCCTGGCTGTGCCCGGGCCCTGGCAGGGCTGTGCCCGGGGTAGCAGGGCTGTGCCCCAGCCTAGCAGGGCTGTGCCCCGGTCTAGCAGGGCTGTGCCCCAGCCAGCACCAGCACCAGCACCAGCACCAGCACCAGCCCCGCTCCGGCCCGGCCCCGCTCCCCGCCGGCGCGGCCTCACCCGGATGCGGATCCGGCCGCCCCCCCGCTCCTCGCGGCCAGGTCACCTTGATGCCGCCCGGCTGAATTGTCTGTCCCCAGGCTGGCTTCTCTCACCTTGTGTCAACGCAACTGATGGCGTCAGATAACTTCTAAAATACGAGTTGCTTAATGAAGGAAACAACCTTCTGTTTGAAGCATTGCGTAAGATTGCATCACGGGATAAATATGCATTAGGTAGGCGGAGAGCGTGGATTAGATAGGCGGGTCCATGTGAATTTTGCTTTATAAAAGATTGCAAGTTATTACCGCCTGAGCGTGGTTTGTGGAAAGCCCCACTGTGCGCCCTTTAGAGAACGAACAGCATTTATTCTGTAAACTTTCTGGAGTGCTGTTTGTGTTTAGGCAGCTCCTAAAGTGGGGACCAGCCCCCGCAGCGCTGCGCTCATCCCGCCGCTCGCTGCTCCTTCCTGCCAGGGAGCTCTGGAATCACGGCTGGCATCACCCCTGGCATCACCCCTGGCATCACCCCTGGCATCACCCCTGGCCCTCCAAGGAGCCTCTGCCCTTTGGTTCCCGGGCCGTGGTTGCTCGCCCAGCCCCACCGTAGGCTCGGTGCTTGGCGGAGCACCAGCGGTGTCTCTCTAGTGTCATCCCAGAATTGCAAGATCCCGAAGGTTGGAAGGGACCTCTGGAGATCATCCAATCCAACCTCTCTGCCAGGACAGAGGTGGGTCTGGAATGTCTCCAGAGAGGGAGTATCCACACCCTCCCTGAGCAGCTGGTCGGTGATCTGCCATCCTCAACGGCAAGAAGTCCTTCTTCATGTTAAAATGAAACTTCTCGTGTTTTCGTTTATGGACTTTGCTCCTCATGCTGTCAATGGGTACCACTGGAAAGAGTTTGTTCTCTGCTCTTGGCACTCCTTTGAGATATTTACCTGCATTAATGGGGTCCCCTCTCAGTCCTCTCTTCTCCAGAATAAACAGCCCCAGCTCCTTCAGTCTTTCCTGAGCAGAGACCGGCTCCACACTCATCACCTTTGTGGCCCTTCTCCAGTAGCTCCTTGTCTGTCTTGTACTGAGAAGCATGGAAATGAATCAGGAGCTGGCAGGACAGTGAGGATCACGCCACCCCTGGGCTGAGCAGGAGGCGATCAGCCTTTGTGCCATTTTATGAGAGGACGTGGCATAAAGAGGCCAAAGTAAGGGCAAGCAGCTGAACTCTGAATTCATTGAGATGAACTGGGAAAACAACTGGTTAATTTCACTACCAAACCTCTTTTGTGAACAGAACTGTGTCAGTATCTAGTAGAAAGATAATTAATGAACAATAGATTAAAAGTCATAGAATGAAAAAGATGCAACATTATGCCACTGGAGCAGTACCTTGCAGCAGTTTCCTATTCCATACTAGGTGAAGAAACATAAGACCACAGAATTACAGACTGATTTGGCTTTCAAGGCAGCTGAAAACTTCCAGGTCCACCCCTGCCATGGGCAGGGACACCTTTCCACTACCCCACACTGCTCCAAGCACTGTCCAACCTGGCCTTGGACATTTCCAGGGACAGGGCAGCCACACCTTCCCTGGGCAACCTGTGCCATGGCCTCACCAAAATATTATTAAAAATGAAGAGATATTATGGTGTAGGTTTTGTGTCCCATTATACCTGATTGCTGTGTTCCCAAAGGTAGCTATAGGACATGATTTTTTTGAGCGGTAAATAGCATGTGACTTTATCAGTCTTCTAAGATATACCATGGGGAAAAAAGCTTGTGCCTATGTGCTGAGCACTATAAAATTTGACATTTTGATAGAAGTTTCTGAAACATTCATACTCAGCAGGTAAAAACAGCAATTAAGGGCTTGTTTTCTGCATTAGTTAATCTTCTTCTGCAGTGTTATCCCAGCTAAAGACCATTACATCAGTCACTCAGATAGCAGAATTTCTTCTTGTATGTAAAGGGGAAAAGGACTCCCTAAAAACACCTTCTCAGTATTCTATATTAATGTTGGTACATTCCATAGGTTTTATAAAGTTTTAGTCAGTAGTTATTTGGTTGGTTTCTGTAATGCTAAAAGTGAATGTTTAGATTCTCAGGACTTCTGGAGGTTCTTTCCAGGGTGGTGTTCAAACCTGCTCTGAGGTCTGGAGTGCCTGCTCCTGTTTTGTCAATAAATTTAAGATTTCACTTCTTTTTACTATCAATATATTATTCTCTTTGTAAAGATTAATGTAAATTTGGATTACTGAAAGCAGTAATCCGTAAGTATATTACATTCATCATCAATGTATTCTTGTATTGCATCTCTGTAGCATGTTACTTTTCTGTTTTAGAATTTGCTATACTGTTTTTTGCAGAAGGAATAAATATATTCTCAACAAAAATCCAAGAAAAAGTAGCTCTTACCAAGCCAAATTAGATAATTGCAATTTCAGTCTGTCTTTAAAGCACAGCTTTGTCTTTTGGGTTGTGAAAATTAGTATTTAATACACATAACTTTACACTTTTCTTCTTACCTAAAGAAAAATGTCCCCTCAAAATGTAGACTCCTCTAATTAGCTTATTTTCTCAATTTTGAAATTTAGTAGAAGTAAATGTATTCCTTTTTACAAATTATTAGTATTATTGTTGTTGTTGTTGTTGTTGTTGTTGTTTATTTTTCCTGAGTTTAGTTAATCTTTTATAATGGCCAGTATCAGATTTCCTGACTTTTTTTCCATGTCAGAATTTGATAGATGAGAAAAATGAAAGCATTTTTGTTTTGATTTTCCCTTGAAGCGACTGAATTAATTTTGTATCTTCTATTCTTAATTTATATACCAGGAGCACAAGAGGAAAGTGTGCCTAGTATATTAGAACTGTTCCAAAAAAGAATTCAAATATTAAGTTTTTTTGTGTATGATTATATTTAACTTGTCCAAAAATCCATTTCAACATCTCTTCCACACAATTTAGATCTTTGTAACACAGGCCTCTATCTCTGATTGGGATTTTTTGTTTATTTATTGGGTTTTTTTAAGGCTATAATTTTTGTATTTTTGGGCTTTTTTTAAGTCTATAATTTTTGTATTTTTGGGGTTGTTTGTTGGTATAATTTGTATTTTTGGTTTCCTTGGGGTCTGATGTGGTTTTGTGTTGATAATAGTCTTCCTCTCTTCCCTACTGATTTGCCACTGTTGTCCTTGAAACAAGCTGCTCTTGGTCAATCTACTTCAATCTTTTCTTCCTCTGACCTGTCTCAAGGCACCCATAAACTCACTTTGAAAATCTCACTGGATTCCTTATATTTTAGGAGTATTTCTTGTTGTAGCACACCCTGAGGAAATAGAACCAAAATTTTATTACTGTCCTGCACTGCATTTCACCGAATACCCCAGTTTGGTCAGACTGTCAGTATAAATTGCTGGCATTTTTTTTCCAAAGCAGTACTGATTCTTGATAGCCACTGTATTTGGGAAACTGAAGAGCGAAGAAGCAAAACAGAAACAAGAAAATTCATTTGTCTCAGCCTCAGACTCATTCCTTGAAGAGGACAATTTAATAAGTGCAAATTCAGCAAGTAGAGAAAAAAGCAAGAGGCAAAAACACATTGCAAATTATACACTGATTACAGCTTTTAGAAGGAATCAGGAAGAAGAAGCTGTATGGGGGGGGCTTGTATTTTGGCTTAAGGTTGCATGTAGTAAATTGTAAAAGTTGATAGTTTATATTTTTTAGCTGTACTCAGCTTTAAACTATGTTTCTCTCTAAAGCTTTATGAAATATGAAATAGACTTTTCATAATACTGAAAAATAGAAGGTCCAGTATAATTGCACCCAAAATAGTTTGAACCAATCTATGATCAAAAACCATCTTAATTTGGGCTGAATGTTATTGTTTTGTCTCCTAGAGAGCAAAGTTTATAGAGATTCCTGTCAGTTCTGGAACTTTTTTTAAAAATTCATTCAGCCTTACATGGTAACACTGGGTGGTTATAAATAGGTGGGTGATACCCCCCCTTCATTTAAGCATTTTTTGAGCATTATGAAGCCAGTCATATTTGTGGGTCTTCCAAAGGAAACAATGTTTGTAATGCTGTTGGACTGGAGGCTTTTTTAAAATCCTAGTAGAGAAATAAGCAAAACTGCTAAACAAGCATGATTTTTTAAATAGATATGGATTGATTTACCACTATTAAATTAACCTACAGTGCTGACTTCCATACGGAGGGAAGTTGGTGATAGAACACAACAAAATGAAGTATTTACTTTTCTTACCCTGAAGCAGGTGGAGACAATGGGGCGTGGGACAGAGAGATTCTTTGTATGAAAGGTAACCTTTTTTATTTTTCTTTTAGATACAGCCAAGCCTTATGGAATCTAAAGTCTTTATTATCCACTGTTTAGTGATCAGCAGGGAAGAATGGACCAAATTTATCTATTTGCCAAACTACCATTTCCACAAGAACCAACATCCTCTCTCATTCTTGTGGTCACTAGTAGGAGCAATGTCCAGTCAGCTTGAAAGGGCAGGAGAAGAAACTGTTGTATTAACTATGCAGGTAGCCATCATGTGTAGGGTAATTTAGTCTGTTTCAGCTTAAACCTCTGATTTTTACCCTACTCAAGTACTCACCTACTTCAGACCTCACAATTGGCAATAAAGGAAGAAGTGTATTTGTTGCTAGACCACAATCCAGCTTAGCAAAATTCTGCCACCCTTTTCTACTTGCTAAAAAACCCACAGTCAAGGCATAGTTGCTTGTCTTTTAGGGTTTTAGAGAAAAAAACATAGTATAGAAATCACTGTCATTTCCTTTCAAAAAGATTTACTAAAAGTAGACAGTTAAAGCTCTTACTATAAAACAAAAGCCACTATAGAGTAACATTTCTCCTCTACTTATAAAATACATTTCTTCTCTTAGGTGACAGTAGCAGAACCCAGAGGCCACATTCTAAAGCATTGTTTTTTGTTGGTTTTTTTCCTCCACCATTTATACAATCTGTTTATTGGCAGAAATGCCAAGGTTTCTGCAGCTTCACCAAGAATCATTCTGGTAACGTTGAACCTGCCATCTTGAGTCATGCAGTCCTGTCCCTGCAGTCAATTAGTAGTATCTGCCTAACTGATCTTCTGTAATTATCACAGCTTTTGTGCTTCTAAATAAACACTGTACTAGGTAGCTTGTTTTTTTTTTCTGGGTTGGGTGTTTTTGTTTTAAATATTGGATCCTGCTGGTTTTTAAATCCTTTGGAAGTACTTTTTAATTTGTAATTGGTGATCTATTTTTCAGCCAGCTTTTTTTCCTGGTGTAATTGATTTATCTGTTAAGTGCATTTATATAAGCAGCAATGCTACACTGGAGATTTCTTTTTGAAATCATGTTAAAAGGTTTAAGAGAGATTTTTGGTGCACAGACACAATTCTTTTTAAATCAGCTTTTGCTTACATCTGTAAGAGCAATTATGATTGGTGCTCTTACTTCAGGTAGTATTTTCCTACAGTATTTTATCTTCCATTATTTAATGTCAAAAGAAATAAATATTTGAGTTTACAGAAATTCCAGAGTAAACAATATGGCACAAAGAGGTCACCTAGTTAATCACAGAAAACTGCACAAGTGCTTGGAGAATGGTTTCGCTTTGAGGGAAATGTCCAAGTAGTTATTTTTAAAGCCATTATGAACATACTTCAGACCCTCAAAATCAGCCAGACCACAGCCAGACCTCACCAAAAAGAAGTAGGGCTGGATTCTTCAGCTAGCAGCTAATGGACAAGTATTTTGTGGGTGTTTGAAAGAGTGGACAAACAAGGTCCATAAATTCTCTCAACACTGAGGGTAAGAACTCCAAACTTTACCCAGAAGAAATAGTTTTGGAGGACAAAAATATTGCCATTTATAAACAATTATATTTGCACACTTTTCTTAGAGCTTCAGTATTCAAGACATCTATGGATTAGATTGAAACACAACTTTATTTATAACATCATCAGTATCTTCTCCACAATGTTGACAAAATAAATGAAGTTAAGCATATGTTGTGGGTTAATGTCCAGTAGCAGAGAAATTCAACAGACCAAAAGTTTTTCTAAAGATTTTGGTCTTCTTTTTAAGTTTTTGCTGTGTTGTTGTTCTTCTGCATTTATTTTAATTTTTAATAAATACTTGAAAAGAAAATGACAGGCTTTGCAGCATTACTGGATTTATCCCATCGACTCAGTTTTGTGGAAACTAACTCAAGAAAAAGGAGAGTTAAATCATGCCACTTCCTTACATTTAATACTTCTACTCAGAGTACCTATATTTGAAAGATAGAGCTTTATCGTAGGAATTTTGGTTGTTTATTATTATTTTGCTAAAATTACTGAGAAAATTTGTAATAATGTCTGCTGTTAGTAGTAATGACTTGAAACAGACATTAGGTAGTCTAGAAAGTCATGCAGTCCATCCTGAACTTCCCTTAAATGGGTACTGGCACAGTTTTCTCCAAGCTATGGAAACCCAGAACTGAATCTCAGAATTTCTAGTATTTCAGAAATGTCAGGTAAATGATCCAACAGCTAAAAAGGTGGGTGTAAAATATTACAGAGAACTTACATAAGCAACTATTCCAGTTACTCAGGGAACAAACTGGAGCCCCAAAGAAGGACAAATATTATTGTTTTGGAACAGCTACGTGGAATTGTGTGTCCTACTGTGTGAAGCATGGCTCTAGTATAGTAGTTGAATCAGATGCAGTGCCACATTATTCAGTCCTGGAATCCTCTCAGACCAAACTTGCTGGAACCAGGTACTGCCTCAGATTGTTCAGCATATTAGCATGTAATTCCTTATGACTGTCTTAATATCCACTGTTAAAAATAGCTTGCGGTAAGACCTAAAAATCTTCAGACTGGGCATCTGAATGCAATCCTGGAGTTATTTATAACCACCTATGAATTTGTTATGTTTGAGACAGACTCAGGCAAACAGCCAGAAAGGTTCTGGAAGGAAAAAAAACCTCAATTAGTTCTCATTGTCAGAAGTGTGCACCTTTTTGTGAGAACTGGACTTTGTCAGCAGCAGTGGCTGCAGCCATCACTGTTGGACAGCTCTTAGCCAGGGAATGGCATTCCTTCCACGGGCAGTCAGAGGGGACTGACCATTCCTTTCTCCGGCAGTAATCCGACATTGCTGGGCCATTGCACTGCCAGGAATGTCATATCCATGTCTACATATAGTCAAAGATTGAGCTTGAAATTACAGAGCTAAAAGGAACACGTATTTCTGATCCACTTCTCTTTCTTGAATGAAGACGTGTTTTGCCGTCTCTTCACATTAAATTTTAGGGACAATGATTAACCACGTGGTCCTTTTTGGGGGGATAACATCATAGTAATAACTGTCGAGCAAATAGGTGATTAGTATTCTGATCCTGATTATTCATTCATATTCTAGAGTTTGTTTTTCTATTTGAAACACTTCTAAGTAGTTAAACTGCTATGCACAAGTTTAATTAAGACCATAAAAAGATGGTTTGACTAGGTATGTTTATTGAAAATAGGTAAATGTTTGCTAGTGTGCAAGTGTATCAGAGAAACCTCCTGTCAAGCAAAGAATTACAAGTAATATTGGAGACTTTTGATACTCATAAATTACATTGTCACACAGGGAAAATGAGTGAAAAAGACACCCTTAGTGATTATTAAAAAAAAAAAAAAAGTATTTGGGCAAACCCAGAAATTGCTAAGCAGGGTCTAAGTGCTAGCAACTCTTACTGTTTTTAGAGGGAAAATCTGTTGATGCACTTATCAAGACATTGCTACTTGAAAAAAACCCCCTCCAAGATAAAACTATGTTAACCATTTAGCAAGTATTTTAATTGCAAAATAAAAAGCAAAATACTTGCTATGCTCTAAACCAAGATTCTTGCATCTAATCCTCAAAAGATGCCATTTTAACATTAGAAATTAACCTCTACTCATGATCTGCCAGTGGTACTTCAAATACGTGGCAATTATTTTTACCAAAAAAAGCAATTAAAAAATGGATTGTTGGCTTTCTGGTGAGATGTTTCAGTGGGCAAATTGTGATGGCCACTGTTGCTGGTGGTTTTCATGAACCATTCATTTCATTTCACAATGAACAAAGGAATATTCCTATTGGGAACCCTGCAGATAAATTAATGGCACCAGAAAGTTGGGTCCCAATCTTTTGTGGTTTTGTACCCATTAAGATCATAGGATCATTGAACGGTTTGGGTTGGAAAGGACCTTAAAAAAATTTATTTCCAAACCCTCTGCCATGGGCCATATTAGTTGCATAGAATTATTTTGGGCAATCAAGAATTTATGAGAAAGTACTGAATACCTGGCATGGCTTAAAATGTTACAATCTCTCAGTTTACTTGCAAGATGTTTGTAAGACAACTAGTGCATATAAACAAAATTTGCATTTTTCAGTTGCACAAAAGATTATTAAACCTTTGAAGTAATGGAAACATCTGTGGTTTTGAAAATATGTGTTAAGAAATGTGTTCACATGTTAAAAAAATTAGATGGATGCTTGCAAAATTATTCAGGAGAATTATGACCTTAATCCATTGACCCACATTTTAGTACACTATGTACATTAGAAATAACATTATTTATTAGCATATTATAATGGAATATCACACCATTATATTGTTTGCATGAGTGAATAAAGCAAAAATGTATTTCCAAACTTGAAGATTTCATTATTTAAACAAGAGTCTTGGAGAAGCAGTTGTGCTAGAAAAGACTTGGGAGTTCTGGTGGACAGCAAATTGAACATAAGCCAACAGTAGGTTCTTGTGGCAGGAATCTTAGTTTCTAGTGTAGCAAACATTTTACTTTTTTTTTTTTTTTTTTAATTAAAATACTTGCTTAATGGTTAGCAGGTTTTTTTTTCTTTGGTTTTGGTTTGGTTTAGTTTGTTTGGTTTGTTTGTTTGATTTTTTAAGTGGCAATAGCTTGATAGCTGCATCAAGCTATCTAGCAACTGAGTATTGCCAGCAGCTTGAGGGATGCTTCCTCACAGATCTGGTTTTATTAGTTGGGATCAATAGAATCACTGGGAAGTTTCATGTGGGAGAGATCTCAAACCCTATGAAAGGACTGTACTAGGTGCTCCTGCTGACACTGAGCAGGTACTTTTCTGTTCTGTGGATTATGAGCCAAGTATTAGGACAACTCTGAAGTTCTCTTCATTGTGTCAAAACACTGCTTTCTTTGCAGCTGTGTATGGAAGATTTCTTCTTCCAATGCCCCAAAGCAAATAATCCAGCATAGTGGTTTTGTGGCCTATGGCTGAGATGGAAACAAGACTTGAGTCTTAAATACAAGAGAATCAGATCTTGTAACACATAATCACCTCAAATACTTAGTTACTATCAAATGTCTGTGTATTGCTAAAGGAAGGGGATTTCTGCTCATTTGTTCGAGAATGAATGAATGAATGACTCTATTGTTAACTAGAATCAGATTGCAAAAAGTGTTTGTATTTCTGTGAACAAACTTCAGTTTGCAAAGTTGCTGTTCAGTCTTGCCCATGGTTTTGTGCACATACTTTCTGAAGTGAGCAAGTGTTGGCGAGCTCTGTAACGCATAAATGACACTTACATGTCTGTCTCATGTGAGATTGACCTCACAGGCTGTAGGGCTTGCCTCCACCTAACCCTTCACATTCCATAGACGCTGCAGGGAAAAACCCAGCTCACGCTCATAAAAGTGCCTGTACTTTTTAAAGTTCATCATTAGTAATGTTCTTCTACACAGCTTGTACACCTATTTATGAAGCAACGTGTGATATCCCAGGGAATGTACAATTTCTGTTCACTCAGGTTTACTTTGTGATGGTTTTCAATTTATCATGCTATTTTAACTAGATTTGTAGAAAATTAATTTTCAGTCATGCCAATAAAATAAGGAAATATATATAGGATAAGAATTTTCACCAGATAATTGTTTAAATGCCTGTTTTCTATAGTATGATACCTATTCTCTTGTGCTTTGCCCTTCTAGTATGTCCATATTCTTGTGTTTCATAGAGATATGAAAGATCTGAAAGGTGCAGCCCCTGAAAATGTGCACAGACTGTCCCCACAGCTTTTGTTTACTCATCTTGGGATCAAATACTTGGAAAATTTTCACAATAGAATTTTAGATTCCCCAGTTTTTCCATATGTGCTGCACCTTTGATGACAGACCTCACACCTGTGCTCACCACTGCAAACATCTGCATTACACCTGTGCAGTCAACAGGATTTGTTCTACAGTGATGGTCTGTAACTGAGGTGTGTGTGGGATCCACAGCTGTGGCAGTGGGACTTCCAAAATCCACCTTGTTAGGGTCCAATGCCCTGTGGTCTCATACCTTGAGTGCATTGTGGGGGATATGGCCTAACTTACCTATTTCACTTGTGGTCCTGCCATTGAATTACAGGGGCTCAAAAATTAAATCATATAGGTTATATCCACCCTGCTTTCCATGGAACAGGCATGTGTGTCCCTGCAAGGCTGGTTGATATTGAGGATCTGTATGAAAAAATATTAAATTCTTCATTATTTAATTTTGTATTGTATTCGCCGGTTGCATCAAAATCAGAATCTTATTCCCAAAATCAAATATCCTGCCTTCTTTGTTTGGTGGTTAGAGGAAAACCTTTTCTTCCTTTAAATATTTTCGGAAATTTAATTTTTCTCCTAGGCTCACATAATTCTCTTCTGTATTGTAATTCACTAACCTGCTTCATGTAAGAGCTATGTAATCCCATAAAGACTCCCTCAGGAGGCACAAGTGTGTTTCATGCCTAACAGATTTTTAATAGAATTCTGAGATTATGTTGCTATTGAGTCATGTTGGAAGGACATGGTAAGCTGATATGGTTTTTGAACGACTGGAACCAGGAAAAATTAATTCAGCCATGCCCTTTGCTTTCTGTAACAATAGAGCTGAATCATAAATCAGATCCCAATCCTCTGATTGTGTTCCTTCTCCAGCACAGAGTTTCCAGCCAGTCAGCAAGCATGGTGGTATATGCTGAAGCTAAGTCTGAACATGCATTTACACATAGACAATAAAGCTGTTGCAGAAACTACATCTTAAACTTGAGATTGTGCACACATGGCAGTGCAGGTCTATCCCAAGGAACCAGGAAATTTTATGTCCTTGTGCAGGGCCTGCTGACAGAAAACATCCTTTATTCAGGAGATGGCTGTCATTCTGAAGTCCACTGACACATTTGAGGTCTACTGCTCTGTTCTAGCAGGCCTTGTAAGAAGCCATGAGAGTAATTATGTGGTACTGATAGAATCTATCCAGCTTCAGGAACACAGGACCAAACCTGTTCTTAGTTTTGGGAAGGGATTCATTCTCAGGGATTCCATTTTTGTTAGGGTGGGTTCGTTTTGGCTTTACTCCAACAAATATCCTGAGGTTTGACTGAAGTAAATTTTTTTTTTTTTAAAAAAAAAGCACATTCATTAAGTACATTCTTTTGAAACAAATGTTAAGACTTACATCAACACTGCCAGTTATGATTCTTTGTGCAGCAAATATGAAATGAGAGAAGAAAACCCCCATGAATGATGCGTAGACAGCATCTGGTTGTGACAGACAGACAGTGGCAGTCATGGCTATATATCAGGGATTTGAAAGGAAGGAAACTTATCAATAATCATACCATGGACCTCTTCAAATAACATTCAATGGCAGGGATTTTAGTGGAATGTGCTTATGGATTCCAGAAATGGGTAATAACTTACTCTACTGAAACTAGAGAATCTTGAAATTATTCATGTTCTGTATTTTTACTTATATTTAATTTTACTTTTTTTTTCCTCGTTTTTCTTTCTGTTTTTTAAAGATGGGTATTTGAAAGACACCTTTTCCTTCACAGAACTCAAATATCCTGCCCACAATCCCACAAAAGATGCCCTTCTTCTATGTAAAGACACTAAATAGAGCAAGGCATTTGTGAGACAGGTTAGTGGCAGATGCTGTTTTTCTATACTTGCTTTGTCTTACCATCATGGAACTCATATTATTAATGATTAATTACTGATCACCTGATTATGCTGCCCTGATCAACCTGAACCATTAGTGGTTTAGCAGTAAATAACATGGTGCTGCAATAATAATGATTATATCTACCTAAAGTTCACAGCATTTATTTGCTGTATCTTTCCCTTGCAAATTATTTTTAAGTCAATGCCATTCTCATAGACAGCTAGAAGAGGAAACATGTAATGTGTGGGTATGGGTGTGCCATAATAAAGATATTTTATATTGTTGGACCATTCTCTAAGTGAATTTCAGGGGTTTTGAGCTTAATTAAAGTAGATAATAAAATGTGTTGCCACAACACTAGTAAAATAGCTTCAATTTTTTCAGTTGGAAGGGAAATTTTCTTATGTTAAAAATAGGTATACTGTTATTCATACTGCATTTAACATTATTTTTTATAATTGCTTTCCTTGATTGCTCCTACAAGGCTTTCAGAGAGCAGTAAAAGAGAAAAGCACTATCAAAACATGGTTATGAATCCTTATATTTAAGTACTAGTATTTCAAGTTCGCTCTAGAAACACATTGAATTTAATTCCATTTTGCACATAGCACATTTAGATTTTTGTTTCCCCAGGAAAACAAAATAATCAGTTAGTTTGTGAAATGTTTTAAAACAAATATGAATTGTAGTTTCCTTTTGTGAACCCATTTTGTGTTTTCAATAGAAGTGTTATCAAGTAACATTTGATTTTGGATGCATGAAAACAAATTTAGCAACTACTTTCTACCAAAATAAACAGCAGTAGAGGTGATTTGTCATGGAATTATCTACTTAGCCCATGCTGTGGAAGATGTGTCTGAATGGCTTCCGTAGAGCTTGAGAATGCAGCATTTTCTACAAATATTTTAGTTGGGGTTTTTATTGAATATAAACATGAACTGCATGAACTTTGGCACTTGAAGGACTCCTGAGAAAAAGCTACCACCAGGAATATAGAAGTGTAAGTACTCGTATATTGTAAGGATATTGCATCAAAGCTGTCACTTGGTAAGCAGATCAGCCTTTCACTTCTGTCTCAGAAACCAACAGGATGCTATCTAAGCGTGTTTAGCCAGCTGAAAGCTATCAGAGAGCTCCTTCAAACAAACATTGTCTGAATTAATACATTATTTCCAAACCAGTTACATTGGCAAGGTATAAGGTAACATGTGGTTTAGAAAAACAAACCTAAATAAAATGAAAACAGAAGCAGCAGAAACTCTGTTTGAGTCTTCTATGAACTGTGTGTGGATTTCATCTCATATGGCAAATGACCGAAAATTAGAAGCAATATTCTGAGGAGAAAAGGTCAAAACACACAGGGAAAATTTGAATATAGTGGAAGTACCCATTAAGTCTTAGTTGTGTGGAGGTATACATATAGTAACGTGTCAGTGAAATTGCTATACCTGTTATATAGGTATTTTTCAGTTCTCATGGTACTACTGCCACCTGTTTAAACAGATTTCCCTTACATTTGAGGTGTGATCCAAAGGACAACAATGTTCACGGGTTATTTCTGTGATTTTTAATGGACAAAGGTGGAGATTTGGAGAAGCTGAGAGTATTATTTGTAGATCAAGGATGACTGGCAGTCAGGATAGACTACAGACACCTGGGTTCCCTGCAGTCCTGTTTCAGCTTTGCTTCAAGGTGTTCTCTGATAAAACACTTGTTGATCAGACACTTCTCATGCCGATAGCCCTGAGTTATGAATAAAACAGGATTATGAAAGTTACAAGAAATTACCTGAATGCAGATTACAGTGTGGGCTTTTTTTGTTTTGTTTTTTTTTTTTTAACCTGATAACATGGTTAGCATGGTGGTAGGTGAGGTTTAGGGATAACTGGGGAATGAATCTGTAAGGCCACATTTCTTTAAAGATACTTTTTCTATACAAATGTAGCTCATTCAGAAAGATCTGATCTTTGGAGCTGCAGTTTCCAGCATCAAACCAATAAAAAGTGCAAGAATGGGAGATGAAAATCATGAGATACCTCCCTTTCTTATATAAAAGAATATTAATGTGGGAGAGGTTAATGGAACAAGAATTTTTTACTGGACTTAACTGGTTTTCTGTTTGAATGTGAACTCCCATTGATAGTAAACATTAATTTCTAAAACCTGTACAAATACTTACATTTTGAAAGGTTCACTGAAAAGAATTTACATTCTCTAAACGTTGATACTTTTAAAAAATAAAATCATATTACTTTCATATTTTTTATTTGGTGGAATCTGTCGGTTAATAACATTATATGTTTAGCATTCAGTAGATACCAGAGCTCCGTTGCTGATAAATACTTAAAAGCATGTTTGTCAAGAATAAGGCACTGAGTGGTTTTCAGGACTTTTTTGCATTTTAATTATTTCTATTAAGGTACAAACTTTTCCTGTTCTCCATTTCATTATGAATTACATTTGTTGTCATAGCCATGAGAGTAGAAAATGCAGGTGGACCCTCAAAATGATCTGTAAGACACCATTTGTTAGAAAGAAAGAATTGTGTTTTGTGTTCTTAATTCACAGAAACACACAAACCAAATGGATATTTATTTTTTTTAAAAAACACTCTAGTCTTCTCCATATATCATCTCCTTCTACAAAGCTGTTTCCAGAAATTATTTTAATCCCTTGATAAGATGTGCTTTGGCATTCTTAAAATATTAAAATCTATTATAATATGCTTAATCTGTTGAATTTAAAAAATGCTTCTTTCCACTAACAAGAAATCAAATCAGTGAAAATATGTTTTATTTTATTTTGGTTTGTTTCTGAATATTCTTCCTTGTTTATTAACAGCACAAACTAGCAAAGGACTAGGGGGAAAAAAGGCTGAGAGAGCAATTAAAATAAAGAAGGAAGAGGTGTAAAGTTGTATTACCCAATTTCCTTGAAGTTGTTCGAACACTGTTACACGCCTTTAGGTCTATTTGGAATTACACAGCAGGTACGAGAGGGGAACTGAGGGGACCCCTCAGTTCCTGATCTGCTCTAACCTCTGCTCTGAACTGAAGTCTAGAGGGACCTCAAGTTTTGTTTGAATCTATCTGTATTTATCTAGAGTCTCTTACTGTCCAGGCTGTAGGCATGCCACTTCCTTTCCATGAAGCATTTCTCCCCCTGGAATCAGAGGAGTTCAAATTCACTGGCTAGAAATATGTGTTCAATAAATTTTCAGTGGAGCTGTCCTTGGGAAAAATACTAGTACAAATTACTACCAGAGGGTTAAGGGAATATATTTCCAGTGTCCCCTTATCCTTTCAGATCTTATGTCCCTTTTTTTTTTTTGTACTTTTAGTCTTAAAAGAGGTCTCTTGTACAGGCTACATAGCATGATCTCCTAAGGAAGCCAGTGATCACAAGATGAGAAAACCCAGGAAATGACAAAGAAATTGTTCTTTGGCAATGCTGTAAATATTTTCCCAAGCCTTATAGGCATGATTATATGTCCATGCAGTTTTTACATACCACTATTTTTATACCGTCTTTTTAAGAATTTAAGAATTCTCTGGGAAATAATTTGAATAATTTATCAAGCATGGCACTTTTATGAAATCTCTTTTCCATTTTGGCTTGTATTTAGTGTTCATTCAATTTCATCACCTGCTAAAAGATATATTTTGGAGAAATTTAGATCAACCAGTGAAAGTTTAAATTTTCAGCATCTTCCCTCCAGACCTTATCTTGATACAGTTGCACTTTTTAATCTTCCTTTGGTTACTGTGGAGTGATGAGTGCATAGGTAATTCCATGTCATCCAGTACATGTACCATGCTAAGGCAAAATATTTGGTCAAATGCTTCTTCTGCATTTAAAGAGGTTGAAATGGGCTTGGAACAAATTACTGGATTCATTAAAATTGTATTCAGCAGCAAAAATTGTAGCCAATCTTTATTTTGTAGTCAAAAAACTGAGACAGCTTCAGTCTGAATGTGATGTTTGACTGCTGTGTCTTGCTCTCCAGAACACAGTTTTGAGTTGTATATTCCTTTTTTGGACAAGTAAAACATATTAAATGTTGGAATCCACATATTTAAGCATATTGTTGCCATCATATGGCTACATACTTATTTGTCAGAATGGTATAATGAAAGCAGTTCTGCATCTGAAAAGAAAGATTTTTACATATGGGAGCATAAAGCTGCACAGAGAAACAGTAATGAGTATTATGATGTTTCTAATCCTTTTTCATGTTTAGGCTGTAACAGCTCTGCTTGTCTCAGACTGTGAAATACTTGTCTCCTGAAGCTAAATGAGTAAGATCTGTGTGATCCATAACAAGGTGACATAGAGATAATGTACACAAATATTAGTCAGACCGTGGGAGAGAAGTTAGTGGGAGTTTTGCCTGAATAATGAGTGAATAAAAACTAGGAAAAGCTGTCAGAACTCATCCCAGATTGTTACAAAAGTAGTTGTGTCAGTGTACTACAGTAATTTAAGCCAAATTCACTCTTGTTCCTTTTGTCTCTGATCACCCCTTTTGGAGCTTCTCATGCAACTTCCATCAATTCATATGTTAGGAAGTCTTTGACTGATTTAAAAAAAATGAAATAAATTGTCTTTCCAATCTCAGGCCTATATTTGTGCTGGCAGGCACAAGTCATGTTGAACTAAACTCTATTTCCTTTCTCCTTATTTCTCCCATAAAGGTGATGAGCACAGCCAATCTGGCAAACACAGTAACAGTGTGGCTAGTAAGGAAAAACAGAAAGGACGGGGATAGTAAAGGAAGACTATACCCTTATGAATATGTTATATAAAAACTTTACTTGGGATAGGGAAAACTAGTTCCAAAATTAGTGCAATTTTTGACCATTTTTGGAAATCATAGCTATCCGTATGATGAAAATGGTCAGTAAAAAATTGCTTTTTGTCTTTTAACTTTCAGTAGTATCAAATTTCACATTACTGGACCTGTTCAATTTACCTCAGATCATCTACCCTGCATTAATTTTTACCACATATTATTATATATTTTGAAATAATTCCATAGGAAGTGACTGACTTAGGTTTAAACTAGATGGTTCATAGGGTTGTGTGAAATGTAGCCAAGACAGCTTACTCAGCCATCATATAATGGACTCTATAATCATAATAGAGGAAAACAGTAGAAGAAAACAGTGATAGGAAGGACAATAATTGAATATTCTGGTCCATTAGTGTAATGAACTTCAAAAAGTTCAGAAAGACATTTATGTAACATAAGGATCTATCATTTCCACTTAAACTTTTTTGGATTGGTCCAAAATTACAGATCAACCGAATAGGCCATTCAAAGGGGATTTAAGTCCCAAATAAAACTGCCATACTGAAGCAGACAACAAAGATAAGCCCAGGTCTCACATATATTGGAAACAGATGTTGAAATGATGTAGCAGTTTTATAAACATGAGTTTGGAATTGCTACATTGCTCATAAGTGATGAAATAACAAGTGCAGATTCTCATAAGCTCTCAGGGTTTTATTGGTCCAAAGAAAGGTATGGCAGAAATAAAAAAACATCTCTCTGATTGTGTTCTCTCCCTACAGAAGGATTTCCTTCACTTTTTTTTTTTTTTTTTTTTTTTTTAAATTCATGGGGTTGCAATCTGAAACTGATTTTGCATTTTTCATTGCCCAAGGACGCTCACCAAGTGGCACAGGCCAGGCACCTTCTGTGTCCCAGGTATCTTCAACATTTGTGCTTAATGAGACTTACAGGAAAGCACAAGAGGAAGACCGTAAATCCTCTGGCTATCCTTGCCATATATCATAGGAATATCATCCCAAATCTCCCTCAAAATCCCACTTCTGTGGCAGTCAGCTCTTCTGGCATGCAGTGGGGGTCAGGAGGAGAGGAGAGTGTGTCCTTCCAAAGCTGAGGCGTGTCAGCAGAGGATACTCTGTGGGTAACCTGCTGTCCTTCAAGTCAGGAGAGATTTTCCAATATATTTCCACTGAGACAGCCTTGGGCCAAAAACACACAGTGTGTCTACTCAGGCCATGAGAACCCAGGTCCTCAGGACTCACAACCAACACCTTACAGCCAAAATCAAATTCTTATGTTCCAGCTAGGAATCATTCCACAGCAAGGAGCACTGGGGGCATATATTGATCTGCTAACAGCCACAGTTCTTCCTCTGGTGCTGTGTTTTTTAGGATTTTGGATTGCCCCCTGTGTATTTTACTTTGAGGTAGTCCAGTTCTGAAGTATGAAAGCAAGGATCCTAACAGGAAATTCCACTGTTAAAGGTAATATTTCAAGCATAGGCAATACAGCATTTTGGTAACTTCTGCTCTATGATCAGAGCGCAGCTGCTATCCATCAAAACCACAGGTTTGCAAAAGTAAGAAACAGTGAAAAAATCAAAGATTTAGGGGTTTTACAATTCAGCTGCAATGCCCAACCATGCCATCAATTTATTTCCTGTCGAGCTGGATGCATCAGCAGATTTCACCCTTCTGCTGTACTTTTGGCAAGGCACTGCTGTTCTGATGGTTGGAGGAGGGATACAATTGTGATAATACCCTAGAAACAATACCTGGAATCCTAGGTACCTCCCTCTCACCCAACAGTCTCAAATACACATTGGACAGGAAGGATAACAATGCAGATCTCCAGTGTAGTCCCTCCTCAGAGAGCCTTCAGGCAAAGGAAATGAATTTTGCATGAAGTGTTCTGGGAAGAGCAAATTAGGGGAGAAAATAGCAATTCAAAAGCAGTGTTCACCACTGTTGTGTAATATGAAAGCTAGTGAAATGTGGAAGAGAAGCCTTGCAATGTTACTGTAGCCAAGAAGTCTCAGACTGATGGAACCAATGAAATTTCCATCCCATACCTGCACAAATTAAGGGACTGAGAAGGATCATGGGGCTCTGACATAGAGAGATCTTTGGGAATCTTTGCCATGGGTTTTGATGTGATTTCAATGTAAAATAGGATGCAAATAATAGGTTGATAGTTAATCAAGTCACTCAACCTTGTGTCCATCTTACTTTGTTACAAAAGAACAGTTTTTGCATATCATCACTCATAGGTAAAATTGTGTTAAAAGCCTTAAAAGTTTTTATAGTATGATGAAATCATAAGGTACTTAGACTGTCAGAATTTTGTGTCACCTTTTGTATATCTATTGAGATAGTGAGATTAAAGACCATATTGTTTTTTATTTTCTCCAGGGAATCTCTGTCTCATTGAGGACAGAGAGTGGAGAGACTTCAGTTAATGAACGGGCATCTTTAATACCGGGTTTTCTTCAGCATATGATTTAGTGCCCTGTTTATTGCAAGACCTTGGATCCCTGATGTAAACCCAGAATTGTTCCTTTCTTCCTGGCCTATTTTGTTTAATATTCATGCCTACACTTTATGAATGTTTCACAAATATTTCTGGTATAATTTTCACAAGACAGTCTCATGGAACACAGTATTATGAGTAGAGAAGCACAAAGGTCTTGAGGTCAGAAGCTTTCACTGATTGTGGGCTGGATCTTGCACAGGTCCCATACATACCCAATGTAGTGTTGAGCTATAGGCATTTCTATAAACCAAGAAGACACCTAAATATGGAGAAAATACTTGCAGATCATCTGGGAAAGACAAATTTAAGTCAGCTGTCTGTTATTACATGGGAAGTACCAGAATTTAGAAGAGAATCCTCCAGGCTGGTATCTGATAGTCCTTAGGACATTCTCTTAAACTGTGTTCTCTGCCTTATTATTCCTTTTGCCTTGGACTTCTGCTGTAACTAAAGTTTCCTTCATTATACTGAAAAAAAACCTGGGATCTTGTGTATAAATAACTCTTCAACTATGTAATTAAATATGATATTGCAACCCAGTATATGGTGGCCAAATGAAGGTTGCATAAATAATTCTAGTTTGGGCTTTTCATAAATGTTAACAGTTGACATTATGACCGTAGTGCATAATTGCCATGTAGTGTTTTATTTCTTCTTAAATTTTTAAGAAATGAACTGGAAAAAAGTACTGTATTCTGGCAGCATGTGAAATGTCAGCAGGATTGGAACCCAAATCCACTGTACTGCTTTGTACTACATGAACTGACAGAGTGATTGATTGCAGGATGACTAACCATTGTCTAGGTGAACCAGCATAAACAGAAATAATACTTTTTTTTTTCTTACCAAAGTAAGAACATGATGCCTGATAAATTCTGATTCCATTCAGGACCAGTCTCTTTGCTTCCCTCTGGGATGTTTTTTGATCCAGATTGACTTTCTTTGTACAGCTACTGAGAGAGCCAGCAGATATTCACTGGACAGTTGTCCAGCTCTTTCTCCTCTTACTCATGCTTGTGTACATCCATCACAGTGGGAATGTGTAGGCTCAATTTTCCTTTAGTTGGAATTTCAGGCAGTTCCAGTTCCAGGCTGATGGGAATGATTGCTTATCAATCCCTTCCTCTTCTCGTCTGTGCCCAGACCTCACCAGTATCTCCCATGATATGACCTGTCTTCCTGTCAAAGGCCATTTCAGTATTATTCCCTCCTCCAGTCTTCCACAACTTAACCCCTCTTCTTCTCGTCATCATATATTCAAGCATCCTCCTTCCCTCTCCCTGCCTTTCCTTACTGAAGCGACAAAATATTTTGAAATGTGGCTCCAGGTTACCTAAACCTGACCTATATGGCTAGCACAAAGCAATCCTGGCAAATGAACCAGCGGCCACTGGTTCTCATTCCAGTACATCCCTGTTTCCTACTGTTTCTGTAAATAGATAATTCTGGAGTTTAGGTTGCTTGGGTTTTTTTAGTCCCCTCTATGCATTTAGATCAGCTGCTGTCTTGTTTTTCCCTCCAATCAGCATTATTTTGGCTTATCTGTTTTCCGACATGTACAGGACACTTAGTGTGCTGTGAAGTGGAGTAAAAATGCATTCTCAATCAGATATAATCAAAGTTTGATCTCTGCCTCATGCTATAAGTTTGAGCAGGACTGGTTCTATCAGTCCTTCTAGTCCCCACCTTCCCTGCAAAGAGAATGAGATTTTACATGCAGAATAATAGTGTGTAAGTTTGAGGCAATAGAATATCTTGTCATTATGGGATTATGCTTATAAGGAGGTGCAAAGAAGTCCCACAGACAAAACCTGGTGATTAATTTGGTATTGTGGGTGCTTGATGTTTTCAGTTTAGGCTTTCAGAAGTTCACAGCTGCCCTGGTGGACATCTTTCTTCATCACAACATTGTAAGTATTCACAGCTTTTGAGCCTACAGACTACTGAGTAATGGAATTTAAAAAAAAAAAAAAAAAAAAAAAAAAAAGAAATCTTGGACTCTGTATTTGGGAACATTAGCCCTTGCATTCAGACCAATTGTCAACACAACTGCATTGAAAAACTCTGCTTCCTTGATTTTTCTGTTATTATTTTGAAGTGTATGGGGTGTTATTCATCTGTTTTGAAATCCTGTATATTGGTAAATGACTGCATTTTGGTGGGCTTGCTTTACGGACTCAGCTTCTTTCCAGAACAGCTGCTCTGCAGCCACAGGAAGACCTTTTGGAGAGAGCTGGGGGCAGAGAAGGGGAAGCGATGTCAAAGGTACTCAACGTGTTCCTCTCCTGTGGGGGAGCAGCCAGCTCATCCTGAAATTGTGCAGCAGAGTGAGAACATGTCCCATTTACTGCACATCCTGGGCAGGCTTGGCCAGAGCAGGTTCAGTGGGACCCCACCCCTTTCTCTATTCATGGTAACATTTCATTTGCTTTTGATTGCCTTTCCACATCAAGCAGATGTTTTTATTAAGCTCTCCAAGGTGACACACAGGTCATTTTCTTGGGTGGTTACTGTTAATTCAAAATTCAACAATGTGTGTTAGTAATATCCTTCCAACACACCTTTTTTTGAATTTTCCATCATGAACTTCCTTTGCCATTGTGCTGCCTAACTGCCTAGGTTTGTCTTGACTAACTTAAATAACTGCTCAGTTAAATAATTGTTCCTTGTTAAAAACAGTTCCATGGCAAATCATGCCACCATGCTGATTAAGACCTTTCCCAGGACAGCCATGAATACAGTGAAGTTCTGTCACTGCTCTGCTGCTAACCACTGCCATATTGAAGACTGAGCTTTTTATTCTGTTCTGTTCTCTCCAGCTAGCTTGTGATCAATACACAGCTACAACTCCCACCTCACAATCTCTCAGTTTCCTTACTAGCCTCTTGTGAGGTATATTGTCAAAAGTGCTTTAAAAATCCCAATAAATTATGTCAGTGAAACAATTCTTGTTCCTCATCCAGCTGAATTCTTTCAAATGTTCTCTGAAAACTTTCAAAATGCACTAATCTAATTCAGAAAAAGAGTCAGAAATGCTAGTAAATTATGGTTGACTTGCTTGTTTTTAGTAGTTGGCAGCAACTCTATTGATGCTATGACTGGCTCTAAGCCACTTAGATTCCTGTCAGAAAAATTAGTAGCATTAATTGTTGCTCTGGGATTCTGCTGAATCCCAAACAATTTCCGGTACCAGAGGGAGGCACAGAACTCTCTGCACACCTGGTCTGTCTGGGAACTCGGTGTTATGGGCAGTAGCAGCAGTGGAGATGCTGGGCTGGAGGTCAAGGAGCACTTTCAGAGACTGGATGAGTCGAAACTCTGTGTGAAGTGGGTCCCTTCACATCCCACAGTGTCTGCCTTCCCGCTGCCAGAAAACCTTAATTGCTTCCATGGAAACCTTGCACAGCTGACCCAACTCCTCACTTCCAGCTCTCTGTGTCTGGGGGCCAGGAAGTGTTTTTGGCAGGGAGAAGACAGAGAACATGCTGAAGGCACTACAGAGAAAGTGCAGTCAAAAAGGGCTGAAATTATTTTTGGGGAGCTGTTAAACTGGTGGGAGGCTAAGGGAAAGTAACTTGGTTCTGCAAAAGATAAGATGTGAAATAGGAGTGTTGGTATCATCTTTATTGCTAAGAGATACAGTAATCTTTAGGGAGAATTCCTGCTGTCTGTGGGACTGAGTTCTACTGATCCTTTTAATTTCCAGAGCTGAATTGACATTGACATCTCCCCTCAAAGATCTGGCCTGGAATATCTGTCATATCATAGTGGTCTGAAGAAACAGTCACAGCTCTTTTAAAATATCATTGTCACTCATCAGTATGCACATTTGCTCAATAAACTTCCCTAGCTCCACCAAATACATATATTTGAAGCAAACCTCAAAAGAGAATAACTTAATATAATGGAAATAATTACCAGGAAGTCATGTTATGCTTCCTGCCAGTTCACAAGAATCCTATTTTCCCAAAATGTGATTGTTATATTGCTGCTTAATAGACTCTAAACTTCAAAAGAAATGGTGAAAATCTTTTATCTTGGCAGAGAATAAAGGCAGCTCTGCCATTCTCCCCAGCTTCAATCTAGAACTGCTTTAAACCAAGTAAATGATCCAAACATTGTTAAAAACTGGAAGGTGAAAATTGTCTAGACTGTCCTTCTGTATACCTTTAGTTTTGGCGTCATCAGGGAACAAAACTTTGACATTTCGTATATTTGCAGTTCCTATTAAGTAAATTTTCCTATGGAGAGGAAGTTATCCCTTTTTAAAATATATATATAGATGATACACTACTCAAGTTTTATCTCTTTGTTTTCTTCTATCACACCACTGAAGCCTGATAGAAGCAGTTAAAAATGTGGGGGTTGAAGCCTGGCCTCTCATGCTGAGGGGAGTTGCACCATCAATTTATTTTGAAATGTGATTTATCAAAGGATCAGACTATGAGTGGTTCTTGTGCAGTGATGTAAAGCAGGAGCAATGCCACTGAGGTTCTTCACACAGTGCCAAAGCAAAGTGGATGGAAACCACTGCAAAGCGCAGCTGTTGACTCAGGGGCATTTGTTTTTCTTTGCTAAGGCATCTGCAGTTTTGTCAATAAGGGGCAAGATAAATTAGTGTTTGTTGAAATATTTGCTGCCCTATGTTACACATTACTGGCAGAGAAGTGCCACGGGTGCTCACAGCAGAGCTGTTCCAAACCTGCTTGGGAACATCCCTGTCCTGCTGCAGGCAATGGCTGTGATGAATTGTCCTTTACCTCTTTTATTCTTCTTTTAAAGTAGACTTATTTTCATAATCCACAGATGGCACCTGAAAGTACAGTGTATGTTCCAAAAAAAATTCCTGGCTCTTTTTTTCTCCCTCATCTTCTTCTAAGAGAAAAAAGTACACATATTTTTTGTGTGTTATGGCCTTCTGTGGGACACCACCCTCAACCTCACCCTTTTTTCCCCTTCCATGGATAATCTTTTCACAGGGTGGAGAGGGGATGGGATGGGAAAGAAAGAGTAGCTTTCGTGTTTTCTAGCAATGATTTTGTCTACAACTATTTCCTTCTTGACTTCTTACTCACTGTTTATAAAATCTCCCTGTACTTTAACAATAGTATTGTTGCCACAGCTGCACTGATTATATTTCTCTAACTTCTCTCATTTTGGGGCTTGGAATCAGTGTGGTTTGTTTTCATACATGGTAACTTGGAACAGCCTATAATAACATTACAGAAAGCCTTGATAATATCATTGTACTGTGCACACACACTACTTTCTCTGCTTTTTTTGTCTCCAGGATCAAATATCTAATTTGTTGGGGGTTTTTTTGGTTTCTTTTTTTTTTTTTTTTTAATACTCTGCCTACAACAAAAAAGTGAAGGGTTGATTCCAATAGGTACATTACAAAGTGTAGGGTTTTGACAAGCATATTAATAAGGCGTCAGTGAATGTTTTAAGTGTTTCATTGCATAGCCATGTATCCATGTATCCATGATTCATATCCATGTATCTCCACATGTGAGATTTGGGGTTTTTTTTGGTGGAGGTGGAATATTTATTTATTTTAATCTGCTATATCCATTCTCTTCTTCAAGATAATAATAAAAATAATACCAAGAAAACCATTAAAAAGTGTAATGCATTTTAATTAGTTTTATTTTAAGTTATAAAAAATTGTTTCCCTCCTAAGATGCTACTCAAAATGAAGATATGGTTATTGTTTGTACTGAAAACCTTCGTGAGAACTTTTGCAAGACAAAGGATCCTGATGGTGCAAGGTTCCTCCCTGCATGGCTGAAGTTCACACTTTGAACTTCAGGACAAGTCCCCCTTTGCTGGAATACCTCTCAGTGTTCTTGATATCCTTAAATAAGAAGCATGTATATTAAATATGTCAGATTAAAAAGGCCTTCACTTGCTAGAATATGACCTGGAGATGTAGAGGTGTAAGTCATGAACAGCTAGTGCAATCAGCAGCTCCCTAGCACAAAAATATGAGTTATGGGACATTCACTTAGACATGTTAGGTAATGCAGCAGGTCTGTCTCCCTTTCAGATTGCATCAGATACCTGTGCAAGTCTTAACACACTGAACTCCCCTTTGGTTTTGGGCTGATTAGTGCTGACAGATGAAGGCTCAGTGGCAGTCAGGGACACTTTGCAGTTTCCTTAACCTGCAAAGCCCAGGCAGGGTGAAAGGAAGTCAGGGCATCACCCTTCTGTCCTATTTTGCTGCACAGATACTCTCAGAGAGCTCTAAGGGGTGGGGTGCACATGTTCTGAGCTGCCCTGCTGCAAACCAGCCTCTGGGATGGGCACTCAGGGACAAAAACCTGGAGCAAGGTGGCCAGGCCCCTTGTCACCTACAGGTGAGACAGAAGGAAATATCTTCCAGGACTCTCCTCCATTAGAAAGCTCACTCCTGAACACTGATGTCACCTAGAAAAGCAAAAGGAAATGGGCACTAATGGTATTCCATTGTTACCACTTAATCAGCCAGTCTCAAACAAATATCTTAGAAGCAAAGCAGACTGGCGGTTTTTTAAATTATTCCATCAATTATTCCATTCCTCGTGTTTTATATAATCCATCCCAATTACAATATTTTTCCTAGCATGTGGGATATAAATAAGGTAGTTATTAAATCCAGAGTTGATGAATAGCTTTAAATGCTGGCTTGGCACTGTTTGCTTTTAGAGATGCTCCCTATATGATGACTTCTAATGAACTATTGCATAATTCACAGTTGCTTTTTCTGGTGTCACTGCAAATATTTAGCTGATAAGAAGCAGGAGGCAGCATGCTCAGATTCCTGGTACATTAAAGGAGAAAGTAAATTTAAAATCCATAAGGCAAGTTTTTCTGCCTCTTGCTAGTAATTGCTTTTTGGCAAATTCTATTTGAAAGAAGAGCCAAAAACTCTTTAGAACCAAGCCTGTGAAACAAACATATTTCCAGGTTAATCAATGGATCGAATCACCAAATGCTCGCAGGCACTGTCTAGTAGATTCCAAAAACCCTTAATACAATTAAAAATCTGGATTGTCTGCACAGGCCATGATAGATTTTACTCTCAAATAAGTAGCTGGTTAAAAAAAATTAGTGTCTGATGTTGAAAGAAAACATTTGCACTGAACGAATTACGGAGGTCATCAGTCAAGACTCTTTAATACAAGTCAAAATATCACCATTGCAATAAACTGGCAAATTGAACATCAGTTTGAGTTATCTCTTGTTGTAAGCACACAGGTTTTATGTGCCTAAGGGAATCTGTTGCAACTTGCACATACTTAAATCTGTTTCAAATGATATTTTAATTTTATTTTATGAGCAGAGTTTTCTATTTCTCTTCACAGGTAGGTTGCCAGTTACCTTATTGAAGGTGTTTGGGAAGTACAATATGCACATTTGAAGAGGAGCCATGCTGGTGACTGCAGGCTAAGGCCAAATTATAAACCTGTTGTGAAATAAATGCAATTCTTAGGAATAACTTACACAAAGTTGCTTGATTTTTATTGAAGTCAAGAGCTTTCTCTTAATAATGGCATTGAAGTTTACAACCTCCCCTTGGATGCACTGCTGTTGTTACTCCAGAGAAAAAAAAATCCCAAGAACCATACATATGTTGCACTTGGGATTCAAATATCAACCAATTATCATGGGGTTTGAACACGGCCTGAGTTCACCTACGAGCTCTGAGAATCAAATTCCACATTTCCATTGCAGATCCCTGGTTTTGCAAGCATCCATGCTTCCTCCTTTCATCCAGTATTTGAAGCAGAATACTGATACACGCTGAAACAGCTCAGAGAGGAAATCGTACTCATTTACCCCCCTCCCCCTCTAAAATTTCAAAACTGCATGCCCAAGAAATCTGGTCAATGTGTACTTGCTTAAGTACTTTCCTGAACATAAGCTACCAAACCCTTCAGTACTGAATAGTTTTAATAATGTAAGGGAATTCTTCCAGAAAAGACACTCTTGCAGAGGTTAATGTATAGGTCAAGGGGCATGAAGGTCTCAGTCCTTTTTCTTCCTCTTCTGAAGAGAAGGACCTATGACATCCCTAGGCTGTGTTCTATAATCCTGATATGAGTCTCTCTCTAGAAATTTGGGGGAACTAAACCACTTAAAAGAAAACACTGACACCTTAGATTTTGGGGCTGTAAATG
This sequence comes from Taeniopygia guttata, assembly GCF_048771995.1. Classification (NCBI taxonomy): domain Eukaryota; kingdom Metazoa; phylum Chordata; class Aves; order Passeriformes; family Estrildidae; genus Taeniopygia; species Taeniopygia guttata. The sequence continues at coordinate 70,855,611 of NC_133025.1, forward strand.
TTTCTGCAGATGCTTAGCTTTAAGCACATGCCATAACATAAACATTAGTTTAGGTTACCTGGTCCCAGATGCAGCAACTCAGAGGTTTATGTAAGAATATTTGCAGGCCGGAAATCTTATTTTCCCAAAATCAAATAACATTCAAGGCGTTTTGGAGGATTTTGGGAACTATGGATCCCTTTGCAGCCTTCTTAAGGTGTGATGTCATCAACATTCACAGAAGCAACATCATTTGGTGTAGCTCTACAACCAGGATTCAAATTTGAACTCAGAGGTGTTGAATGAAAAGATAACAGCTTCTGCTATTTTGTGCTTCTGCTTAATGGGAAGCAATTAATTGTGTTCATTTATACCCTCATTTGGTGAGGAAGACCCAGCCTAAAGGGAAAATTCTCTGTATTTGTCTCTTTTGCTGTTTGAATGTATTGAAACAGTTGCCACATGAGAACAAAATTGACAGTTTTACAATGAAAATGGCTACTGTAGGCCTAGGAAGAAACATCCTTTTTAACCCATATTAGCCCTGGCTCAGTCTGGCTGATGGCACAGGATGTCCCTTGTGCTCATGTAAATGACTTGGGTAGGGAAATATTCTCCTGCTCACAATGTCTACCAAAAAGAGAAAGAAAAAGTTACTTCATATGCCATTGGAAGATCAAGTCACGATGTTCCAAGTGTATTGATTTTTTTTTACCAGTGGAAAAAGATCATGAGTTATTGGACCAATATCACTTCCTATGCCATTTTGGCAGTTTCTCCAGTATTAGATTTATAATTTTAAATCTGTTTTCCTTCTAGCAGTAAAAGCTGCACAGTTTGACCTTGTAAATCAGTGAAGTGGTGCTGTGCATCTTTTAGGGCTTTACCTCTGTACCTGAAGGTATCCTTAGGAAAGGCAATTCTGATGTCTACATTCCTGCAATTACTGAATATTCTGTCTAATTGGAAAGAAGCAATATAGTGCTTATTTTAAAAAGATATTACAAAAATTGTGGCATTATTTTTTGAAGCACAGTCAGAGAGAGGCTGGAATTATTATTTTTCAATTGTAAAGACAGGGAATGGCATTTTCCTTAAAGGATAGGTTTAGATTTCCCAGGAGATCTCTGAAATGTGGAAATTGCTGCCAAAAGCTTCAGCCTTAAGAAGCAGTCACAATAAGTAATATGCTTTGCAAAATACAGGGAAGCAGGTGATGTTCATATGGCCCCCTCTGAGAGAGGGTAATTGCATTTTAGAGAAGTTTGTGTGGAGAAAAGGAAGATCTGACCTGGCTTTGTTGCGATTCCTTTGGGAGGGCACAGCAGCTACTTCAGGCAGCCCGTGGGGAGCCTGACAGTCCCTTAATCACCTTCCTCTGTGTTTCACTGTTCAGACATCTGGGCTTTGTCACAAGAATGTTATGACTCCTTTGCTCCATCATTGCCATTTACCTTTGCCAGACTTTCCTCTATCAAACTATCTGTCTTCTATTTCACGCTGCAGGAAGACAAAAGCCAGGGATGAGTCTCATCACTAGAAATCTATCTTACTAATCTCGAGCTTGTTTGAACAGGAATCTGCTTTCCAGTAATGTTACCACTGGGGCTGGTTTTTTCACATCACTTATCTCACCTGTAGCAAAGAACACACTAGAATTTAGACATGCCACAGAGATAGGTCTTTCAGAGCAGCTTGCACTGCACTAAATCACAAAATAATCTGGAGGAACTTTTTCAGAGCATGCTTCTTTTTGGAGAAAAACATCTCTCCTTGCTGCCTGATGAACTTAAGGACTGCAGAGCCTATTGGTGTTTTGATAGCTATATTTTTTCCTTCTTTGTCCAAAACAACATGGTTAAAAGTTCCATCATTCTCCCATCTTTCCCTCAGTTATGATAAAAGAGCGTGAGCCGTCAGGCAGGGTAGTGATTATATTTTCATATGCCATCAATAAGCATTAGGGTTTTTTTTCTGTAAAAAGAGAGATGGTGAATATTGGAGATGTCAAGAAAACTTGAATACATTTATAATACTGAAAGTCTCCTCAGACAAGCTGGATCTAAAAAACATCTGAAGAAAGGGGATTACACAGACCAAACTTTACCAGCCTGTCTGCTTGCAGAGATGTCTCACCATCAATAAGTGAGGGCTTGGCTTTCTTCTGAAGTCATCAGTTACCATTATACGTGGATGGGAATGTTGCTGAATAAAGGGGCTTCATGAAGTTTTTCCTGCCTGGAGAAATTATTAGGAAGAAGTGTCTCTGAGAGCTTTTGGTGCCTACCCCAAAATGGTCTGAATAGAACCATTGAGAGACCTGAACTCTTCCGCATGCACATCCTCACATCCTTCCTATGCTGTATCTGATGGGGATCTCACCACAGATGGCTACATCAGGCAGATGTAAGAGGAAAGAAGACACAAGACTGTATCTGCTTCACTATTTGTTCTGATCTTACTGATTACGTCCAATGTTTTTATTTTTAACTCAATTTCTAGTTCAGATATGTTCATAATAGTGATGAAGTGGGGTAAAATCTTGCTGAGAGACTCCTCTTTGTTTCCATATGCCCTGGCTTTGATCAGATTTTCATAAGTTCCTGTTCCAGCATTGTCAACATTGGCATCACCTTCAAGATTTTTTTAGTCCTTTTTATGCCTTCATGATGATCATGGAATATACTACTCGCTCAGTGGGAGGAAGATAAAATCAGAAGAATGAAGACTGGAGTAATATGGAAACACAGATGGAATCTATAGAGTGAAGAGGAAAAGTAGAGCGAATGTTGAATTCAAGAAGCTTTCACAGTAGAGTGGGAAGTCTGTGGGTTCACAAGAAAGGTCCTCAAAAATAAAGAAGTTTAGAATATTCAAAGACATAATAAATTATATTCTATAATTATCCTAAGGAAAACAAACCCAAAGGTGGGGAGGGGGGACACACCAACAAACAATACAAAAATCAAAACAACCCCATCCTTCCTCCAAAAAACCAGCAAGGACAAATAATGCAGAGAGTAGGTTATTCATAGATGTCCTGCCATGTTAGTCATGCTGCATAACCTTAGTTTGGATTTAATATTTAAGAAATAGTGCTAGTTTCTAACCTACAACAATTTCCTCCGTTACTTCAAGGGGCTGGATGTTGTGTGGCCACTCATCACTTAAGATCTGAAGTTTTTTGAACAGTATAAAAAATAATTGTGAAATTCATAGATTTCCTGACACTTGCTTAGAGTTCTAAGGTAAACTAAAACACTTTATTTGGGTACAAACTTTACTTTTCCCACACAACTTCTAAATTTAAGTGAGGATAATCAACAACCCTGGTAAGAACTCACCTCCTTTTTTGGCTGCAGATATTAATATTTTTCATTGCTTATTATGTTACAGCAGTTTTCCAATGGCCCTTTCTGTGAGACACTCTTCACGAACACAGAGCCCTTGTCCTGAACAACTTCCAATCACTGGATATTTGGACTGACCCCGAGTAACAAGGAAATAAACCCACCACTTATAACACTGAAGAAATTCAGGGTGGGAGCACTGGTACAGTCATGATCAGATCAGAAGCTGCACACATATCCAGAGTTACATCTAAATAATCTTAAAGGATATTAGTTTCTAGAAAATAAAATCTGACAGGAACCTTTTTTTTTTTTCAAATGGATTCTGGAAACATCCAATACTGCTGTGTCTGCCATGCATGGATCTTGGCAAGTATATTAACTGATTGGTGTGCAAAAATAGAGCTTTCATGTTACTCAGAGCACCTTAAACAAGGGGGACATCAGAAAATAATAGTAGACTTGTTCATATTAGGGCAGAATGTATAAACCACAGTATCTCTGTGAGGAAATAGACTTCCTGTCTGCTGGTTTTGTGTGTCTAATTAAGTACAGATTTTTTGGCTACTAAAACATTTTTCCAGAGTTACCAAGAAATAAAACTTAAAGAAGTCCAGTAAAGCCATGAATGGATAAATACTGTGGGAGTTTTTCACAGCAAACCATGAAACCCCCACATGCAGGTGAGCCCAGTTCTTCTAACGTGGCTATTTTTTAGTCACAGTATTGCTAACAAGCTCTTACTTAGCTCTCATGGGAGAACCATCTCTAAGCAAGTGTTATTTGCTCAATAAAATCAGTGTAACTCACCTTTTGATCCTGTAACTGCCTACATTTAAAAATAAATGCTTGTACCAAGCAGACAATCATGCAAGTGTCTTCCAAGCCACCTAGCAGTTAAAACAAAATAAAAGAATGAAAAGAAATGGGCAGAGAGAATGGATGGAGCAGAGAATTAGGATTCCTAGTAATGAAGATTGAGGTTCTGCCCCCACCTTGTGAACTCCTAGGCTCCATGGAAGGAACTACACTAGTATTTGCCCCCTTTAGCTGACTGACATCACATGGAACAGGCCTGCACTCCCTGACTCTTACAAGAGCTCTGAAGAGTGAAATGTTGCCTGGTAAATCCTCCAAGCCCCTGTGCACTTTTGACAGGATGGCATTCACTGCACACCATGTTCCTGCATTACTTCTGCATATGTGTTCTGATCCATCAGTGAGGAAAATTGCACAACTTCACAGCAGAGCTTTATGCAATGCTTTTCCTCCCAGGAGATATTCCTGTGCCCCCCCAGGCACATTTGACCTGCAGATGAGGCTGGAGAGTATATGAAGAGATTTTCAGTGAAGACAAAATGGCACTGTTTCCTTATGGAGATGTGGGAAGAGGTGAGGTTTCCAAAAAAGCATAGCTGACATTAAATCAAAGGAAAGAATTTACAGACATTTTGAGAGTACTATGGAAATTGGGAACTCTGATTACAGTCCTGACCACTGTCCTGTAGCAACTTGTCTATTCCATTTAATAGACACAGACTGGTCATGCAGCACATAGAGACTCCCTTTTCTGGCTAACAGGTAACCACCGTCTCTCCCTTCAAAATATTTGAAATGCTTTTTGTACTGTTTTCCTTACCTTCTTACCATGCAGCAAGGACACCTGAAGGAAAGAAAAGCTCACCAGAAGGTCTTCAACAGCTGAGTACCACCATAGGCTGATGGGAGTATTTTTGCAGAAGGAAACAAAGCACCAAACTATCTCAGAAAACATCTGAAGTGACTCGTACCTTTTCTAGGAACTCCCACAGATCCCAAAGCAAAAAAGCTGAAAGTACTGCTAATGACAGCAGAAAGCCCAATCTTGGGAGATTCTCACCAAAGTTCTGAAGAGAAGAGGCTTCTTGCCAATGATGTCAGACTTAGTTTTACAGAGGCTTGTGGGAACTGACGCAGAGAACCTCGGACAGCTGACCGATTTCTTTAATCCAAAGAATTCATTTAAGTTTATGCAAACTGATGGGTCAGAGAGGCGCTTAGTGCTCAAGATAAGAAGTCAAACAATGCTGTCCTAAAGGAGGAAATGATAACAAGCTACTTTTCTTGCTGGTTCCCACCTTGCAATGCTCTGGGGACACCCTTGTTGCAGCAGCACAAAAGCTCAGGTGCTAATTTGCTCCTTAATGAAATAACAAGTAGCTGCTCATTAACTCTTCAATTTCCAGATCCAATGTCTTCAGAGTACAATGACTTTAAAATGAGGCAATTTCTTACTTTTGTAAGATTTTCACTATTGGCTAGGGAGCAAGTTCTCAGCTGAAAGTTTGCCTCAGCTACTCTACTGATGGACTGAGAACTTCATTGAATCCCCAGCTCTCAATTTTTACTGTAAACTGTAAACAAATATCTTATCCTGAAACTTGGATTTTATCTATTCTGTATCCAGACAACATCAACAGGAGACTAGTCCTCACAGTCAAGATACTAATTTCATTTTCAGATAGGAGTAAGTTGAGAAGTTGAATGCAAAAACATGGGATTTTGAGTATGTGTGGTTAGTGCAAGAGTGAAATAAGATGAAAGGTTCGTCTTATTCATCTTAATAAATGCAGGGAAAGCCACAAATAGTATTCTCATACTCTTTTGTTTTTGAGCCACGGGTCTAAAGGGTATTTTTAATGCAGAGGAACGTAACCATGCTTGTCCAATGTATTTTCCATCAGCTTGAAGTTGTATATCACTGTGCACATTTACATGCATTCAATCTTTCTGCTGTATCTTTGTGGCTGGTAGCCAGTGGGATTAATGGAATGTACAAAATAGCAGAGAAACTGTGTAGATTGAGTCCCAAAAACAAAATCTAAAAGGCAGGGTGGTCCTCTGAGTTCAGTTTTCACTTAATCTACTGAGTCATTTGGTGACCTTGGACAAGCAAGCTGACCTCTTGGCACTGTGGTGAGGCCAAGTGTAAAGCAGTGTAAAACCAAACAGGGAAGATTAATTGCTGGAAAAAGAACTGAGTCAGTATGGCAGGATAGTACCCCCAAAGCACCCGTCCTGCTCATCAGAGAAATCCTAGATAAGGTAATATATCATTTTGTGTTTGCTTGTGTCTGTAGTGATCAAGTTTGAAAACACAGTTATTATTTGAAAGGATTTGCCAAACCTTACAGAGCTACTTCCTCTCTGTACAGTTTCTTTTCTAGAGTTCTTCATTGCCAGATTGAGTTATAGGCTCAATGAAAAAAAGAGGAAAAGATACATAATCTGCCACCAGGCCTTTTGATGATCCCAATTTTCCAAACTTGGGAAACAAGAAAAGCTATTTCAGAGGAAGCTAATCACTAGCTTCTGAAAGCAAAATTTTGAGGTTTGAGGGGTCCCTCTGGTTTTACTTGTTTTTGGTTTTGATTTTTAATGTCTGTGAGGTGAGCCCAATGCCAGACTGAGGATTGTATCAGGAAAATGGAAAGATGAAGAAAAGAGAGAAATAATGGCCTCAGCCCTAAAATAGCACTGTAAAGGGCGTTTTACTTGGAACTTTCTTCAGCTGACATCAGTCAGAGTAAAAAAAAAAGATATTAGTTCAAAAGTGTAAAGCTAAAACAGAGATTCAAGGCTGGAGGTAACATTCATATCTATCTGGTGTTGTGGGGAAAAAAAAAAGTTCCACCTGGACCATAAAGATGATCCACCTGTACCAGAAGCTTAATGTTTTTATCAACTTCAGAAACATTTGGTTTTTTTGGATGTCTTTGACCCTGGACTAGAAAAAGGGAGCACACACATAAAGACATACTCAGAAAAATAAGAGGAACTGAAGTGCAACAGAAGCTATCGGCTTTTTTTTTTCTTTGCTTTTTTTTTTGTTTTGTTTTGTTTTTTTTTTTTTCATTCCTGGTGAGCTGGAAATTTCAGGAAAAGTTAGTTTAGAACAGGAGATTTTCAAGAAGGGCTTCTGATAATCTCTGATGTCCAAAGTCAATGCCAGTGTGATTTTTCCATCAAAGCCAACAACACTGAATTTTTTTTGTGTAATATATAAAGAAGAAACTATTTTCTTTCTGTCCAAAAACTACAGTTTCATCTGTGGAGCTCCTTCAGCCATGACTTGTAAACCAAAGTGGGTTTTTATGCATATTTTCACTAAGCAAGTCAGCATAGCAGGCCTGGGAGCCACTGTGGCTGTGCTCTTCAGCAGGAAATAAGTTTGTTTGAATAAATATCTGCAATGATGCCTCTAAGGTCTACCCCATACTCAGAAAATTGAATGAAATTATCGTGTTACCCAGACAAAATAATCTTTTTCTTCCACCAAGTTGTCTGTCACAGAAGCAACTTGGATGTGAAATCTCAGCTAAACCTCAGCAGCGAACAGTCTCCATCCACCTGGATCAGTGGGTGGGAAAACAGTAAAGGGAAGAACAACAGCAGGATCTTGGGCCAAGAGATGAGACCCCTCAGTGATGAAGAATGAGAGGATTTGTGGTTGTTCATTCCATTATTTTGTGTTTTTCATATGGTTTTATGCACCTGGAGGTAGTTTCAACCCTGAATAACTCTTGCTGAGCAAACCCCAGCTGTAAAGGAATGCTGGAAGAAGTGTTCTCAAAACAGTGTTAGCTCCTTATTGTAAAACAGCTCCTTACAAAAATTTATGTTATCTTGAAGAGGATGGCTTCTTTAATGGGGATGACTTATGGGGATAAAGTGGTCCACTGACAAGTGAACAGATTGAGAATCTGCTGATCAAAATTCTAACAATTGTGCTACTCCATCTGTATTTCATTTTTGTACTAACATTAAATAGAAAAGAAGGGGTGAGGGAAAAGGAAAAACAAGTCTTTTCTTAAGGCAGGTTTGTACATGCTTAGCCAGCTCTTCTGTTCTGGTTTTAGGGCAAGAGGAAAAAAATGCACTGAAACATAAAGCAGTGTGGATTGTATGGAAAATTTGACTCAGATTGAGTGCCTAGCCTACACCACAAAATGGACTGGAGACAAATCTGATAATTAGAAAAAGCAGTGAATAACAAAATATTTTTGACTCATGCCATATCAGGCAGGCTCTGAAAATTCCCAGAGGCAAGAAAACAGGGTTTAATTCCCTGCAGCTTATTGCAATTTTATGTTAGAGCAATGCCACTGATTTCAGAGGTATTATACTGGTGTAATACTGGAACTGGCAGGTAAGCCAAAATTCACCTTATTCTTCCATGACAGTTGATTTTGACAACAATTTGCCCAGATTGCACAAACAGCCAGGTAAACCAGGAGGGACCATACTTACGTCAGCTTGGTACAGCTGATATAAACAAGGTCAGAAACACTCCTATTGTATTAATCTAATTTACAGTGCCTGAGGTTTGTTTTTGGTTTATTTTTACACCATGTGGCCAGGGAAAACACATTTGCTGACCAATCCACAGCAAGGGTGGGATAAACATACTGACCATTACACCAGGCATGCCATATAGGGGTAAGAATATCTGATGCCTGTTTTTCATCTCATGCTGCTGCCACTGCTTCTGCCAAGTCCAGCAGGTAGTGAAGGCTGGAAGGCACAGTGATAAGAGCTAGAAAAGACAAAAGACTTGTCAAAAAACAGTCAAATAGGAGCAAGAAAAGAGTAATGCTTGCAAAGAAACCAGCATACACAGCAAGGACCGCACAAGGAAATAGCTGAACCAGGCAGTAAAGTGAAGAGATGAGGAAAGCCTCCTGGAGAAGCCAGAGCTGAGGAGAGATGAAGCAGGAGGAGGTGTGAAAGGGGAGAAGAAATGCCTGAAATCAGGTAAGAGGATGCACAACATCTTGTCACAGCTGTTGCACTCTGCTTTTAACTCCATTCAGGAAAGCAAGATGATAGTAGCTGTTCTTACCTGGGTGATTGAAATGGCTACAGAAGATTAAGGCCGGTCTGTAGAAAGCAGTTCCATGTGTTTCTGTTTGAAGAGAGTCAGAAACATCCAGCATGGCCTCATGTGGCACTATTTTTCCTTTGGAGATATATTAGGAAAATCAGGTGAGCAGAGAGTGAATTCATGCTGTCCTTCTCATCAGAATTTTTGAATTTTATAGGATTTTCAACAGGATTTTCTGACTTTCCTATATATTAATGATCAATGAATGTTGGAAATTAAGGAGGAGGAAGAGGAGGAGGAGAAAGAGGAGGTGCTTTAGGCAGCAGACAAGAGATTCTTCTGAAGACTGGGAAGGAGAGGACAGTGGAGCAGATTATCCTCAAGCTGATGGAAAGGGCTGTGTTGGAGCAGATTTCCATGCTGCAGCTCATGAAGGATGCCAAGCCCCCTTTCACCATCCCAGGGGTAAGGAGAAGGATATAGAGAAACTGGGATGGAAGGACGGAAGTTGTGATTGAAAAGAGAAAAAAAGGAGGATGGTAGTGTTTAATTTTTTGTCTGTTTCTTACAATAAATTAATTTTCTCTGTTGAGTCTGTTTTGCCTATTGTCAGTAACTGGGAAGTGCTCTCTGTGCTTACATGAACCAATAAGCTTTTCCACCTTGGGGATGGGCAGGGAGAAAGCCTCTGGCTGGCAGACAAGGTCAGCCCACTACAGTGATACACATTTTTGTTTTGCCCCTCCCCTCTTTGTCTCATGTCCTTTAGCTTCCTTCCTCTGAAGGAGTTCTGAATCCTAATAAAAAAAGAAAGGTACCTCATGATGTAGTGCCTACAAAGCAGCAGGTAAACTGGAACAAAGACCTCAATATGTAAAAACTGATTAAGATTTTGACTAGAAACACTTTCAAAAATAACACATTAAGCAGAAAAATGACAAAGTCTGAATAAAGCTTCCCCTTTGTGATTTGTATCCTTGTGCTTCTATTGTTGGATGAAAATGAAAGCCTTTTTCCAAGTGAGGCACAACTAAACAGTCACCTGCCAAGAGCTAAGTACTCACTACTTGAGGATGCTCATTTGCAAAGCAAGTGAAGGAGATATAGAAATGCTCTTCACCTTCATGTGCTATTCTGCCATCTACATACATCACACATGGAAGCAGCAATGCCAAATTTAAAGAAAGTTTTGGCTTAGAATTATTAAAAAAAAAAAAAAAGCAAACTGTATATGAAATCCAGTATATGGAATTAAATTGGATGCTTCTGAAGCTCTATTTCAGCTGTCAATGCTGAAGGCTTTCTATGACCAGTCTTTCCAAAGCTTTTGTAGTGCTGAGAAAGTACCCACAGGAATCAGGAAATTTGCTCCTTTCAGACCCTCGATGTTGGATATGTCCACGGCACTGAAGCTGTTGGAGGTCCACTACACTAGAAGGCATTTAGATGTAAATTTTGGTGTCAGCTTTTAACAGCTGTTAATTCCCATCCATTCCCATCCATTCCCAACCATTCCCATCTGCCCTATGTACACTTGTATGATTGTGATCCATGACTCCTTCAAAATTTCAGTTCACAGCATGACGTGCCTACAGCCACGTTAGGCTTCTTTTATCTGGACTCCCTTGAAGTCTGTATTTCTATCAAATTAACTGATTACGAGGTGGTTCCCACTAAAAAGCACCACGTCTCCATCAACTTCCATGAAAGGATATGAGAAATATATTTTTATTTCTACTTGCAATTATTCACAATTTTATGACAATGCTTTTGTAAATAATTTGCTTCTGTAAGATTGCTGTAGATATTCTAGATAGTGATTAGAGAATGCTGAATCATACATTTAGAGAAATAAATTAATTCATATCTCCACTTACAGATATAATTTTCATTTCTCTATAATATTATTTACTAGCTTCCTTAGATTGCCCAAAGATTTATGGCTGAAAAAATGATTAAACAGAATATGCCTGTGGTTCCTTTATTCATAGAAAGCTCTCCTCAAATGTTGCGAACACCTTCTGAAATCTTTACATTCACTATCCAGAGGCTGGCCTGACAAGGCACATTCTAAACCAAATACTTTTTCTTGTCACTATCTGTTATTCAGGAGTACACCTAGGGATGTTTAACAAGAGAGAAGAATCTGCAAATGAGGCACAATGTTTGCTAGAATACCTTTTACCATGAAAACAAATTGAAAACGGTTTAGCAAGTTAACCAAGTTTTGGTTAACTTCAAAATTAGTCTCTAGTCTTTTCATCATTTGTGGGTTTGACCTTTTTTGAATCTCTATTAACTCTTCAATAAGAGATTAACAAAATAAAGAAACTTAATATTAATAGGTCAAGTGTTGATGTTTTTGTATTTTCTACATTTTAGTGTAGTAATTTATTTCATGAGTCATAATTTCAATTTCTTCAGTGTCTGCATCTTGGATGACCGTGGTTTCTTGACGTGTGGCAATTCTTTACATCAGACTGACAAAATTACCAATATCGTAAAATTATCAAGGCTTTTTGACTTCATTCTGATCTGCATGAGAAACTAAATATGTCAAAATTCTGTGTGATATGGAAACAAACTACAAAAAACATTATTGGAAAAAAAGTAAAGTGTTAAATCCAAGAATCCTGTCTGAATGATATCTGTCCAGATTTATGCAATGAATGTTACTCATGCAACATCCAGAGCTCACTGAAGTCACTGAAATGGTGGGAGTTTTTTCACTTATGTCACTGAAATTTGGATGACACCCATAACACTTTATTAGCATCTATAAAATGCTTTAAAAATAAATGAAGTAAGGAAAATTGTCAGTTATGGAGTTTTTCCTTCTCATACTTTGTGTCAGAAGCAAAGAATGTATTTCTATGTTGGGAAGTGTTTTATTAGCATATGTGAGGGGTAGATGGAACAAAGGTTTTAAAAAGCAAAGGAGTTTTACTGTTCTCAAATCAGAGATTATGGCACAGAAAGTGGTTTCTTTGTGACTGGATGGACAAGTTGCACTAAATGGTATAAAGAATGTCTGGTTCACTATGAAAAAAAATAGCAGAATTAGGTTAATTACCACTTTTGACTTGGCATTATGGCACACTTCAAGATCATAGGATCTTCTGAAAGATGAAGTATTTTGCAAATATTCCCGTACCATTCATCTTCTTGAAATATTGCAGCCTTCTACATGTTCAGTTGTATATTCCCAACACAGAAAACTTTCTGTTCTATGGCTACTGCTATATAAAAGGTAAAACAGAAGGTAGAAAAGGATGGATTTTTTAGACCCCTTATCATTGGAAAGGCATAGCTTTCTGGTATGATCTAAATGCTGAGAGGGCAGTCATGCCTGCAAAAGACATTCTTCAGATTTAAAGGGAGAAGAGAGAAGAACAGAAATTGATGAGGACCTTTCCTTGTCCTGTTTTGGTTCCTGACTTCCTTCTGTCATTTTTTATCCTTGAGCCAGCTGTAAATATGGGTGAAGTGCTTCATCCAGCCTGTGAGCTCCTTGTGTCACCTGATGGCTCCACACATGTAGTGCCAACCATGTTCAAGGGAAATAACTCTTCTTCATCAAGCTTCCACAGAAGCTCTACATCAGTGTTTACAATAACCTCTGCTGTGATTTCTTTGAATAAATGGAAAGAAATAAAATCAGCAATTCTGCCCTGAATTTTCTGTTCTAGTTAAGTGGAGATAAGCCTTGGAAAGAACATTCTCCTTGGGGCAGTTGCAGGCCATGCAGACTTTGAGTGCTTTTTAGAGAGAAGATTAAATTAGGTCAAGAATGTCTCGGCTATTTAAGGTATGTCAAGTATATAAAGAAGTTGCTGAATTCTGATCTGTGACACTTCTGCTATTCTAATCTTTAATCCCCCATATGGCTTTGCTAAAGCATTGTAATTTTAACCAACAAATAAATCAGCTGCCATTGAAGAGGCTTATACCACCTGTGGATTCTCAGATGGCTCTTTCTTACATTATAAAGTAAAACCATGCAGTTTATACCAAAATATATCTATCTGACCCATCATACTACTAGGTTTTCCTGCACTTTGTTTTTGCTGCTTTCTGCCACTTGGATTATGGTCCCACATGCCCCACTGTGACAGAGTTATAGCGTTACAGAAATGGAACCATTTACCTCTCCAAAAATCTGTTAAAATTATCGGGTCTGACTTTTTTTCCTAATACTAGATGTTTGTAAAAAGTCAAGACTTTAATAAAACAGCAATAAACCAATTTTTCACTCTCAAAATATTGCCAAAAGGAAGAGAGTAGGGAAAAAAACCCCAAACCCCCTAAGGTCTGTGTCACCTGCTATGAGATTTATGCGAGTAAAATAATATAGTGAAGATTTGTTTCAAGTTCACCTTCCTTGCTCCTTTAGCTGCCATTCTATTTCACTAACACCTCGCATTTACTGAATATGTTAGAAATTATATCTAATTACAAAATACAAGATCTTACAGTTGTTTGCATTGCATTATTTACAGATGGGAAGGTGACTGAAAAGGACAGTTATGATGATGTATAAAGCTGAAGCTGGTAAAATGGGAAACAAAAAGCTTAACATTTTTTTATATATTTGCACAACCTCTCTCCTGCTAGTCGTTTCCAAGTTCTGGTCAAAGCACTTATTTTTATTTCAGCTGAAGACTGGCCCTTTCCTGTACAGACATTGCCAAATGTGACAAACCATAAACTGTTTGTCAGCAATTTAGGACATGGTGAACACAGGACTCCATGCTGAGTTTATGGGTGAGTTATGCTGACTGCTCTATTAAAAAAGACTGTACTCAATCATTTAATCAATTGAAAAGAGAAACACTTTCAATTTTCATGTGATGAAGCCCTCAGTTATGTCAGACTGACAGCAGTGTTTGGCAAGAAACTCTTTTTCCCTTTGGAGAACTGTAAAGGAAAAATAAAGTAAGTTAGAGAGCAGGGCTTTTTGCATTGTCAGTGAACAATGGAAAAACAAAGGTGAATTCTATGACTGAGAAACAAGAATGACCATAAGGGAGTTTGAGCTGAAGATGCTTGTCTCAGCTAGGATTGGATATGAATTCCTAAATAATGGATTAAAAATCCATTTCTGATGTAGCATGTGTGGAGATCACATAAGATGCCATCCATGAAGGACCACCCTGCAATCCTTATATTGCCACTGTTGGTACAGGCCTCTGGTTGCAGTTTGGACCATTCAGGACAGGGACAATCAGGAGCATTGAGATCCCAGATCTTTGTTGGCTGGTTCAAGAACATTCCCACAACTGGTACCCTGCAAGCAGCTTCAGTTCATTTCTTGACACAATGCTAGATTGCATAAGCACAGCTGCTTTGCTGTAAAGCAAAAAGAATTCTGGAGAAGTCTTGGAATAAAACACCCTGGAGCTGAAAACCTTTCAGATTACAGCAATATTTTATACTGATACTTTTAAAGTATTTATGTTTACCTATCCAGTTTTTCGCATTTTCCCACAATACCCTTACAACTGCCTTTCATTTGATGTTTCCAGTTATGCTCTGAGGTCAGAGCCTGATTTATTAGCTTGCCCTAAATGAAAATTGAAAACGTTTGGTGGCTGGAGCCTGCCATATTTATGCTGCACTCTTACGGAATCCACCTCTTGTTTATATTTGGAAATCAGAGTCCAATTTCATTTTTGAATCAGAACTGAAGAGGCATGTTTACTGCTTGTTTTAATTAGCTCATATCTGTGAAGTTTCCTGGGATGCTTTCTGAATGATGGTGCAAAAAACTGTGGTGAAAGACCACCTTCTTTTAATTATTAGGGCACTCTCAGACCTGTAAAAATGCAGAGCAATACGAAATCTCAGCCATTTATTTGCATTAAGTTTATTTTATGCTGAAGGAGGTAGTAAAATGAGATACAAGTATTCTAATACATAAAAGTTGCATGAAATATGGCCCCTAAGTACATAGATGGAAAAGTTTCTGAAATACTGGGTCATTCTGACACAAAATTAGCCTGTCTTTACAAATAAAACCAATATATCAAACCTTAGCAAAACCTTGCCCTAGATTCTTATCTTCTTGTTAACTACCTCTACTCCTGCTGAATTCTCTCCTCAGAAGATTTTCTGGCCTCTTGTTTTTCTCCTCAGCCTCCCTGGTTTTCCCTCAGTACGGAAATCGAGTAGCATTTCCATCGGTGCAGAATTAAGTAATATTGAAGGGCTGGAAAGTCTCATCTGTGAACCTAATCTGCACAAGCACTGGCTTGAAATTTCAATATCAAGTCTTTATATTTGAATTTAGTAAAAATTAGCCTTTTTAATTATTATTTTAAAATTGCTGTACCCTTATTAGGTGACGATCCTCTGCGTGTGGGACTTGGTGGCTTTCAGAAGAACAGACAGGAGGGAAAGAACAGCAGGACTACTTCATGCCATTGCAGAGAAAATGAGATGTAAAATAGATGTCCAAGGACAGCTAGAAAGGATCAAGCAGTGATAGAGAATAATCACTCTTTCTGCTATGGAAGGGAATCTCCACCCAGCTTTGCAATTGCTGCCAGGGACTTGCCCCGAGCTCCCTGTCTTCTTGTAAGAGGGGAAGTAGAGAAGTAGTGAATGACTAATTCCAATAAAGTGTTTACCTCCATTTCTGCTAACACATTTCCAGGCACTAAAGTCAAACCAAAACTTTTCTTTCAGGGCAATATACTTCTCTCTAGGTCCTTTTCAAGTAAAGAATAAATTCTTGCACCCCTTTCCAAAAGCTGCCCCTCAAAAGAAGAGTGATTACACCTAACAGAGAGCAATGTTAAATAGAAATGTAGCATAAAAACAGATGATGAAAGAAACAGCTGTCACTGGGCTAGACTAAATCCTTTCAAAACAGCCTCAGGCAGGCTTTACTGGAAGTATATGAGGGTATAAACTGAGCTCACTGAATTCCGTTAAGTACCCTTTCCTTTTCCACAAGAGAAATTACCCATGACAATCCCCATCTGGGGGCAGCCGGTGGGAGCTGTGGGAAAAGCAAGATGGGGAAGGAGCTCCTTCAATATGTCCATCAGGTGCTTTTGCCAAGGTCAAGACTTCAGCTTTTCATCACAGTGCATTTTTTCCAGCTGAAGAGAAAAAACTTCATTGATCCCAGGCTCTCTCTTAGGTTTGGTATAGTTCAAAGACAAAGTCTTTGTTTTCAAAATAATATTTGAAGCTCTGTATGCTATGAAAGAAAAAAAAATCACTCTTGAATGCTGATGCCATCTCCTTATGCAGAAGGCAATTGCTACATATGCAGCAGAAGTCTAGCCAGGACTAAAAACAGCAGAAAAGGAAAAAGAAACCTCTCACAGCCTACTACATATTTTCAAGCCACCCATTCATTCACCAGAGGTGTGTTTATTTCCACTCTCCTGTCTCAACAAGACCTACAGAAAAAAGCTGAATGACACCATAGGAATGCTGGAAGCATTTACTCATGGAAGACCTTTGTGGGAAACATTTTACAAAAAGAAAAACAAAAAGATCTGTTGGGAGATGTTCTGGACTGAGCCATGTTCTCTTTTCACTGAGCTCTACATGCAGCCAGACCCAGCTGGTAAGGTCAGAGAACCATGCAGTGTGTGCTGTTGTTCCAAGATGTGAGGAGCAATGGCAAAAGCACATTTTCCTCCTTAGGAGCCATGATAGACAGGTGTTTATGAGAGATTTTTGGGTGCAACATGCATGCCCTGTTTCCTAATAGGCACTGCCAGTTCCTCAAGAACAGCAGAAGTCAGAGAAAGGGCAACAGTGTCATTTCAGAAAAATCTACAGAAAAGTCTCCTGAGCTTTGTCTTTCTCTCCATCATTCTGGGCCATGCGCTTCTGGGAGGTGAAGAAGCAGCTTTCACCTGCTCGTAGCATTTGCAACTCGCTCCCTCATATGGCTGATGATCCTTCTAACACTGGTCACACATCTGACATAAGCAAACCATGGGGAAATTAGCGTGTATATATTGTTGGGCACAATGTGTGTGTATAAATATGTGCAATATATAAGTAAATATATATGAAACTATTGATAATGGCCTTCTGGACTGCAGTGAGCTGTGACAAGGCGAAAAGCAGATCCAAAAAGCAGAAGGCAGGTCTTTGATTTGGCATCCTGGGGAATGAGACAACAGAGTAGTTAATCCCTTTGTCCCTTCTTGCCCTAAGCTTGCTGCAGTGAGAAGGGTGTGCAGATTCAGGCATGTTATGATTCATTCTCTATGTGTCATCTGGTAGAACTTAGCTGTAAATGCAGCAGTCCAAATCACCACACAGTTTATAACATGGCCTGAAGTGCTGACCTATACTACTTCTCCCCTGCTTTCCCCCCCTTATGCCTTGTTATAGGATTTGTCAGGAGTCAGAGGAAGCCAGATGATCACTAAGCCTTCTGGGAGGAGGTGAGAATTTAAGGCACAGGCATCACGCCACTCATGACTACCTGACATAGCCCCAGTTTGTTTCCCATCCAGGGCAGTGAAGATATAAAACCAGATCAAAGATTTCTCAAAGGAACAAATTAATGCCCCACCCTAATTCATCACAGGAAAATTACCCTGTCTAATACTTCCTGTCATTCTGTCTCTCAAGGTTGTTGAAAAACAGCAGCAGTCAGTCTGCCAAGACAGAGTACCTGTAGGAGACGAAAGAAAATTATTCATGATCACACTCAATGAGCTCCTAAAGACCTCATGAACCTGATCCAAACTCCATGGAAAGGAACAAAATCCTTTCCATGACTTGCTGGACAGGGAGTACTGTACCCATATTTACATTCTCTGTGATATCTGGTTCTTAATGGAGAAACAGAACAATAGCAAAATACTTGAACAAATACGGCACCAAGCGCAGTGCAAGTGTGCCACTGACAGCCTCCCAAACCCTGCAGCTCACCTCAGCTGCGGCATTCAGACATGCCCTTAAACAAACCAGGAGCTTGTTCTGCTGTGGCTTGCTTTGAGGTCTCTGAGTTTGGCCTCACTTCCCACTATCTGGGGTTCATTAGCAAGGATCAAAGAACTGCTCTTTTCAGCCTGAGCTGTGGGAACCACAACCTAACCACAGGTAAACTTTGAAGCAGACCACATTGTTCCCCAGCTAGCTGGTGCTTCAAGCCTTCACCCTTAGATGTTGGCTCCTCCTGTACTTTCAGGCTTTGGCTTTTGAAACCAGGCTCAGGTGCTTTTTGATTCCTGCTTCATTTGTTCCACTTCCAAAAAGCAGCAATGGACCTGGGGAAGGGTGTGGAGCACAAGTCCTTTGGGAAGTGGCTGAGGGAGCTATGGGGGCTCATCCTGGAGAAAAGGAGGCTCAGGAATGACCTTATTGCTTTCTACAGCTCCTTGACAGAAGGGTGTAACAAAGTGGGTGTCAATCTCTGTTTCCCAAGTGACAAGTGACAGGACAAGAGGAAATGGACTAAGTTTGCACAAAAGGCCTCCCAGGGAGGCTGTTGGTCACCAGCCCTGAAAGGATTCAAAAGATATCTAGATATGGCACTTGGGAACATGCCTTAGTGAAGGTCTTGGCAGTATGATGTGAATAGTTGGACCTAAAGGTCTTTTCCAACCTACACAATTCTATGATACCACGAATTTTTTTTCTGTCTTGGCTCTGGCCCTAGATACTGTGCATTAAAAGGTTCTTCTTCCTTTCATGACTAGTTTCTGCTGTTTTCCTTTCAGGTGACCCTTTCATGTGAGTGTTTCAATATTTCAGATCAGGTTTTTGGTGTTTGCTAGCAGCCTTGGAAAGGCACTATTTTCAGATGTAGAAGACTTTTCATTAAAGTACTCTGGCACAGCAGTGTCAGCAGGATCAAGCTCTACTTTTTTGACTAACAGATATCCCCTGAGTAGGGAAACAGTGGGACTCAGATTCCCCTAGGGAGTCTTTCAGCAATTCTATCGACTTTAGGGAACAGAGATTGGCAATTTGAGCACTGATATTCCCAAGGGTTTTGCTAGAGAAAACTGAATTCACAGTGAAAGAAGTCAGGACTGAACATCTCTGTATGTTTACAGGAGCTGTGTGACACGGGGAGCAGAAGCATACACTCCATCAACTTTATTTTGACAGTGCAGCTGAAATTTGCCTGGACAAACCTTATCCAAAGAGTAAAAAAATAATTAATTCCCCTTGTCCATTAAATCATTATTTTCTCTGAAGCTGCCTGAGTAAAAACTAGCCCATTTCAGCATAGATCGTTTTATTAATGATACAAACAGCCTTCTACTAGAAATTGAATAAATTCTTACAGGCTTCCAAACACCTGGGAAGTGTTTGGCATGAGAAAGGAAGCACCAAAATAGAGCTGAAAACACTCTGGTCTTTTGATAGACATGATATTCCATCATTTTCTAATATGGAAAATCTAAAATGCTGTTTTAGATACCTTTCCTCTTTGTATTTGCAATCTCGCTGCTATTAAATGGTTATTAAATTGGATTGACATTTTAGCTGGATGATCTAAATCTGAAATGCTTCAGCTATCTTCTTTAAGAGTGCAGTGCTCAGCATCTTTGCAATGGTTTAATGAGCTTCTAGAAAACTGATTTGAATCTGGTGCCTGTCTCTATGTGTCCTAAGAAAGAAAAGTTGTTTACAATGAGCAAGTAATGGCCAAGAACTTGTTTAAGCGATCTGCAACTAGTTAGAAGTCAAGATCTGTCTGCATATGGATGTGACAGGAACGTGAGTGTTGCCATTTACAAGAAACACTTGAAGCTTATAAAGATGCTGGTTCAAAAGGGTAA
Source organism: Taeniopygia guttata (assembly GCF_048771995.1). Taxonomy (NCBI): domain Eukaryota; kingdom Metazoa; phylum Chordata; class Aves; order Passeriformes; family Estrildidae; genus Taeniopygia; species Taeniopygia guttata. Next base: position 70,875,575 of record NC_133025.1, read on the forward strand.
CATCTTTCCTTGCTTCATTTTGACATCTGATCTCACAGTCACAGGGCCTCACAGGGAAGTGAGGCACACTCGTTCTTGAAAAAATGATTGCTTATGTTGATTCCAACAGGGTACAGTCAGGGCTGAGGTGGATCTCTAGCAGCTGTGGGGATAGCTTTGACTGGTAGGACTAACTCCAGCTTTGTAAACAGAAAGTGTCCTTTTCTGTCTCATAACTAACTCCCATTCTTCCATTCCCTCACAAATCACAGTATAGAACAAACCTCTTATTTCTTATTGCTTACAGAAATTTTCCCCTCCCTATTAAACCTTCCTATTGGTTTCCTGCAGAGATTTTTGTGGCAATATTTTAATGGATTTTTGTATAAAAATAAAAAGTACCTTTTTGGTGTTTTCAGCTTAAACCTCAAATCATTCTATAATGATATTATGAGCTAGCATGAATAAACAGGTCTAGTTATAATTGTTTCTGCTGTTGACAATAATATGTGGTTTACACATCCTGAAATAAAATTGTATATATTGCTTCAAGGACTCATGCCAAGAACAAAAGTAAATTGTGTCACCCTTTTAGCCGCAGTGGTTCCAAGAAAGCACTTTCATGGATTTAACTTATGTGTCTAATTACCAGAAAAGAGCCCTGAAGGCCTGTGTGTCTGATAAACCCCAACCATTCTGCTTTAAAACTGAGTGCCATAAAAATGGCACAATATCCCATTCCTTGTATAGATCATACTTAAAGAATGATTTCATATTAAGAATCCAGCTCATGCAGAATAATTTAATGAAAAATCCTTGATATTTCTTTCAAAGTACAAGTACTTAAAGGTCAGAACCCCTCTCTTCTGGCCCTCTCTGGTTTTTCCCCAAGAATATGAAGTCCTTACAAAGGCTTGCACTGAGTATATCTTTTACAACCACCTTCATCCATTACTCAAAACAGAGAGGCACAGTCTGGTGCATTTTTGAAAGATTAAAAAAAAGTCTTGAAATATTTTGGTTTTGGACTGTTAAAAAACTATGTATGTAGAACTGGGTAAAACAATGATGTAGTAACAGTCTATGAATAGTCAGAAATGGGTGAACAAGGTCAAAGATGTAGCTGCTTTTTCTGGGATCTGAATGGTGCATGAAATACCTGGTTTCTAATCTCTTGACTGGTACTTGAACTCTCTGAATGTGAGGTTGTTTTCATTGGAGAGAGAAATATTCCAAGTTTGGAAGAAGTGAAGATAAAAAAGAGGAAGATGGGGAATTCCCAAAGAACTGTGTGACAGTAACTCAGGGCCACTTCCACAGAGCCACAGGACAGCTGAGATTGGAAGCAGCCTCTGGAAGTCTCTAGACCAGCCTCCTGTTGTCTGTTTTGTAAATAAATTCAGTTGCTCAGGGATTTGTCTGACTGAGTTGTAAAGATATAAGGAAATCCAACAAATTCTGTGGGTACCTTTTCCAGTATCGTGCTTCTCTCAAGTGAATACATTTTCTTATGTCTAAGCAGGACCTCCTGAAATCTGTTGCATTTCACTGCAGAAGTTTGAGAAGAGTTTTGTGTTCTCTATAATCCTTCTCTAGGTACTTGAAGACAAAAAGGAGAGCCCTCCCATCCTCAACTCAGCCTTTTCTTCTTCAATGTGAACAAATCCATTTCTCACAGCCCCTTTCATGTCATGTGCTCCATGGACTAACTGCAATATGCCATTTTTCTTGAATGGGAAGCCCAAAACTGGACCCAGTAGTGCAGAAGCCACCTCACAAGGGTTGGGCAGAAGGGAGGAATCACCCACTGGTAACACTTCTGCTCATACATCCCTGGATGTGTTCAGCCTTTGTCACCTCAAGGGCTTCAGCCATGGTGGCACCACCCCAAATTTGGTATGGGGGTCGCAGGCAATGGTGAGATACCTGATAAGAGATAAACATTTGGGTTGTTCTATTGGTTGGAAAATTTGAGGCATGAAGAACTAAAACCACTGTCACAGACCTGCCATTACACCTTTATCTTTCAGGGCAGAAAGGACAATTTCTCCAATGTAGTCAAACTATACAGCAACGAAGAGAGATGCCTTTTCTGGAGACACACGGGCATGTCTTTCTTCTGGGGCAGACCTGTTTTAGATAGAGGTTCCTCCAGTATCAGGAGGCAACAGTTAAATTCATTAACACCCTTCATGAGTTCCCTTTCCCCACATGAATTATTTGTGCTGAGTCTGATTATTCCATCAAAGAGTAAACCTTGAATTAGATAACTGAAACTCAGGGAGGATGATAATCTCAGGCCACAGAAATAAACATTTCCAGCTTTATTGTTTTTAAACTTAAGTCTAAGCTTTTAAACACAAATGCAATAGCCCTGAGAGGCCATATCTGACCTATAAACTAAAGGCTGTAGTGTATTTGCTTTGTTCTGGAGATATTAGAAGGGTTTCCCATGAAATATGACAGGTTCAGTTAATTTTATTTTAGACAAATGTAATGAGCATCTGTTTTGATTTTTCTTAGTCACTGATATGATTCCTTTTGAACTTGATACCAGTTGGTTTATACAAGTGTGCAAAAGTTGTAAGCAGCCAAGGATGAAGCTATTCCAGTTCTGAGGAACATTTATTCATTCCACTGTTATCTTTATACTAATAAATATAATACCAAATTAATAAGAAAAATAAAAAGCTAGGAGTACTTCAAAACACAGCAGGACATGTATCTATAAATAGGATCCCCTTTACATAAGTGTTTTATGTGTTTTTGTAAATATTATATACAGCATGTTCATAAATGTCTTTGTGGTGTTATTCTCCCAGCAAGATAAAGTGAAGAACCATGCACTACATAATATTTACAACATGGCTTCGCAATTTATTATGTGCTTCTGAAAACCTCATCTGGCCCTTCCCTACTCACCTCCCTCTTCTGGGACTGTTTCTACCATTCCATACTTCTTGGCACCTTCCAACAGCTGTTCTCTTCCCTCTGGGTAACCCACAGCAAAAGGGTGGTTTTTCTCCTCAGAATATCCCTCTGTAAAATTTGGATTCTTGCCTCTCAGCTCGCTGAGGTGGGACAAGCAGCTGGCACCACAAACCTCTGCAGGGTTTCCTGAGCCCAATAGTCAGCACAGCCCACGCCTCTCATCACTCCTGCCCTCACACACCGAGATGGGGCTGGAGTGTCATCCTCACTGCTGGGATACTTGTCAGCACCCCACAGCACACACACACACAGAAGGAAATGGAGGGGCTGCTTTTCATGTAGCCACAGAGTCTGGACTCTGCTAAATCGTGGATGTGAAACACCACAATGCTTTGTGCTACTGAATGTAGGGTTTTGACCTGTTTCCAATGCCTTCCCTAAAAAAAACCCAACCCAAACCTCCTATACTATTCAAATTATGGGCTGAGAAATGCCTGTTCCACAGTTTTGAATCAACCAAATGTAAACTGACATTTTTGGAACCCACAAAAGGCACCTCCCTAAGTCGGGGTTTGTCCTTCCATGAAATGTTCAATCATGCTGTGAGTGATAGAAATATTAGGATAATAAAAAAGGGATGAGTTTATGTGTGCTTGCAGGCATGAAGGTGCAACAGTAAATACAACTCTTCTAACAACAAACACAGTGAGGAGAAGAGCACTAAATGTCTTCCCAATGACTTGTGATGCAACATCAGCTTTGACATTAGATATTGCATTTGTTTGCCTAGCATTTCAAAAGCTCCTGGCCAGAAATCCTGACCACATGGCAATTTTCAATCCCTTTGTTCCATATCTTTGGGGAAAGGAAGACTCATCTAGTTTGCTTGAATGCACTCAGCTGTTGTGAAGAGGAACCATTTTTCTCCCTCCATTTAAATTCCAGTGGATCTTGACAACAGCTCTGAAGTAAAATGAAAGATAAAGAAAAGAGGGAGATAGACAAGTAGTATGTAGATGAACAGAATAGAGAGGGAGATAAACCTGTCATCAGAAATTCACTCCTGTATTTTGTAAAGAATGTAGATGCTGAAATATTCTTGTTTAGCATTAGTGACAATACATGATGAAGCCACTGAAATCTTCAGGGAATGTATCAATACCTATTAAGGTTTTATCATTTTTGCTATGACCCTCAATGGATGAAGAGACTCTATGCTTGATTTCTACTTGCAAAAGAATAGAAATAGACCCAGATACGTCACAAACAAAATTCTTCTGATACATAATAAAATGCCTTTAAAAGCTACATTTTTAGAGCTACTGTCTCTAATTATACATTAAACCTCTTTTTCAAAGGTGCAGCTTGCTTTCTTTGCTTTCCTTGCTTTCCTTCCAAACTAGTGCAAGGGAAGGTGTTATGATTGTTTTAAATCATCTAGAAATGGCTTTCTCCTTTGAAAGCTAATAGCTAATGAAGCTAATAGCCATAATGCAAACTTTGTTTGTTTAGTGGATTATCATGCTCTCAGTTTCCTCCAGTAGAGGTAGGTTTTCCTCAGCATATGGCATGGATTTTATTGATATGGCATGGATTTTGTTTATCTGGGACAAATAACAGTCTTGCATAGGAAGGAAATCTGTATCGATAATGGGTCAAAGGGAAAAGATTGTGCAGTATTTCTTTGTGTATTTCTTTGGTTTAATTGATATGACATTTCTTTCAATCTGTATGTTTGTTTTCCTTTCTATTAAACTGGGTGTGTAATGACTGTCATCTATATCAGCCACAACTTGGCCCAGTAATTGTGCATATTGCTGATGAACAGGAAATATACAGACTGAAATACCAACAGGTTACCTGCAGAGATTAACTACCTGAAAAGGCTGTGGTTCTTTCTTCTGCTTTAAGGATAAATGGGACAAAAGAAATACATAATAGAATCATATACAGTGTGGAATACATAATATATAATCATCTCCATATAGGACAACACAATCAGTAACACTCTTAATACTCAATTTTATATGTCAGCATAACCAATTTAGCTTCTCAAGGGGAAAAGTAATATTTGTTTGTGATTGTGTCCCAGATGGTAACTCCTCAGAAGTTTTATAGATAAGTATTTCTTTCCTCCCTAACAAAGCCGGTTTTTTTAACTGAAGGAGTCTTGTAAATGGTCCTGTGTAATTACAGGGTGATATCCCTTTTAACTTGTTGTATACTTGAAACCTCTGGTATGAAACTTCATTTTGGTAAAAAATGTAAACACAAGTAGCTGAACCAAGATCCCAGCCCTGCAATCAGATCTCTGCAGGTGGTCAAGTGCTCCTAGAATGCAACCACGGGGGAAAAAAAAAAAAAAAAAAAAAGTGGCTGTGCCATTCAAGGTAACAAGGCTCTCGAAAATATTTGTCAAAGAATTGTATTCTCATAAGCAAGACAATTTTTCAATGTGCTTCATATCAGCTCTTGCTGATATGGAACAAAAGAATATATCTTGATTCTACTTTGACCATTCTTAAGATTAATAAATGTCACTCTGATGGAAAAGCCTTTCATACCTTTTTTAGGGACATGTTCCCTCACTTTTTTCAGCCTTCTTAAATAACTCTTACAAATCAAAAATTTCTAGTTAACAACCAGATCAATGAAAATGCTGGCAGCAAAAAGGTCTCTGTTTTATTCACTGGCCACTGCTACCTGTAAACTCGGTAAAACCTTACAGCTGTTAGAGCAGACCCATGTTACCACAGCTCTTTAAGATTTATCACTGTAGCAGTCCCACTCCCAGAACAGCCCACTTCTTTTAGTGAAATGTAGCTTTCAGTTTCATACTGTAAAGCAATCAGCCTCTTCTACAAATTACACATTTTTCTGGAGTAGAGACCTGCATTTCCTACACAGGGTGTGCTGAAGGAAACAAATCTGGAAAAGGCATTCTCTTCCTGTTAGTGGCACTCCTTCTGTGGAGTTAGTAAGAATGTAAATCTTTAGGCAAGTTTAGCAAGCATTTTCCATTTCTTTGCATCAATCTTCAGAGGTTGATAAAAAAGAAATGCTGTGGTGTTTTAAATAGCCATGTGAAATGAGGAATGAGACAGCAATCTACACCTCTCTGTCTTTGTAAAGATTTTTAATTGATTGTTATCTGATGATTTACACAATTCCATCCATGGAAATCCTTGATACACTGTTTCCAAAATCCACACTACATTTCCAGGATTCATTCATTCATATTCAGCTTCATCACATTAAGATCCTGTCTTCAGGAGCATGTTCTCTCTATTAGCATATTTCTCCTTTCCAATTAGGTGCACATTAATCTGCTAAAAATCTTTCCACGTCATTCTTTTTGTTAAACTGAGCAGTAGGATATTCTTTCTGTTTACCATTTATCATTCATCATTCTCTTGTCTCTTCTGTGAAACACCTGATTTGCCAACATAACATTTTTATTTTCTGGCCCAGACATAGTGGCTGTGTCTGGTCTCTTCTGCTGGAGGCTCTGCTCAAGACAGGGTTTTGCAGCAAGTTCTCTGTCTGGTGGGATTGACTCCACCTTGGTGTCATGGCCCTGTGACTTGGTTCTGCCTCGCCTCCAGAGCCCTTTTTCACCTTCTCCTGCCACCCTGCAAATTTCCCTAAGCTTCTCCAAACTTGATCCTCTCTTGCCACAATGTTGGGGAAGTAGGTTAGTTGCCCTGCTCGTGCCAGAGTTCCATGCTTCCTTTGTCAAAATTACTTGTGGTTTGAAAAATGCTTGTCCCCTCCTTAGTATTTGAATTAAACTGGAGAATAAGGTTTTGCTTCTCACTGCCATCCCCAGCTTAGAGAATGTGCTTGACAACACGTCACACTGACACCCAAAATATTCAGCTATCCATCAGTGTAATTCCTTCCTATCCCACCTAGTGTAATTCCTTCCTATCCCAGTGTAATTCTTTCAGACATGCCTTCCTGGTAGCCATAACCATGGATAGAGGGAGGAAAAGCTGTGCTCTGTTCCATGTTTAACATTCCACAAGATAGGCAGAATCTTACTTATCTGCCAGATAATAAAATGCTTCCAGATGATGCTCCCATCCTGTTCTTTGTCACATAGAATTTGCATATTAATTAACTTTGCTTCTTATTTGCAAGCAAAGTTATATATATTAATATTTTCAATATATTTTCAATTGTGTGGTTAGATCAACATGTGTTACCATTCATTAAAATTAATTTGAAAAGAGGTGTGATGAAAGTGGCCACATTAAATGTCTTTTGCTATTGTACAATGAAGTTTTTGTGTATTGCCTTATAATGTATACAAATGTGCTCAGTTTTAGGAACTAAGGTCCTGTTAAGTCCTAAGAAAAACTAACAGTTGTAGGGCAGATCTTTCTTGCAACCCCCTTTCTGGATGACAATATAAACATTTCCAAAGAAAAACACATTTTGTAAGAGTCAATACTATTCATTTGCCATTAAGCAACACAATAATTATTATAATAAAGTGTAGCTTACACCAAGTGACATTGCGGTTCTTAAATATCTGCCTGGCTTTAGTAGTTAGAGCCAAATTTTGCTGTCCCCCAAATCAATGGGGAATTCTGGAAAGATCAATGAGAAAGAGGCTAGAACCTCCATCAGCTGCAGAAGCTTCTTTGTCTCTTCAAGAGCCATCACTTTCAGTTGTATACATCTGCAAACTTGTAGCTTTCTTAACGTTAGCCAAGCAGAAAACACTTCCTCAGAGGACTTAAAGATGCCTAGTTAATTATCTTCACTGTACTTTTAATCCTGAAGCAAATTTGAACCCCTACATGGCTCATATTGCAGTTTTGAGGGTTTATTCTGGGTTAGCAGCAACATCTCTTGGTTCTTATGTGCTGCCCTTTGTTGATTTCTTATCTAACACTGAGTTATTCACTGAAAGAGCCAAACTTTCATACTCTATCTGATGTGAAACAGAGGGGACTTTATTTCTGGAGAGATGGCCCAAATTCAAGTATCTCAATAGCAGCCCCTCTCTGCTGTCCTCCCCAAGGAATGATGATGGGACGCACGTCAGCACTGAGTTACACAACAGGCACCCAAAAACCTTTCTGCATTCTGTGCTTTTCCTGCGTTAATGAGAGGGTGATGATAAGGTGTTACAACACAAGTGTGCAAGACTGGGCACTGCTTGTTACGACAGAAGGACTAGCTAGGTTCACTGGAAACTATCTAACCTCTCCCTACCAGAAGAGTGACTTCTTAATTAGCATGATGGGCCCAAGTTTCAGTCAACACCTTGTAGATTTACAGATCCTGATGCTTGTGCAGGTACAGCACTAATTAAAGATCCAGGCTTGCGAGCTGGTAGTGTAACAAAGTCATGCCACCAGCATATTGGCCAAAAAAGGAAATTTGTAGCACAAAGCTACCAAAGTAGACATCCATTTTGTTTCATCATGTGGAAGTGGAGCTAATCTTTCTATGTGCTTGATTTTGTTTTCAACATGAGACAAAAAATTAACTGGAATGTATTTCTGTTGAAATGTGTTCTCAAGCAAGACCACTTTGTTATTTCCTAGTCTTCAAGGGATTTGAGAGAGGGTTGGTAGCATCAGATAAAATTTAGATTTTATGATAGTAAAGTTTTAGGTTAAAGACCTAAGGTGGTAAAGTTCTTTTTTTCACACTGTGATTAGCTTTGCCAAACCTCTGACTCCAGAATGCGACTCAGCACGTTGGTACCATTTTCAACTCTTTCATGACTAATTCCAGATCAGCTTTGGTCACCAGGCAGTCTAGGCCCAGCACTGGCACTTAGCACACCACAATCTTGCCAAAGACCCTAAAGGCTCTTTCTTCTCTGTGAGAGGTGTTGCCATGGGGCCACAAGGACACATCAGAAAAATTCCCATCTGCTCGTTCTGCAGGTGCATTGGCGATGTTCACCACATGTAAGCAAGGAGAAATTGCGTAAAAAATCTGGTGAGGATGAGGGACTAAACCCTCAACCCTCTGAGCCAAGAAGCTTTGGTATGAAAGAGGAAGCAGGGAGCAATGGAGGGGAGGAGCACCGAATCCAGACATTACCTCAGGCATTAACACCCTGAGGCCTAGTGACAGATATGTTGGTGTGTTTATAGAGACAGATTAAAATCAGATTTCACACATAGATATCTAGCACACCAAGGGTTATGAAAATCCTCCTTGACTGGTGAAAGAACAATAGAATTGTGGTTGGTTGCCCAGCAAACCTGAGGAAGCTTGGCTCTGCTCCATGCCAACAGACAATACAGAAACCACACAATGAACAAATGCTTTTGTACTGAGCTGAGGAAATCTCAAGTGAAGGAGGGCAAGATCTGAAAGGGAAGCTTGTAGTTACACAAATTCACCCTATCTTTTACGTACACCTCAGTAAACCATTACTCAGCCTGTGAAACCATGCATTCACCTCCTGTGCCTTTTCACAGCAGTGTCACATACACTCAAGTGCCTCTTTAAACCTTTGAGCAACCTTTTTTTTTTTTTCCTTTTTGCGCTTTTCCCAACATCCTAAGTTAGCATGGTGGGAATGCCGATGTGCCATTTGGTCTGCAGGCCAGAGGCAGGATTGCATGTGCCTTGAGCAGCTGCCAGCCCAGCCTGCTGGCTCTCCCAGGGCAGAGGCAGCCAGTGACCAGAGTGTGGTCAGTGCTGAGCACAGCTCAGGCTGCTGTGCCAAAGATAACAACGATTCTCTCCCAGCTGAGCTTATGGAAGCTCCATGGTGGCTCATTCAGTAGCCCAAGCAGAGTCCTGTCAGCCTGGAAAATACCACGTAGATAAACCCACAGTAGCTTTCAAAGGAAGTAAGAGTGTGCATGCTCATGGGTGGAAGAACAAGGTCCTCACATGCCACCTGGATCTCCAAAAGCATTTAGAAGGTATGATGCACACCAAGTCACTTGATTTGAGCTCTGTCCTGCTCCATCAGTCATGTATTTCCTGTTATTGACTGCATTCAAAACACTCCAGCATGCAGACCTGAGCACTCAGTGAATCAGTAACTATTTTTACTGTCTGCATCTCAATTATGCAGCCTATCTACGCTCATAACTGAAAATAATGTGGGACTTGGTTAAGATTTGGTGATTCCAGAAGTACTTTCTCATGCTAAAAAGTTAGGAAAAAAGAGGGTTCAGAATCTCTCCTTCCTCCCAAAGTCACAAGAGTTGAAGCCATACACACTTACTTTTCAGTCCTAGAAACTTACTAGGTAAAATTAGACATTTCAGTGCTGTCTCCCAAAGGAACACTTCTGGATGTTTCCCATTAAATAAAATGAAAAGGTAGTATTTCTCATTTATGTTTTTATGTCATTCCAGGTCAAGGAAACTCATAATCATGAGTCCCACTGGGGCCAAGAAACAGGTATGACAGTGTCTTGAACTGTAGGGGCAATATTCATGTCCCACAGGCAAGAAAAAAAGAGCATGTTCCTACCAAATTCCTGAGAGCTAACAAAACCATGTACACATGGAGATGTATTTCTAGACAGTCAAATCACAAAACTTAACTCACCTTAAGCTTAGGGAACGTCAGTGAGGACAAGAGAAGGACTTACATATGTTTAGATGAACTGGAACACTGTGTCACAGCTATAAACTGTCTGACTACACTTCAGCCAAGGTTTATTATTAAGACAGCATCTTAACTGACTTCCCCTGCTGGTTTTGTGGTTTGCATAAACACAGATATTAAACTCACTCTATATTGTCTTTATGGACACAGAACCTTCGGTGAAAAAAATACAACAGGTCCATGAGTAGAAATTTGCATATCTCTGGAATATTAAAAATGGATCACAAAAGAGTGATTTCGCATAATCTCAGCGAAATTATGGGACCAAAAAGCTGTAAAACACTTTGTAGAAGAACTGTCAGGGGATTACATGTCAAAATGTCAGTAAAGTCATAGAAAATAGTCCTGGAAAGGCCTGGGTGGGTTATGGAGTATATCCTGCTGCCCCAAACAGAACCAAGCAATTTCAACTCAGCTGAGTCATCTCTAGTCTCTTCTCACAGTCAGTAAACTCCAGAAGCAACTCTTCCTAACATTAGGAAGGTTTTTCCCTAGTATCCAGATTAAACTCTCCCTCATTAACTTTGCCCTATTACTTTTAGTCCTATCCAGTAAAGACATAAGAAAATAAGTCGCTCCCTTTGTCTTCATAGAAATTTTTGTATATATTAAGATGAGCTGCCTTATATTTTTTTCTGTAGACTATTCATCCATAGTTCATTCAATTTTTCTCTACACTATCTTTTTCCTAATCCTCCAATCATTTTTGCTGCTGTCCTGCTGACTTTTTCAGCCTGTGAAAAATCAGAGTTGGAAATGGTTCACACAGCCTAGTAGGAATTTTGACCTTTTTGAAATTGTATTATTATTGAGTTTTTTCAATCTGTAACCTCTTATCTATAGTGCCTCCGTGATCCTTTCAAATACCAACTTTATCTCATTCTTCAGAAGACAGTCTGAAAATTTTTCCTTTGTTTTGGAAGGGGTTGCGATAGATAGAGTAATTAAATTTCAGCCACATAATTTGCTTCTAACACACTAATCCATCTTCTTTAATATAGGAGGTGGAAACCACGAAATAATCTGATATTCTTGCAGGCGGCTCAACTTGGGCAGGGCTCTGTCACAGGCCACAGCTTTTGTACCTACATGTACAAATATATATATAAACAAGTAATTATCTTAAAGTCTCATAAATAGAAGCCCTTCAGGTTTAGATAAGTGAAATTTATATCTTTTCGAAGAGAGAATTTCCCAGCATCTCAGTGAAACACACAACTGTTGCTTCTAGCTATGTCAGAGCCCAGAGTAAAACTAATTAAACACGAAGACCAGTGTAGTTAAATTTCCTCTAAAATTAGCCAAAAATAGCCTAGCCTGGAAGATCTGTGCTATTTTATTCAGCTCTTCAGTTTCACATGTATTTACAATAGATAGGATATTATATGTTCAAAAGAGAAGGAAAAAACATGCTTTAATGCTTTCTAAAAATTAATTTTTGTGCACATATTTATATTTTTTTTTAAATTACTCAGCTGAGTTTATCTCCACATTTAATATTGCTTATTCTCTCTGACCCAACCTTATATTTTACCCATCACTTGATCACCACATATATGCAAATATTTTACATATTGAGACATACAATTGATGCACAGGGAATTGCTGTGCTATAGGTGAAATTTTCTGAATTGTTAAATATGAAATTTTGAGTATTTTGAAAACATAATCCAGTAATTTTCAACACGTGCAAGCTCAAGTAGCACTTCTTTGTGGACTGATTCTTCAGGAAGCCCTATAACTAAATGTATCGGCTTTTTAACCTGCCTCACGCCAGACCAGGTATAAAGTCTTTCCTATTTTTAGGATATGCCATCTTCATAATTGCTTTTAGTGTGGTCTGGGCCACTTCTGCATGGGCACTACTTATTAATACAAGTACAAAAGTAATTAACAATTACAATGAAACATTTCATCTTTGTGCTGATCTGATCTTTACCTCTGTGACATTTTAGATTTCTACTTTCCACCTCCCTTTCCTCCCAAGGTAAATTTAGCAATTTGTACAGTAGAACTAACAATTTACAAATGCACTGAATTAGTTTGAGATATTAAATTATACTAAAAAGCTCTTTAAACAGCAAAAGATTTATTTAGAATAGTGCACATTCAGCTTTTGGAAGCACAGACTAAATCAAAGTATCCATGTAGTAACTTCTCTAAGGTCCCCACTTCCTCAGTCTGAGCAGCAGCACTAAAGTTATTAAAGTCTTTCTGTTCAGTACACTCTTCCAAAGATTAGAAAAATTCTTAGTTTGGCTCTTTTGAGACTACTTCCAGAGAAAGGTGAAAATAGAAAAACACAAACAACTGTAAGGATAATTCATCTGAACCTTGATGGATACCAGAGATGCAAATCAGCTCTTCTGTCTTTAACAGTGTTTGGAAACAGTACTACAAAATGAGTTCCGTAACAGTTTGGTCTTTCCAGTTCAAAGGACATTTAGGGTCAGTAAAAGAAAGAATTCATTGCAGCAGATGTAGTGTAATTAACAGCTGCTCAAAGGCATCTTCAGGAAACTCTCAGATGGAATGAAATGTGCTACTTTACTTCTGTTGATCCTGACACATATTGTGTTTGAGGTTTACCTTAATTTACTCCCAGAGAAGAGATCTGACATCAGAAGATTATTTGGAAGGTGAGAGAAATGGGAATTGATTAACTTTACTTGCACACAGACCTGTCACACACTTTATGCCTTCAAGTTTAAACCCTCACTGAGAGATACTTGCATAGAAAACAAGTAGCATAGGAAACATCTAATATGTCCTGAAAATCAATAAATCTTCCTTCTTGCCTTTCCTCTCTCTTTTGCTTCATTTCTTCTTCCAGGTTTCAATAGTATAGAGCTAGGAACTGCTCCAATATGTTTGGAAAACTGATTTGCTCAGCAACCATAACTTTCACACAGAGGCTGCAAGATCCCCGAGAAAATCCCTGCTTTGCCTCCTTCAGATCAATCCCTTGAGCCTGCATCATCTATGTCTGGCAGGAGCCTTGTGGGCCGAGGCATTTCATGCTTTCAATCTCTTTTTCTGTTCTTCTTTCAGTTTCTGAGAATTTGTTACTGATTCTTGTTTCCTCACAACAAATGTCATTCTGCAGAAAGAACCACTTCAGCAGGTCAGCAGTTTCAACAAACAATAAAACAAGTAGTGGCAGATAATTCTCCGCTAGCTCTCTAATTGTTTCTCCTGATATCTCTTTCTGGTTAAAAGATCCTATCCCTGTGATTCCAGGGAGAGAAGCTCTGTGTTTAGTTCATACAATTACTTGGAACACGAGAACAGAATTTGGCCCAAGCAGATGACTGGAAGGGAAGTCTGCAGCAAAGTACTTGACTCTTTTGAATAATATGAACCACATCTTAGAATAAACAGTGTTTCCATTAACCAACAGGTCATGCTTGTTCCTTCTCCTCAACCTCAAACAATGCCACAAGGGAACATCTCTTCTTTTCTTCTTCCTGAAATGCCATTCAGAAAAGGGAAGTAGCAACAAATTGTGAATATACAGGTGAAGGAAAGTGGGATTGTTTGGGTTTTTTGATGGCCAGGCTGGCAAGAGGCAGTGACAGTGTCAGAGGAGGAGGAATAGAAGGAAATCTGGGATGGACACCAAATCCTTAGGATTATATTCATCCAGTTCCAATCAGGATTTACCTAATAGCACCAGAAATGTATTACCTAGAAATCCCATTTCTTACACGTACCCAAATCGACATTGAGTCAGTTATGAGATTTCCCATACCACTGTTCTGTAATCACTCAGAATAGCAATGACTTCAGCCATTTCTTGACAAACAGCCATCATGATGTCTTAAAAATTGGCAAGAGATTCTTGAAAACTACTTTCAATGTGGCGAATTTAAAGGGAAATTGGATTACTTCAAAAAACACTACCCCTTCAATCTGTATGGCAGCCACTTAAGGACTGGACAAACTGGAAAATAAAAGCAGTTTTTAAGCCTTCGTTTTTCGAATCAAGTCCCTCCTGTTTGACCACAGTTTTAATTGTGTTTTTCTAGTTATTCTAGTTTTTCTAGTTTCTCTAGGAAATGCCCATACACTGGTTTCTCAGTTCTTTTTCTTGCTATTTCCTGTTCTACAAGGGGAGAAAAAAAAAGAGGTGGTTTAAGTTTTTTTGCTTCTTACAATTGGTTTCTCCCCTGATACTGCACAGAGGTGTTCTTAATGTAACACTGTGTGAAGCACAGATTAATGTATTTTTATTCATTCAAGGAAATGGCATCTCCATCTGCTCTGACTGAGATGAAGTGAAACAGTGAAAGCAAACCCATATTGCAAGTCTATATTTTATATGGAGGGAAACGGACCACATAAAATACAAAAGGATAGTAAACCTGCAATAAACCAGGACAGTTAGTAACTCTTCCTATTGTAAATATCCATTAAGCCTTTTTTTTTTTAATTCCTTGCAGTCTTTTGAACTCACCATGTATCAACTTGATGAAGTCCGAACACTTATTATTACTTTAAAAAGGGGGGAAAATAAAAAAGACAGGGGCCATGAGAGAAAAATTAAGTTTCTACTTTGCACCACACAGAACAGTCAGGATACTTCTTTTGTTTTAAGGAATTGAAAGATTAGGCAATGTATTTAATGTGTAAGGAAATAACTTATTTGGTTGAGCTCCCTTGAAATATGATAGATGGCAATTAGGTGAATTCTAGCCTACAGGATGATACATTTTATTCATTCACTACCAAACAAAATCAAGAGTTGAAAAGATCTAAAGAATACATTTAGCAAAGCCAGCACAATCCTATGTGAAGCTAATCTCTGCTAACAACCCAACAATGTTATCCAAATTGCCTAAGGTGAAGAGTGAATATAAAGGGAGAATGCACATTATGTTTCACTAAAGAGAATAGATGTTAATTTAATTAAATGAAAAGGCTTCACAGTGCTTTCAAAGTAACCACAAATGTAAACACCTTTAATCCCTGGGAAAGTGGCTATTAGAATAAGCAGTGCAGCTCAGCCAGTGAAACTGCCCTGGAAGCGTGAGCAGAGCCTCCACGTGGAAGCAGCACTGACCCAAATCCCTCATTGCAAAGTAACACTTGTTGTGACCCTGACTTCTGGAGCTCAAAAGGACCATGCTCATGTCCCTGCCATGACCACAGCTCACTGCTTTTGGGATGCTTGATAAGAGCAGGGCTCTTCTCAGCCACGAGAAGCAAAACTGATGGTTTGTGTGTTATTTTTAGTTAGCCCTTACATATCTGAGAGCCAAATCTGACCATCCATCTGCAACACAGCAATGTTTTCTTATGTCACAGAGCCAAACTAATACCCACTGGCTCTAGAAATCTGGTAAATGTCCTTCAAGTTATACTCCAATTTAGCAAAAATTATCCAACAATGCTTAGGAGAAATGTGTGCCTGAGCAGTGCACCAACATAATACATCCAAGCTCCATTAAATATTCAAATTCAGTATGAACAGAAAAGATGCCTTTACTTCATGAGCCCTCTGTATAGGGGCTGAAACAGGGATTAATAAAACAGACCACCAGAGGACATATAAACATGACTGGAACAAGGACATATAACTTTTTGCTCAGGTGTTCCCCTTCCATTCTTTCTCCAAAACATTTTTAGTGTGATCAGCAAGAACCAGATTTTTTTTATCTTTGTTACTGCCATCTCTAATTTGGTTGATCCTATTGGTTCTTTCAGCTGCAGAAAATAAATATTTCACAAGGCTCTCTGTACCACTGCAGGGCCACAAAGGGAGCACCATGCCTGCTTACACCCTTCCAGAAAGATTTAATAGAGGAAAGTGCACGTAGACTTGCCTACACAGAGATCCTGTGCATACACATGAGGGAATAATTGCCTTTGTTCACATTGCCATAGCAGGATAGAAGAAAAAGAGTTATTTTTCTGTCATGTCTGTAAGTTAAATCAGTGAAGTCACGTGTGTCTGTGGAATCTTAGGAAGAATAATAAGAGAGGTGAAGGAAAAAAATATTACTTTGAAATGTCTGAGAATTAAATGAACAAAACTGGTTCAGTGACAACTAATAAAGCTCTTCAAGAATGGAAAAATATCCAACAAGAGTTCACTGCAGTTACTAGTTACCACCATATCAAAATTTCTAGGGCGTTTTGAAGTGCAAACAATGAAAGGCAGTTGTAGGTGACCTCCAGCACATCCCCTCACTGGTTTTTCCCTAAAGTCTCTTTATTGTCATTAAAAGTAAACCTCTTTCAAAATGAATGCAAACCTTATCTGGAGGACAGCTCAATTTCATTCCTAATTTCTGCACTCTGTCGCCTACAATGGGCGTGTTGTGCATAAGGATCTTAAAGGGTGGTGGACAGCTCCCTTGTCCCCTCAGCAGCTCTGCTCCTGGCTATCCAACAGGTCCTGGGGCCATCAAATGCTCTTCATTTCCAAGGCCTTTCGTTTCTAATGCAATAGAATCGTTTGGGTTGGAAAAGATCATCAGAGTCCAACCAGATCCAGATCATGGATGAAGACATTAAACAGAATGGGCCCTGGGGGAACACCAGTGGTGACAGGGCACCAGCTGGATCAAGCCCCACTTCCCACCCTCTGGGCCTGACCGTCCAGCCACTTTTTCACCAGTGAGTTGTCCACCCATCCCAGCCATAAGCACATTGTGAGAGACAGTGTCAAAGGCTTTACCCAAGTCCAGGTGAGCAACACCCACAGCCTTTCCCTCTTCCACTCAGTGGGACATCTTGTCATGGAATGGGATCAGACCAGTCTTTTAGAGCCCTGGGCTGGCTGGGGCTGATCCTGTGTGTGTTGTGTGGTGGCACTCAGGAGGATCTGCTCCAGAATGTGGTGGTTTGGACTCTCTCCTGAGCTGGGCCACATGTACCTGGCACTTTTTCAACACTAGAGACAAACAGCAACGGAAACTGAGAAGTGTCCCGTTTCCGGCATGCTCAGTTTTGTATTTGAACATGCTCTGAACTAAGTGTAATACAACTCCTCCACTCTTCCCCAGGGACAGGGAGTTAAATACTTCCTTTTGCCAAGTTTGCCATATAAATCAGAGTGGGTTCCATCACCTTGGGAATGCATTCAGTGTCCTTGTCCTTGAATTCTGACATTCCATGCTCTGCAGTAAATGCAGTAGAGTATTATTAGTGGAAGGGGAGAGTTTCCTGAGGACTTGAGAGACCCAAACTAGTTTGAAGTTATGCTCAACTTAAAAAAAAAAAAAAAAAAAGTGATAAAGGACAATAAAAAGGTTTTTTAAAAAAGGAATATAATAAGGGCAAAGGAGAATAGTGAGGAAAGGGATTAAGGGTGAGAAAAAGGGAGAAAAGGGCAGAAATGGAAAAGGAGAAGAGAAAATGGTGGAAGAACAAGAAAGAGAAAAGGGAGAAAAGTGGAAGGGGAACAGAAAGGGAGAGGAGGAAAAAGTGGGGAGAAAAAAAGGCTGGGGAAGTGAATATGCAAGCAGAATTCCAGTCAAGACAGTGTAGTTCTATACAGTTTCAGCTGTCACCTATTTTAATGTTTATGTTTATCTATTTAGAGACACTAGCTGCTCTTTTGTGTAATGTAGCAGTCTCTCATACTTTCAAAATGAGTAAACACACTAAGCCCCTGCACTGCCTGGGAGTCAAAGTGACACATAAAGTCCTTATCAGTCATCAAAGGATTCTTCCAGCTATAATTTTGATAACAGAGCTTCTGCTGTATAACCTTCCAGAGAATTTAGAATCTTTCTGACTAGCCCAGCAAGGGAGGAAATCTGTCTGGATTTTTATTTTATATTTATATATGCTAAATCTCAGGAATTCTACCTTAAGATTATTTTTGAGCCTCAGGTGTTGCATGAGCCTCATTCTGACTTCCAGCACAAATAGGATTCCTTTCTCAGTCCTGGCAATTCCATTCATTGCTATTCAAATATATTGTTTATTAAATGGTTTCCTTCATATATTTGTCTTCATTTACACAAACAAATACACATACATTTATAGCTTTATCAAATGCCAAGCATTAAAGGAAATACTCATTGATTAATTCTTTCGTGTGGTCTCAAAGCAGAGTTTCAAGAGCAATTAGTTGATGTGAAGATTAAGACTTGGGAAGACAAAAACGTAATTCAGAAGAGGTGTGGAAAAAAAAGGAATTAATAAAACAATTCTCCCAGACTTTCATGTAGGTGGACCATGGCCAGAGGCCCCCATTTTCCACCTCTTCTTCCTCCTCCTCAGAAATCCCAAAACCACAAAACCTCTTCTGAAATAAAAAAATACCTTAACAGAAACCAAGACTCAGCATGTATTCATTAGTATGGTTTAACAAGACTATCACGTGCTGCTTTTATTTTGTTGTTAATAAAATTTATAGATTTTATTTAAATTGTGTAAATGTTAGAAGATGTTATAATAGGCAAGAGAATTCTTCGAAAATTAGCCATAAAAGACCTGAGATGAGGGGAAGTAGGAACGAAGTGAGAACTGTACTACTGAATCCAGGATTTACTTTCTCTGACTCCTATTAATTTTCTTTTTTTTCTCTTACTGTGGGGAGCAATGATCATACCAAAAATAAAGAAAAGTAGCAACTGGATTGTACTTGTGTGATGAAATGCTCATGGCACCATTCACTGCAATCCTATAATTCCAGATGGTATTGAGGAGGTGTAAAATAATAGTGCAGGCCTGGCATAATTATGACAATTGCTACTTGAGTCAAGTATTAATTCTGAGGCTTCTAATGAGGCTTTTTTTTGTGTGATTTTTTTTTTTTTTTTTAACAGTGAGTAATGTCTCAGACCATACAACTCCTCTGTCTCCATCACCTCTTTAAATCAAAACTGCTGTTAGGACACAGTTTATATTTAGCAATAATAATGTATCTAGTCACAGGAATCCATGAATGAACACGGGCAGACAGATTTTTCCCTATAATCATGCTTGCCTGGGCAAAGTACCCTAATGCAATAGAGCTACATGAAATTCTTGTGCTACGTGTTGCTTGAAAGTCTTTTTTTTTTTTCAGCATAGGAAAGATGGCATGTGTAGATAGTTATTTTTCAAGCTACCCTCATTAAGACACCGAGAGTTAGTTGGAAATGGTTTCCCTCCCCTTCCTCGCTACCTGTTACCTAAGTATTTCACCTAAACCCCAGGAGACTGAGGGGTAGTGATGGAAAATTCCCCTCTGCTTGAAGGTGTAGATTTCACCCTCTGCCAAACAAAATTTTAAAAGCAATGATTTTGAAAAAATCATCTTCACTCTGTACATCTGGATTGAGGATCTTGGCAGAAACCTCATCAGGACGCAGAGTTTCAGTAGCCTGCTATACATTCACAGCAGCTGGAGTTGCAGACCCTAATTTGGAGTTACAATGTAATGCCGTACAGGCAAATGCTTATTTGGGTTTGGTTACAGCCCTCACCTTTCACAACATCTGTCCCCACCCACACAGGGCCAGTTTCATCTTACAAAAGCGGGGGGCAGCCCTATTACCTGTATCCTTGTGTCAGGAGACATTTGCAGGACCTACATTTCCAGACTGTTCTGGTAATGATCCTTCTAGATTAATTCCTGTCCCCTTCAAGGCTTAACTTCAGCAAGCTGCTTGTCAGTTCTCAGACAGGTCCCCTTCTACCCAGCCCAGATCCTTGGCATCACTGACCCTCTGTGGCTCCGAGGTCCTTTGAGCACCCCACCTCTCCAGCACTGACTCGGTGCTCAGCGAGGGCAGAGCACAGTCCTGCAGCATGGGGACCGTGTTTAATATGCACAGCAAATCCTTCTGATCTCACCAGCACTTTCCTAACAAGGGGCCCTTCAGCACTCAAAAAGAAAAAAAAAATGCCCACATGTTAAAAGCAAACAAACAAACATCCTTGAAATTTTAATAGCTCACTTAGTGGTGGTGGTAGATGTCAGATTGACAGCGCTGGAGAAGACAGCTTTCAGTGGTGAATGCACAGGTCCTGCTGGGGCACTGATAGTCCTTTCTGCCTCCTGTGCCACCCCAGACCTCCCCTCATGAATGCAACGTGGTGCTGAAGCCATCACCTGGAAAGACCACCTTGAAGGACAGTGTAATCCCCATGCCAAATTAATGCTTAGGCTGCTGGCTGACACTGCCAAGAGAGGTGCCAGTCCTGATGGTCTTTTTAATGTAGATACTGCCACCCACTGAGAGCCAGACTGAGAGACCATCAATTCATAAATTTATTCTATTTATTTTATGACATCACATCAATTAAACTTCTATTCCAAAACCTTGGGTTGTAGCTGAAAATACCTCTAGGCAATACCTTCACGTTTAAATTAAAAAAATATCTCACTTCATCTGGCTTCTTCTGTTCCTCCTTCCCCCTCATTGTGGCTCAGAAATGACATACAACAGACGAAGGAGTATGGAAACAAACTGAAAATCACAATTTTAGACATTATCCCAGCAGGTGTGCATGCTTTTCTTGGAACTTATGAGAAGTAGTAAATATTGCTAACTCACCTCTGCCCATCTTGCTGCAAACTGGCCAGCTTATAAACACCATCCCATTGCTACTGGTGGCAGTGGACATGGCCATCAGAACCCACTGTGGGAGATCCTAAAGAGCTAACACCTTCTAGTATTGCCTCACATTGATGCTTTAAATTTTTCATTAAAATTTTGGGGTTTTAAACATTTTCTCTGTTTGAATTAGCCATCAGCAGAGCAACTCTCATGGAAAAGTAATGGTTTGGGGCCCTCTCAATTCAGATGCGAATCACTTGGCCTAAATAAGCAGCCTGTCACTGCTGAATTTCATTACTCATTTCCTGTCATTAAATTAAATGAGATTAATAAATAGAAACTGAAATTCAGTTGGCCAAATTCAGCCCTCCAGTGAAGCTCATCCCCAAATAAAGCTGTGAAGAGAGCCCAGTCATTCACTGTGTGTGCTGTGGGGCGTTTCTTGCACCTTTTAAAGATGCTCAAGCAGAGTGGGATTGCTTTTCCTAATCTGCCCTCTTAATCCCCTTTGTCCCAGGTAGGAATCCCAGCCTGACAGAAAGCGTTGCTGGATGCCAGACAGGTTTTGAAATAAATGGGAATAGAATCTAGCCCTACAGCAGAAGGGAGACTCATTAATGACATTTCAATGAGACCCTAATGCACCAGAGAGGAGAAAACATCCACAAAGAGAAGCCCCAAGCAGCCTACACAGCCTTTGAGGCTGTTTTCTCTGCCAGGGGATCCTACTCCCCACACTCCATTAGTGCCCATCCCTCTGAAGTGCTGAGCTGAAGCTGTCCCCCACACGGAGCTCCCCACTCTTCTCTGGGATATTAGAACCATCTGGTTAAGCAAAGGGAGTAAGTGAGAAAAGCTGAAAGAGGAATCAAAATCAGGCTGTGGTTGACACTTTGCCCCAAATCTGATCCTGGGCATGGTGAGACAGACGAGACTGTTATTGTAGTGGGAGCTGGCACCAGCCCCTGTATGGAAATTGCTCAATGCTTTCCATCCTAAGATTCTTTCAATCAAATTTTGAACAACATTAACACCTCCATTGTTTGTCTTTGAAATCTGGCAGAAGTGCGGATTGCCCAAGGGCCAGTGTCATGCCTTTTGCTGGTACTGTTAATAAATTCAAATTTGGACACAAAACAGAGGTGTTGAAAATCATCATATTTCTCTGTATTTTCCAGAACCCAGAGTTATTTTGGCAAGTAGCAAACACCCCAGAGATTTGCTGTGTCTGCCTTTGTGCTGCACCCTGAACACCTCCATGCATGGCAATGCCTGGAGCTGGTAGAGGCAAAATCCCTCTGCCAGTCCACCAAGGGGACTTGGTGTGATAGACACAGGATTACAACAGCAAGTGTGGGGACATGGAACGGTGGCAGGAAACACGGAAGGAAGAACAGATCACTGGGATGAGGTATCTGGAGTGTGGGAGTTGTTGACAAAGAAAAGAGAATTGAATGAAAGGAAGAGGGAGGGCTACAAGTAAATATGTAATAAAGACATCACTTAAAAGTAAAATTAAGAACTGGAACTCACTGTGCATCTCCCTCAAATGTCCAGTTCACACAGGGACTGACGTTTCATATTGAACTGGATAACCTCTTTCTGTCTCATGATGCTCAATTGAAAATTGCTTGCATTGCTAAGCCTGCAGGTCAATTGTTATCACTGGGAAATGATGAATGACTGTTTAGAGTAGAGCTTTTTTTTTTGTGACATCTATTCATTAAATCCTATAACAAATGTGAAATTGCATACATATAGCTAATCATCATGAGAGAAGGCAGCGGTTTTACTTTCCATTGTAAGTCTTCCAAAGGTGGAGAACCAACAAATTCACAACTGCCTTCTGTAAGTCGATGTATTGCAGACCTCAATGGCAGGAAAACATTACTATTTTGTCACAGGAACCCTGAGTCCATCTGGAAAATGAGGCAGCTCCTGGTCCTCCTGAAGATGCTGAAGATGTGACAACTTGAACTAAATACACCAAATTAATCTGGACCTAATACACCGAGTGTTGGAGAACAAAAAGAAGGTGGAAGAGGAAGGGAAAACCAGCACACCTCCTAAGGTCAGGCACATGGTCATAGTTCCCGTCATTTATTTCTGTGCTTGGTGTAGACCCTCAGAGCAGCAGCAGAGAATGATGGGAAGCAAGTGAACAGCCCAAGGTTACCAGAAAGCAGTGAACTGAGGTTCTGAGAAATCAGTGAACTGAGGGCCTGTTGTTGCTCGAAGCAACAGCAAACCCACAAGGCATCAGGAAGAAAAGCCTGTGCTAAAGGAAACGGGGAGCAGAGCTGCAATCTGATCTGCTCTGGATTGGGCAGAACTGCTGCTTTTGGGCTGAGCATCCCAGCACTGCCCTGGAGACAGACACCCACCTCCTGCCCAAGAGCAGCTCTGTATCCTTTGTCTTCCCAGCATCCCAACAGGAGCTGTGGTTGTGCTGGGAGTGCTCCCAGCTCTCTGACATGCAGTTTATCTGCTGCTGCCTTCAAACCTCGAGAGCTGCAGGCCTGAGCTGCACTTGTGCTGGCAGAAGTTGCAGTAATTGAGTGCTACATCCAGCCCTGCTGAGGCTGCTTAGGTATGGTTACAGCAAGGTTTTGCACTTGTTCAGCAGAAGCTGAGCTCTAAACATTCCAACAAGGCAGGAGTAACAGTGGCCTGCTCTGGCAGGGGAAAGGAAAATACAGTTCCCATGGTTTCTGTGTCATCTCGAGACCCATTTGTGTAATAATCTCAAACTCAGCTTGTTGGAGCAGCAGATATTCAAAGGCCATCTTGAGAGGACTTCTGAACTTCCATGAGGCATCTGACCAAAGGGAAGAATTACGCAAAGAAGGATCTGGAAATTAAAAATTCCCATTCTGGCTGAGACTATTAGGATTACCTCTGGCATTACTATTTCCTCACTTTCCAGCAATGCCTGTAGATTAATTATTTCAAGACAATGTTCCAAACTTTTTTCCCAAGAAGCCCTGTTAATGTAACCCTCCTTAACTACTCGTTTGGTCAGTATATACCAAAAAGAGGCTACACAAAAATTTGAGGAGGTAGAGGAAAGCTCTTTTGATACCTAAAATTCCATAGTTCTGTAAGTAGACTAGGCAAAAATAATGCTGATGTCCCACTCAAACTTCTCTCAAGGTACTGCATTTAATTTTGCTGCAGCTTTTCAAGTGTGTTATGTTCTCTTCTTGTGTGCATTTTCATGAAATATTATGGAGTACTGTTGTGCTTTTTGATACCATCCTGTGATAACAATTAATAAAGTTGTAGTATCTGGGGGTAATGTAGAGCCATCAAAGCTAATAGAGGTCATTCCCTTGGCTTTAAAAGAAACTCATGTTAAGATCTCCAAGTCATATTTTAAGTCTGTATGGTATTTGGGAAGGCCCCTGAAGAAAGATGCTCCATAAAGAAGAAAAATCATTGTGGGGTATAGGTGTTCCTGCAGGATAAATTATTCTTCAAGAATAGAATATATAATGTAATTATTGTAGAATTGTTTATAACAAAATTTTAAAAAGCCAACACACACTGTTCAAACACCCATTAATCATAGTTTCACAATCTAACAAGACAGTATTTTTTTTTTTAATTAATAGTTTCCTACTTTCCATTTAGCAGCCAGAGCGTAGTGGGAGTACTGAATCAGTAATGACATGGAAATAATGCTCAAATAAATATATTTTACTTTAAGGAAAGGGCTTGTTCATGTCTGCATTAAAAGGAGAATGATTAATACTTCAGCTATTGTTTGAATACCTAAAGGGCATCAACTACTATTTTCCCATTAAAGCTAGCACTGACTCAGCGTGTGGTTGCATGAGGTGTTTCTTTTTGGATGTGTCAACTGAAAAGGCGCCTGCTGCAACTGCAGCCCAGCTCTGAAGTCAGAGCAAATGGAAAGAGGCACGTAGTCAGGGCCTGATGGTGCTGAGAAAAATATGGTAAAAATAGATTTATTTTTCTGTCAGTCTGCTTCACCATTAAATGCCGGGTTGGTTTTAAGGTTTTATGATTTAATCCTGCATTACAGTCACACCTGTTAGTCTTCTCACTTGCCAGTGCTGTGTACTGCTAGATGTGTGGCACCCTGGAAGAAACCAGGAAAACCTCACAATGGATGCTTTCTAGGTGCAGATGTGCAGTTTCCACAAGTACAGTTCAGCATTTTGGATCATAAAAGTTAATTTCAAGTGGATTGACCGAGAGAAAGGACTTTCAGCTCCCTTCAGTACACATTGGTTGCTGTGGTGAATGTTTCCTTACCACAAGATGCAGTCCCAGACATGAGGTTTCATAACCCTTTGCCAACCCTTTCTCAGTAACCAGATCAGTCCTAGGCCCTCTCCTTCTCTACACATTTTTAATCTTCAATTTTCTGTTGGTTAAAGCTTTCCCAAACTAATCCACTTTAGGAAGAAACACCCTGTGCCCACTTTCTACCACTAGAGAATTTCCTCCATAGCTGGGTTTCTATCTGAGCAAATCTCATTTATGTATATCTGCACTCTGAACTCATACACCTCCCATCTATTCCAAGGAAAGTCTTGCACTCACACAGCTAAAAATCACAACCCAAGCTGCACCTTTTGCATGTGGACATGTGGAAAGGTTCCTGAGTCTCCTGCTGATGTGACTAATGGCAATAAATAATAGCATTGTAGCTGCAGTCATAGCTGCCGATTTCAAAGGGCTTCTCATGGAGGTGGTGTCGCCCTAAGGAGACAGAAGCTGGGAATAAAAGCATAACATGAATTGAGCAATATGGGAAATTCTGTCAGATTCCCAAAAGTGGAGTGAGCACAAGTACCCTACCTTGATTTTTTACCTCCAAGAAGGCCTTTCTAGATGGAAGAGTTTCCTCTGTTACATCCCAGACTTACTATTGCTTGCAAATAAATAGATCTATATATAAATATATATAATGTGTGTAACAAGTATAAGCATATGTATACATACCTCCATATGTACTGTACACATACAAAATACATAATAAAAATATTTTTTATATTACATTTAAAGCACAGCCCATCTAGGCCCACATATGTATAACAAATCACATTTTCTTTTCCTATGTAACAGTTCCTTAAATGCAGAGGATTAGGACTGAGCACCCTGAAGCAGAGGATTCCATTCCATTCCCAGATCTCGCTGTGATAAGTGGGCTTCTCAAGAAAGCTGAGCTTTCCCCCAGCAAGAGACAAATCAAAACGCTGAACATGTTTTTTTTTTCCTCTAGCCAGACCACAAACCCCTTTTGCAAAGAAGAATGACCTCATATTTTATTAACCCCAGCACACAGTGAGTGAGCTCACACACACACACACATGCAACCACACACCCAAGAAAAAACTGAAATATAGACTTTTAAAAACAGGACTTCCAAGGAAAGGTTACTAAACACAGATTCTGGAATCTAAGTTTCTTATAAAGGTAATGCCTGACAATGGTCCTTCTAGAGTCTGAAAAATACATGATGAATTTGCAGACATATTTTGTACTTTTACATTTCCTTTGCCTTCTCTTCTTTGCTCTTAACAGGCAAATAAGAAAAAAAATACATAATTTTCTTATTGGATTTAGTTAGTAAAGGTTAGTAAACACAGATTCTGGAATCTAAGTTTCTTATAAAGGTTATTAAACACAGATTCTGGAATCTAAGTTTCTTATAAAGGTAATGTCTGACAATGGTCCTTCTAGAGTCTGAAAAATACATGATTAATTTGCAGACATATTTTGTACTTTTACATTTCCTTTGCCTTCTCTTCTTTGCTCTTAACAGGCAAATAAGAAAAAAAATACATAATTTTTTTTTTTGATTGCTTAGAGCGGAAAAGCAATTTGAGATTTTCTTTATAAATACTCCCATTAGACAGAATGCACAGAAACTGTGTGGAACAGAAGCACTAAAGCTGCACACAAAACCTGCAGAGCAGCAGCAAGTTGCTGGACATTGCCATGGAAATGAAATCCTATAAAAGTGAGGAAAAGCAAGCTGAGTTTCTGCATATTCTTTCAAGGTGTATTTGCACCCATCAGAATAGTTTCCTAATTCCGATTGTCCTTTGATAATTATGACACAGTAGTAGTGGAAAAGAAGCAGGGCATTATTCTGCTGAGAAAACTTAAATTAAAGAAAGGCTTGCACAGGAAAATAAAGGAAAAGGATTACAACTTCACTGATGGAAAAAGAGATGACACAAGAGAAATATAGTAGCATCTACAAAATTCTGAATGGCAAAGAAAAGGTGAGCAGAAAATTACTGTTCCCTTTTTCTCATGACATAAAACATGAGGGAGAATTCTGTTCCCTCTATATTAAAAAAAAAACAAATAAAAGGAAATACTTTTTCGCACTACATAATAATTAAACTGTGGAAGTCAACCACAGGATGTTGTGGAGGCCAGCATTTTAACAAAGTCCAGAAAATATTTGAGTAAAAGTCAGAGAAAACAAGTTTTATTGGTGGTGCAATGCATCTACCAGTCCCTCTCTAAATCAGCAATTATTGAGAGACAGGAGAATTTAACTGGGAGATTACTCACTTTATATTAATATCTGTGTCTGCTGTTGGGTCCTGCCACAGGAAATCAAAAGGTTTAGCTACAACTTGGTGCTACATGTTGATTCTGATTTAACAGGATGATTTTCAGGCTCTTTGAAGACTTTAAATGTCAAGGTTGGTGTAGGTGTAGGTCCTATGAAATAATGCACGTACACAGAGAACTACCACATTTGCCTTCTATGTTCATGAAAACGTAATAGCCACAAATTGGTGCAGAGATGAAGGGAGCATACATGTTAACATGAAACCAGCAAAACACATGTGAAACAGGGTCATTTTTCCCCTTATTCTCTCCCCAGTCTCACAGTTGGCTTGCTTTTGGCCTTTGCTCCCATTTTAGTGTGTGACTGCTCATTTTAAAAGTTCTTGCAGACATATACTCAGTGTGGTTTCTAACATTGATTTAATAGCCATAACATCATCAACAAGTTGTTTTTTTATGACACTGAAGAATATATGGTGAAGTCTGACACAAGGACTGTGGGATTTCAATGTTCATTGAAGAAGCAACTCTGTCTGAGGCCAGGCAAGCATCAGAAGTTTTCCATGTAGTCCTGCCATGCCTTTCAATCCTTAGGCAGGTTCCAACCCTTTTAATATTTTAGCCCCTGCTGTGCTTGGTTTTGAGCTAGAACAGCTCAGCTATCCTTACCTTGAGCACGTGGGTCTCCCTCTCCTGGGATGTTTGTAGTCCCAGTGTGCTTTTTCTTCCGGCGGGTCCAGTGCACAGCTCTGGCTTCCAGCACCTCTTCTCCCCTTTCCTCCAAAGTATGGATTTCGTAGCACCTATATCTTTGTTGTTCATTAGGTATCAAGGTTAAGAAACTGAATTCCTGTAATCCTACACAGGATGTTAGCCCAACTCTTGTGAGATGAAAAGCCAGCCAGGGCATAACTGAAAGGGCACGCCAGTGTCCCAAACTCATGGTTCATTCCTGACAAATCCTACTGCAGTTTTCTTAGGATTGCCATAGATTTTTGAGAATCAACATTATTTCTGGAGTGCAGACCACCTAAGCAAGGATTTTATATGAAAACTGGGAGTGATAGGTGGTAATTTTTAAATTGGTTTCCTTTGAATTTCTGGAAGCAGACCTTGTTTGTGATCTTCTCATTTGCATTGTTCTTTGAAATGCTGGGAAGTTTTCTGCCAGCCTGTAATCCATAGTAGCTGCTCATATTTAAAACCTGTCACACTCCTGACATGTTGGGAAGTATCTCAGCCCAGTATAATATTTGGCTTTCAAATTTTTATTTTGCAACAAGAGGACCAACAGTCTCGATCAGCAAGAGCAACTTTGGTTATTAGAGTTTGGACACGAACTTGGCTTGCTAATGCCAGAGAAATACAAGAGCCTTCTTTCATGCTCTTAATGAAATCATTAATTATGTCAGCAGCTCAAACGATACATCTCCAAACACTTTACATTACTTTGCAAAAGGGTAGTCACATAGAAATTGTAGGGAAAAATATTCTTAACTCCTAAATTCATAAATTCTAATAATAAATAGATTTCTGCTTCCAGGCATTTGTACAGTCATTTTGTCTCATCGTCCCTCCTATTCTATCATATTATATCTGAGGATTCTGTTATTGCTTGCGGAAAAAAAAATTGAAACTGAACAATATATCCATATACTGTTGCCTTGATGCAAACTGAATGAATTTCCTGAGCCTGAAAATTTGGCATGCATCTGATTAGCAAAGAAACCACCTCAATAGACTTCTTTCTTTATAGCTAAGAATTTGCTGTACCTTACTGTGACCCTTGCTATATTTCCTATCATTACTAAATAGCTGTTTTGATTAAATAATCAACTTGTTGACGATGTTATAAATAACAATTAAATTATTTATCTTTCAGGACTTAAGTAGACACAGCTTCATGCTTTAAAACAGCCTCTGTTACAGAAATGAGCTTCTATAGTTGATAAATAGAACCAGATTCCAACTGCTAAAGTCAAAAGAAGACTTGGGGGAAACTGTTTCCAATCACAGAACTATGATAATGCTGTCTGTGCTGTAATATGCTCCAGAGAACTTCTGGAGCAAAGCAAAGACTGACATTCAGATTGCTTTGTTAATCTTCCACATAAAATATATAATTTAATTTTTTATTCCAATAAGGCCAGCTCCTGTTACTGATAGTTTCAGTAAACAGCCATTAATTGTCTTTCTCACACCATCGAAGATGGAGGTTATCTGTTTTGTGGTGGTATCATTAGAATAAAAAACACAGTAGAATGGAAAAGATAGCAAAATTAACAAGATAATATAAATACATCAAATTCATATTTTCTTTATGACCAAGCACTGTGTTCACAT
This sequence comes from Taeniopygia guttata, assembly GCF_048771995.1. Lineage (NCBI taxonomy): Eukaryota > Metazoa > Chordata > Aves > Passeriformes > Estrildidae > Taeniopygia > Taeniopygia guttata. The sequence continues at coordinate 70,905,496 of NC_133025.1, forward strand.
GACTCATCAGATCATGAAACCTGTAGTGAAATTTCTGTGAAAGAGGCTGGGATAAAAGTTCCAGTATTCCTTCACACAGCAGTGATTTCATAGAATTTTGTACGTGGAAATTTTGGGACTTAAAGGCGTGATTACATTATCTATAATGTGCTTCCAATAAGGCCCTAAAAACAAAGAAAGAAATTCAGAAAAATTTAATCTATGCCTCCATGCCAATATTACTGGGGAACCTTCCAGTACTGTGGGTAGATTAAGCAATCACCTTTAACTGGAATTTGAGAGAATGGTTTCAGGTCAGTGAACTGGCTGACATGGTTTGGTTCTTTGGAGAAACTTGAAAGACTTGGTACCTTGCGTGAATTACTTCAGCAGGTAACGTAAAACTTGAGATGTTTCTAAAATAGCTCTGATGACAGAGGGGTGTGATTGAACTGTACACAAAAATAAAAAAAAATCGGCATGGAAAAAGCTTGGGAATCAGGGTATAAACCAACTTATAAGAGGTAAACTTATTACAAAAGAGAGACATCCACAATGGACAATGACAGACTTGAGAGATTTTTAAAAAAAAAAAAAAAAAAAAAAGCAGAGAAAATACCTACTTTTCATACTAAGGTAAAAGTTCAGGAACAGGAAGACTCAAATATTCTGTGTTGTAACCCAGCTGTAGTTGATTTGAGTTCATATAAGAATTACAGTTCCAACAGAATGACTTACCTGTGAACTTTGCACTTGGCAAAATATTTCTGTCCTACACTAATGGGATGAAATAACACAGAAAAAAATCACAACATTTTTTTTTTAATGCTGCAGTTCTTCCTGTCTTTAAGTAACCCATACTTGACAACATTCCCATTCCTTTCCCCCTGCATAGGAGGTTGTGTGACTTTTGCAACACCAAAGGAAAAAAAAAACAAAACAAGCCCTAGAATTCTTCTCACTAATACTATTCACAGCTGTCTCTAGTTTGACTTCTAGCCTCATCTTTTGGCTAATTCAGCTCTCAGATAATTTTCCAACCCCTTTCTCTTGGCTAAGTCCCAAATCTCTTCCTCCACCCACATCCTCATAAACGGCTCATTTCTTCTGTTCAGCAATACCCTATTTAAATTTCGCTTTGCACTGGGCACTGAGTTTCATTGCATTCCTCTACCTGGACATTTAGAGCCATATCCAGATGATCTTTCCTCCTTTCACGCTTTCCTTTCCTTGGGCTTTTCTTTTCACTGTGCTGTCACAACCCTTCCTTTATGATTGCTGTGTGTTTGCATTACTATAAGAGATGAAACTTCACTGTGGACGGAGACTCACAGTACGAGGCACAGAACACAGAACCTTTATTCACTCTCAAACTGCCTTTAGAATGATGATACAGGAAACTGCCTCTGTCCAGTTCCATCCTTCATTTCATCTCTCGCTTTTATGGTCTTGAACTTCAGCTTAACATGGTTAAAATCTCAGCAGAGCTCCAAATCCACACACTATTTTTATTCTTTCTCCCTGTGGATAAAAGTCTTATCAGCCATGCAGTCTCTTACGTGATGGTTCAGGACTTTCATTTTGGTGGTGGGGAAAGGGAATTTGGGGCATTTTTTTCTTTCAACACTTGTTCTATGCTCAAGTATTTTCCTCTTTCAACATCTTCAGAAGATATCTTGAACACAAAAGCTTTCACCAAGATGCTTCATCCCTAAATCTTAACCCTCAGCCACTGCAAATTATTTATCAACTGGTCTTTTAGAGGAATTGTCCAAATCATCATTTTTCCTAGTTATTTCAGTCCTGCAATTTATATAATTCACAACCTTCTGCTTCCCCCCCTTATTTTCTAAAAGGGCAAACAAACAAATAAACAACTCCCCCAGTAAACAACAAACACAAATAAAAAACAAACTACCTTTTATCCCTCCTTTTAGGTCCTTTCACAACTGAACTTGACCTTACCTGGCTGTTCAGTTCTTTCTATATTCATGTGTTTACACTAATAGCACTTCCCTCTTTCTCTGTCTTGTCATCCACATCAATCCTTGTATCCCTTATACCATTAAACCATTTCCTTGCATGTCTTTAAATTTCACCTGAAGCTTTACCTGCCTTGATTCACAGACAGCAGGCTGGAGTGATACAAAGCTAGCTGAAATGAATTTGGGATTATTGTTATACCTTTTTGCTTGTTTTGTTCCCCTGTTGCAACTTGTCCTTAAAGTGGGTTATTAAGCAGGAGATATTTTTGTAGCCCAGGACTCCACACAGCACCAAGTGCAGCAGTCCTTTGGCTCACAGGCAGCCTGGAGATACTTTATATTGTGCAAAACTCTGTAGAATATAGACAGGATCTCAGAGGCTTGGAAAAACTTAACAAGACTGTCTTAGTTCAGCTTCTGTGTGTTTATAGGGAAAGGCCCTAAAGTTTAACAAAGGTGTTGTTTTGTGAATTCTTACACTCACATTTTTTTCTTTTTTGTCAGTAAATGTATTTTGAGGCATAACAAGTAAACAGCTTTTACAAGCCTGAACCTGAAGCTGAGCACCTGCACCTCGAATAAGATCATCATTGTTTGAGTAAGGTTTAAATAATTTAGTACAAATTGGCTTTCCTATAGGTGTTGACAAGCACATCATCACTAGTTACTAATGAGTACAGGATTCCAGAGGTCTGCACAGATATCACCCTCCTCCTGTGACTGTGCATGTGTCCCTTGAAACAAAGTATTTCACAAACAAGCACCTGGAGACCTTGATTACAAACCACCTGCTCTGAAGCGCTTGGGAAGACAGAGTGCGCAGTGTGCAGGTGGCCTCTGCAGCGCAGCTTGCCGATTGTTCTGATAGCTGGAGTCACTGAGATAAAGCTTGCTTCCCTTCCTCCCACGCACATACCCACTTTGTGCTGGTTGGCCTCATGAAAGGAGTTCATGATTGTGCCCTCAAAGAGCCTGACACAGCCTGACTGCAATGACAGACTGATGAGTCTAACAAAACCTGCCTTTGTGACAGGATAGGCCTTTCTTATCACTGGTTACCTTTCGGCCTTATACTGCAAAAATAGTGATATTTGGTGAAAAGAAGACAAAAGCATCCCAGGGATAATCAGTGATATGCAACCATTTGAGAAGCTTCACCACCTGTTGCACAATTTTCCCCTATTCATTCCTGTGACTCTATGGATGGTTAATGAAAAACTGTACAGATGTAATGAGATGTAATGTCATTACAGATGTAATGACATCCCTCGCCCTGAGTCCTGCAGGCTCTTTATACAAATGGGATCCCTTCACTTTAATGTCATTTTTTTTCTGGTCCGCTGGTCTTGGCACAAGGTTCTTGTGTGAGTTTAAGCGCTGTGCTTGTGCTTTCAAAGATGGAACACAAGAAAGTGACGGGGAGCTCTGCTGGGTCTGAGCTCACATGAGGAATTTCTGTGATGCTTTGGGTCCAGAATAGCCACACACCCCAAATTAACTCCTTGTGGAAAAGCCCAGGAGCCTTTTCTGTTCATGTGTACACATAATTTCAAAACTGTTACAGCACTCAGAGCTGAAGCAAGGAGCTCATCACATTTCCATGCCCAGCTACAGCCCTTTGCCAAGAGCAGGGACCTCTGGATCCTTTAGGTCTGCTTGCCCTGCTGCAGAGACAAGGCTTATCCAAGAGGGCAATTCAAGTTAGTCAGACAGCAAGGGCAATACTTCCACAGGACAAAGATGGGAAAACAACTTAAAGATGATATTTTTAACCTGGTAGCCTAAAAAGCAGTTGTGAAACCCATATATTTCCAATGCAATAGAATGCAAGCCCTTGCTGTTATTCTGATCTGCAGGCTGAAGCAATGGCTATGGCCTGCTCATGTCAAGGTGTATGTTACAGCCTTGGACCTCAGTTCCTGGCAGCACAGCCACCTCCAGCTCCCTGCTGGAGCTGTCCTCAGGCTGCACTAAGTATAGCTGGCTTTGTTTCCACACATGTGTGGGGCCATCCCTGAGTCATCCAGGAAAAACTCCTGACTGTCACTCCTTCACCTGCCAGCTCCAGAACCCAGGTTAGAATCAAGGTGCCTCAAGGACTCAGAAAATCAATAAGTGCAGAAGAACCCAAGAACTCTGCCTGTAAACATCCAGTCCTACCCAGAGCCAAAACTCTTTTGGGCACCTTTACTCTTCCATCTCCCACAGCCACTGAAAATTCGTCAAGCATCTGGCGAAAATAGACTAAATTCCTAACAAACAGAAAACAGCGTCTAGAGAGCACCATTTCTAAGTCAGACCAACACACAGAGTAATATTTCTAGTTTTAGGAGAGATGAAATCTGGAGGTGAAAGAGCAATTAACTTAATCTCAGTGTAAGACACGTTGTTATAAGAAACATTTTTCTTGGGATAAACAAATAATAGGCAATAGCTTTTATAGTTTATCCTTACTTATATCTTCAGGTTAATTGAATTTCAAGTTTGATAATCTAGTAAATTTAGAACACTAACCTGCAAGGGTTAATTGAAACTCCTAAAAGACATGCTTGCTCACATTTCCTGCTGTCCAAGCTTATTATAAATTCTGCCATGTGTCTCTAGGCTACATTTCACTATGCGAGGCCTGATTAAAGCAAGTGAGTTGGTCATTCCACTTTGCTTATTGCAGTTTAGAGTTCACAACCTATGGGACATCATGTCTGGAAAAGAAACCACACTAAGATGAAAGGGCATTCCATATTTAGAGAAGGGATGGCCTTATAAGCTGCTGACCACCATCCAAATGAAGTGAACAAAGAGAAGCAGTCTGGCTTCAATGAGAGCTGGACTGGATCCCATGACTTCTGGGAAGAGGTTAAAGATGCAGTTTGTTCAGTGGGAGTTAGGGATATGAAAGCAGATAATTAATGTGGTGTGAAAGAAGAGAATACAGGATCATTTTACTTTCATAGGAGCAAAGGAAGGAAGAAAGCACACCTTTCTGAGTCAAAGCAGAGGATGCACCTAACAGCTGCAGTAATCTCTACTTTTTAAAACAAACAGCAAGAAGCGGAAAAATCCCTGGAAGGCAAACTGCAGATTACCAAAAATAATTAGATTAACAAAACCAAAATGCATAAAACAAAGATGTGTACTTCAGAAATGTTAGCTAATAAAGGCTATGCTCAAGGTAGAGCTTGTTACAGTACCTTGCTGCCCAGAATCACAGGCATGACTTCAGGCTTCACACAAACCAGTTCTCTCCATCAGTGTGGAAAGACAGCCTGTCTTCTTAGCTGGGAAGTCAAAGGATACTAGATGATCCAAACTACAGCTTTCTCTTGTGTTCCATAAGCTAAAGGAATAGAAATGATTGAGCAAAGCCATATCTAAGGAAAACACACCCTAATTCCACTAGCCCTGTGTGGCTATGGGAAAGCCATAGCCTTTTTGCTCAAATAATCTGCAAAGATAAAGATAAAGAAAGTATGTTTTAACCACACCAGCCCTGTGTGCCGCCAGAGAAGGAGGCTTGCTCCTTTTTCTTAGCTCACCCCTTCTTTTCTCAGCTTTCAATTCCTTTCCATTGTATGATGGCTGGCTGGACTTCTCCTTGTTTAACCAAAAAATCCAATGACTTCTCAGAATAACTGTTAGGTGGGAATTTTTCCTTTACAAAGCATTCAGTTTTTACCCATTGGAAAATATCAATTCATCACAAATGTAATCAGAAAGGGGTTTAGGTCTGGGATGGGAGAGAACTGAGAGGAACTGAGAGGCCAGGAATTAGGACTCTGAATCAGAGAAAGGGAGGACTTGACCTCTGGTGTCCCAAAGCCCAGATGAGTACATTAACCACTAAGCTATTCCAAGGCAGGAGGTGAGTCTGTCTCGTCTCAGAAAAGTGTCTAAAGGGATGGATTTTGTTCCAAATAGCACAAAAATAAATTACAAATTTTCACCCCCCCCCGCCCCCCCACTCCCCCCCCCCCCCCCGGCTTCTTTAAATTGAATTCTTGTTCTCCAGCCAGCCCAACTTGGTATTAGTTCTGTGTGAGCTAAACAGACCAGACATGTTTCTTCCTGTTGGTATTTGATAGATAGTCAGTAAAAGGGAAAAAAAAAAAAAAAGAAAAAAAAAAAAAGAAAAAAAAAAAAAAGAGCTCAATCTGTGTTAAACTATATTTCAAGTGGAAGTCAAGAGCAGACCTAGCCAGAGACGGAATTAGGAGCTGAAGGCCATGGCCGCACCACCATGGACAGCGCCCTGGGGCTGGAGCCGGGCCACGCTCCGCCGGCACCGCCGGGCGCTGCGGGGCAGCCGCAGCCCCGGGGATCCATCACCGCCTCCTCGCCCTCAAAGCTGAAGAATACTCCTTTCGCTGTTTTCTGGATTCTGGGAACCAGACAGAAGATTTGGCAAAGCCCTCCTCAGTTCCACGCAGCTTTTTGTATTTTTGCTTCACCCCCGCCCTTTCTCGAGTGCATTAAATTAAATAAATGCATCTTGTCTAAATAAACGGCGCATTGTGTCAATGGCTGAGCTGGGGGAACTCCGGCCGCCTCTCGGGTGTGAGAGGCAGCTCTGCTCAGCCGCTTTTATCACTGTTTAATAAATGAGATTAGTGTGCTCGCATGGAGCACCACGGAACGTCTGGGGCTTGCTGATGGGGAGGGGAAAAGCGGGTTTCTCTTTTTCCTCGAACAATCCTTTCACTCAATGCGAAGATAACACTATGTCAGACGTGGAAGAAGGAGTTTCTCATCCCCGACGGCCACCTGGGAGTCAGAGGAGAGGAAAGCACCCGTCATAAGAGCTGGGCACTGCAGAGTACAGCAGGGCTCGGTCGTGGGCAAAATGAATGTGTGCTAGAAAGTCTGTGAGCAGTCGTGCTTGCCGCCAATTGCACTTCAGCCTTGTCCATAAGCCCACCCTGGGAGCCTCGGAAAAATTTTCTGGGGCTTCGCGCCTTGCCTGCAGGGAGCCGCGCTCGCTGCTTTTAACCTCGCTGGGTCAGAGAGGTTGAGCAAGTCAGGGGATTTCTGGTCCTTGCAGGACGAGTCCAGCAATCTCTGTGGTGCCGCTCCCTTCCCTTCCCCGCCAGACTCTCCAGCCATCAGCCCGCCTGTGGTTTTTTTGCTGAACACCATTTTTTCCACCCTGGGAAGACTGGAGAGGTTAAACGCCCCGTCTGAACCGAAGACCTGGACGGGTGCAACTGAGGTTATAGAAATCCGGGAGGGGAAATGACGAAAATGCTTTATTGTGAATAAAACAAGAGGGAGGAGAGAGAGGCGGAACTTCACGGAGGTGAAGGATGGGAAGTTTGCGGAGCTGAGGATTTAGCCCGTCTCCGAGAGCCAGGGGGGGATTAAGTCATTATTTCCCTTTGCCTCCTGAGGCTGCAAGGGCACCTCCTCCCCGAAGAGCTGAACCTGTCCCACTTGCTGGCTTTTGTTTCGCTCCTGAGCGGCTTCTGCGGGGAGCCCGGTCACACACCCGCCCGCACCCCCTGGCCCTATTCCTCACTCGGGAAAGCCTGGAACAGGGACTTACCCTTTTAGCCAAGCTCCCGGATCAACTTCCTCGTAGAAAAGCTGATTTATGCCTGTTTATACGTATGGAAAAAAGGAGGCAGAAGCCAAGCGCGGCATCCCTCCAAAATCTCGTTGTGTTCGAGGCGGGAAAAAGGGAGATAGTGGAGTCGGAAAACCTAAAATGATGAGGTTTGCCTCGTCGCGGCAGAGAGGGCTTGGCCAGAAGGGCAAATACGGGGTTTTGCCTCACCTCTCGACGGCTGAAGCCTTTCCCGGCTCAGACAAAACCGCCGGTTCTCTCCGCGCATCCCGGGTGGAGAAACAGCAGGCAGCCTCCAGCTGCTCTCCTTGGCGGGGAGCCTTGCCGTCACCGGGGCCCGGCAGGTGAAAGCCCCACAAAGGTGTGGCATTGTCCCCTCTCCCAGACACTGGGCCAGCGGAGCGTGTTCGATACAGGTGTGGGGGTTGGAATCGCGCCTAAAGCTCCGCCGGTCCATCTTCTAGTCCAGCCTCATCCCTTCCCACCCCTCCGAGGCCAGGGGACACCGGGAGCCGGCCGGGCTGGAGGAGGAGATGCTGCAGGTGGCGGCGGGTCTCTCCCGGGAGAGCACCTCCCGCGGCATCCTGCAGGGAAGGGAAGGTTTAAACCCCAGCTGAGGGGTCTTTTCTCCCCATCCTGCCACGGAGGAGGGCTCAGGCTTGCGGTGAGGCTTGGGACCAGGAGTTTGCTCACGGGTACGTGCGTTTACTCATTTGTGTACGTGGCAGGTGACAAAACGCTGTGCCCGTGGTTGCAGATGACAGCCCTCGGGGAGCAGAGGGGCAAGGGGTGCATGAGGTGATAGTGAGTCTCCTAAAAGCCTTTGGCATTGCTCAGGTCCTGAGCATTAGCATAGCCATAGTAGGGTTGTGTTATTTTTTTCTCTTCCCTCTTCCTTTCTTTATTTTTTTCCCAAGCCCACTGAGGCAGAGAAGAGGCAAACTCAGCCATAGGAAGGTGGTTAGTGATGTCACAAGTTTGGTCTTTTCAATAAAAGCAATGGAGAAGGGTCTCTCTCGCTATATATATTAGGGGAAGCTTCTGTTCTTCATAATAAAAAGAGCAGCAAGGGAGAAAAGCACCTGCTTTTAACACCCTTTATTTAGCTGTAATCTGTTACAGGCAGAAGCAAAGCTCTGTACGCTGGATTTTTGAAAAGTATTGCCTTTATTTTTTTTTAAATTCATTTAACTTTCTTTTTCTTTTTCTTTTTCTTTTTCTTTTTCTTTTTCTTTTTCTTTTTCTTTTTCTTTTTCTTTTTCTTTTTCTTTTTCTTTTTCTTTTTCTTTTTCTTTTTCTTTTTCTTTTTCTTTTTCTTTTTCTTTTTCTTTTTCTTTTTCTTTTTCCTTTTTTTCTTTTTTCTTTCTTTTTTTCTTTTTTTTCATTTTCCTCCCTCTTAAGCATAGAACATAGTTTTGGAAGCAATTGCTGAGAAGAGCAACCACTGTTGGCCAGAGTGATCTCTGAGAGGCACTGACAGCTGTAACTCAAGGAAAAGGTGAAGTGATAAACTGAGAAGAAACTTCAGGATTCTGAGTTTATAGAGGCTATTTATTTTTCCTGAGTCTGTAAAGGATGGTGTGTGTTGGTTTTTGGTGTATTTTTTTTTTTAATCATTTCTGGAGAGAGGAAATTCTAAAAATATTTGATGGAAGTTTTACTTTTAACATGAGCAATACATCTTATGAGTTTGTGGGGGCTATTTTCTGGGGATGTCACAACTATTTTTAATTAGTCGAAAGGACAGTGTAAATCAAAGACGCCTATTAGCTACACATTTTAAATTATAGCCTACCAGGTGTTCAGGGAATTTATTTACAGTATTAACGATTTAATGTTTTCAGCATGATTTCTATTTCAGCGCTTACGCTGTCGGTTTTATTTGCCTGCGTAGTGTGGAATCTGGGCTTTTAAATCGTGTCAGCAAGCGTCGTTTAACTTCAAATAACCTGCAGGTAGAAAAACGCTTCGCTTTGCACCTAAACCTTCTCGCAGAACCTGCTTTAATTCGGGGGCAGGATGAGAGGGCGCAATCAGCCGGCACGCCTCAGTGTTTTGTTGCGGCTCCAGAGGCTGTTGGGAAAGCATTCCCGGTAAATCGGGCTGTCAGCGGCACAACCAGCCATCCCGGTGCCCCGCCGCGGTCTCTGGAGGGGCTCCGGGCTCAGCCTGCCGGGATGCTGCGGGCACGGAGCCGGCGGTCCCGGTGCGCCCGGCACGGCACGGCACGGCCCGCGCCGTCGGACGTGAGGAGATCGGCGTGCAGGGCATTCCCTCCGGGAGAGCCGCCGGGGCGCACTGCCCTCGGCTGTGTCCCCTTGTCCCCTTGTAGCAGCCGAGGGGAGCTCCTTGCACCAACAGGCTGGAGAGGCGGGCGGGCTGCATCACCTTCGGGTTTTACCAGCGCTGTCCCGGGACGGATGGATCAGTTTGGTGCCTCCGTCGCGGGGTGCGGGGCTGCTGGCCGGCGGTGCCCAGCGGGGCTCGGGGCTGGCCGGGGCTGGCCGGGGCTGTCCGCGGCTGACCGGGGCTGTCCGGGGCTGCCCGGGGCTGGCCGGGACTGACCGGGGCTGCCCGGGACTGACCGGCCGCCTCCCGCCGCTTCGGGCACCGCTGTCCCGCAGCCCCGCGGCGCTGCCCGCCTCGCACGGGAGCTCAACCTGACGCAGCGGTTTCCAGGGCCCTGGAAAGTCCAGGCTGAAGGAGGGCGAAGTGGAAGGCGAAAAAGGGAGAGGAGGAGAAAACTTTCCACTAGTTTACTTTTTTGGCCAGGAGCGCTTGTGTTCATAGACCGCGAGTCCTTCCCCCGGCCCTCCCCCTGAGCTCCCCCCCCTCCCTTCACTAGCGTACAATTAGCATCCTTACGAACCGACCCTCCGGCTAATAGGGGAACGGCGACCAACAACGGTAGGTGCGTGCAAGGAAAGGCGGCAGCAGTCCCGGGCAGCGCTTTGGGACTTGACTAAAAAGTGCTCCCAGCGATGGGAGGAATTCTCGCGGCAGGGGAGGCGCTGACCCGGGGGTAAACACAAAAAGGGAGAGCTGGAAGGTGAGCGAGAGAGGAGTGCGGCTGCAGAACATGCGGAGAGCTTGGTCGGAGTCCTTGGGGTCCGCTGAGTGCATGTGCTGTCGGGTCTTTCCCTTTCTTCTCTCCTTTTTGATTGCGGGCCTGGGAAGCGCTGATTCGCAGTCTCCGTTTTGGCTGTGGGTATCCCGCCCTGGCTCTCGCTCTCTCCGCACATGTTCCTAGGGCGCCATCTCTTTGCAAAACCCTCCGTCCTCCCGCAGGTCTCCCAGAGGCTGCTCTGGAGCGTGTGAACATCCCAGGCTGCAGCCCAGTCCAACCTGCCGAGCCAAGCATGCTTCCCAGCCCCTGAGCCTCCCGGATCTGCCGCTCCTCCCAGACCTCTCGGGCTCTCCAGATAGGCAGCGACCTTTGTTTGTCTCTCCTCGTCACCGCTTGTCTCTCTCCTTATCACTGTTGGGGACCAAAACTTTCTGGCAGCTGGAGACGTGAACCTGACCCGTTTTTTTTTTTTGCAGAGGTATACTGAAAGACAGATGTGGAGATGCATTCCCCCTCCGCCTCAGTCTGTGTGTTTGTGTGTCCGCGCGAGTTTACAGAGAAGCGAGCAGCTAAGCTGGCTTTAGGGAATCTTTCCTTATCTGCAAAGAAGGCTTTCTGCTGTAATATGAAGCCCTGAGAGAGTGGCTTAGCGGACTAGAACTAAACAGGGCTCGGGGAACCCACTGAGCCCCGCTCTAACGCAGTTGAAATGAGATGCTTTTTGAGCTAATACCGAGAGAGATCTTGCCTGCGGACAGCGAGAGACAGAGAGAGGGAGGGAGGGAAAGAGGGAGGGAGAGGCAGACAGCAAGGAAGGGAGAGAGACGGAGAGAAGTTTGGAAGGAGTGAGCCGAGAGCTCAGAAAGTTTGTTTTTCCTTCAGAGCCTCGGAGCTGGTAGAGCTGAAGGGGGACTCCTTGAGGACGGCGCTGGCGCATCTGTCCCTCCGGACTGACCTCTTTTTCCTTGCAGGTTTTAGGTCCCGGAGGGTACAATGTTCGCTAAACTCTTCCAGCAGTGGAGTTTTGCAGTGTTCCTGCTGAGTTATTCCGTGCCCTCCTACGGGAGATCAGTAGAGGGGATCAGCCGCAGACTGTGAGTTTCTCTTTTTCTTTTCTTCCTTCCCTTTCTTCGTCCTCGCTGCGGCGGCAGGGAGGGAGGGAGGGAGGGAGGGAGGCAGCCCGGGAGGCTCCGCAGCGCTGCCGGTCTGGCGGGGCCGGCCCGGGTTACCTGCCCCAGGTGTCACTGGCGCTGCCTGAGAGCGTTCGGGGCAGGGAAAGAGCGCTTTGCAGCTTTCTGACCTTGCAAAGCTTTGGGGCTTCTCTTCCGACACACCTGGGTGATTGTTGCGCATTGCCCGGGACCCTCGCAGGGAGCATCCCGGTTTATCCAACCGCTGTGTGTTACAATAACTTACAGACACTTCCTCGGCTCTGGCATGCAGCCAGTGTTGATAGGAGTAGAGGAAACGCGCAGAAGTGAGGGCCATCATGACACTGAAGTACTGAACAATTTCTTTGGATTTCTGCCACTTCAGGGGAAAAAATGCCAAGGGAGTCTAGTATCTTACTTATAGGCAGAGGTATATTTTTGATAAATGATAGTGTATCTTAAGACAGTCTGTTCAGGAAATGACCTTTTTGCTTCTTCCAAAATAATCAGCCTGGTTTATAGTAACACCCGTTCACAAAGGGCAGAAGCCTCTGCGCTGATGCAGGAGCAGCTGTCTCACACTTCTAACTCACTGGCTTTCTCTGGACTTGCATCAGATTTTCTCAGGAAGAAACACCTCAGTCACACTGGGGAGGGCTGTATTGTTATTCAGCTCTGAAGGAAGCCAAGCTGGAGAAAGAGTGCTGGAAAATCCGATCACAACTTACAGGGAAACATGACACAGCAAACAATTTCAGATGGGTTTCCTTGTAAGTGTTTTATTACATACATAAGGACAAGATCTCCAAATAGCATTTCCTCTGCCAGTTAGGCCACACACACAACAATAAAAAAAAATAAAGTAAAATAAAAAAATAATAATAATATCCCCAAACATCCAAAATAAAAAAAAAATAAATGCCCCAGGTGAAGCAACTTCAGACACACCTAAAGTTTGGCACCAGGCAGAGAACTATTACAAATCTCCTACAGCAAATTGTGTAGAACATGTTATTGCTTATAATGTTACAGTATTATTCTCAGTCCATTAATGTTTAACTGTTTTGTACTCCTGAAAGCTGTTCTTGGGCTATTTCTTTCTTTTGGGACCATGTTATACAGAGGAATCAAACTTTCAAAATTTCAAAAATAAATAAAAAAAAAAGAAAATAGTTGAAGTGCAGTTAGATGCTGTTATTTTCTTGGCTAGGAAACTCTGAACTGGATCTAAGCCAAATTTTGTTGTTAAAAAAAAATTAGATTTGCAGAGAAATACTCTTTCTCTTTTTGAAGTTAGTGTAGTTCTAACACTTGTTTTAAAGGTCAGGATTAGAGGTTTTCCCAGCTTCCCCATTCTGTCCTGACGGGGGGAAGAAAAGTGTAAGCTAACCAGAAAAAACACTTTTCTCAGCTCCCTCTTTGCTATGGCATGTAAAACACACACAAGAAACCAGTCAGCTGTCAGTTAGTGGCATTCATGTAGTTTTGTTTGTGGGCACAGCATAAACACAGACACCACACTCAAACACATGTCCTGTTTTAATATTACCACAAGCCATTCCTAGAGTTAATGGCTAATAACTCATTTAGGCATTGAGATTTTTTTTTCTCAGTCAAAAACTTAAGCCAGTAATGGTTGAAAATAGTGAAGCGCATTATTATAGACATGCAAAAATAATCAAAATTACGTAGGCCTGGTTCTACAGACTTCGCTGAAGCAAATCTCTCATGGAAAGCAATAGCAAATTTTCCCAAGAAAATATTTCCAGACATGTTATTTGTTATAGGAGTGCTATAGCTGCTAAAGAACTTCTGAGAAGTCAGTAATGCCTCAAAATGAAATTACATATTTTTATCATTATTTCCAGATATTGCAGAATCATGTCCCTAGATCTGTTCAAAATATTTTTCTGAAGCCTGAGATAGGTTGAGCAGATTTCCCTCCCCTTGGAGTCAGTGGCAAGGGCACTCAGTCTTGCAAAATACAGAGAGCTCACTGAATCCTCCTCAGTTATTTTCCTGAATTTAGGATCAGACCCAACATGAACAGTCAAGGATAATAACAGCTAAATAAGAGCAGCTCTCTGAGATAGAAAGTGGTAGCTTGAAGAATGTTGCCTTTTAGAAATGCTAGCTATCTCGAGGGGGGAAAAAAAGGAGGAATGTGCATGAAAAGAGCAGCTTATCTGGAAGTAGTCACAAGTCATGGATTTCTGCTGCTCTCCCCATGATGAGACACTCAGCCTCATATGTATACAGTGTACTTGGATCCAGTAATTAGTTTGGATGCCCTGGTCAAGTACATCAAGTACATCAACATCCCTCTCTCGAAAGTGTCTGCCACATGTAAGCTTAGCATTTACTGCTCTTGGTTTGGGTACAGGATCCTTTTCCTTGGATGAGAGGTGTGTTTTATAGAAGGATGGAAGGGACCTCTAGTGGGTCATCTTAACCCTAACAGCCTAATATTTTTTTCCATATTGTGGCCAATATGTGAATACAATCATTGCAGTCTCCATTCTCTTCCTGCTCTGAGTGTGTGGGTGAGATATTGTTGATATCTCCATTATGAAGCACTTCTTACATCAGTCCTCTTGGGCAAGACTTTCTCCATACTTAGAAACATAGGTGCTGTTTGAATAACTGAAGCAGAAGGAGGCAGAAGGTCAAAGAGATATGTATCCACCACATCTTTGTTTCAAGGAGGTTTTTTGATCTAGAGTATACAAAGGAAGCCGGTAGGCAAAATGTAATCCTTAAGTCTGGCTGAGTAATAAGTCATGTGAAATGTAACACTACATAATGTTATACAATCATGTGGAATAGCAGAATGTTATTTGGGGCCAGACTTGATGCTAAATATCATACAGACATTTAAAGAGAAACCCACCCTCTTTGGCACACCAATCCCTCACACGTCAATCCCTGCATTATTTTGGAAATGCATACTCACTCAAGATGTAGATCTTGTAATGCTCTCTGACTGCCTTGTGTGTACTGGAACCAAATATTTAGGTTTAAGCTCTGTAAAATGGAATAGGTTTTCAATCAAGAGGACTTTAATAACAGGCTTTGGAGAGTCAAGATTTTGTCACAGTGGGGAAGCTGACCAAATACACATTAGAGGATTAAGGCAGCTTTGGGTTGTCTGTGATAGAAGGAATTAGCCTTGGTAGTTCACAAGAGGCAGTAGGAAAGCTTTGCTCATCACATGAGACACTGGATTACACTCCCTAAGGCACATAGATTTCATATGCTTTCTATGAACTAGAAGAATGAAAGCAAAACTACATTTCCCATGCAAATTTCCTGAGAAAATCGACAACTGAAGCTCAGAATATAACCTGAGTCACACTGGACAGCCTGACAGGCAGCACAGAGGCAGTCACACAGAGGAGCCCAGGGTGCTGGCTTTATTGGCTTACTTGCCAGTCAGACTTGAAGGGTGTTGGAGATGACTCTTGTTCAAAAAAACTTCTGAGGGAGATCACAAGTTCTGCTAATGGTCACAGTTGCATTGAAGAAAAAGACACAATATGGGATCAGCTTAGCATTATCACATTGCATTTTTGCTTATGGACATTTAGAAGAGGGGCATAAAATGTTTGTCCTAAAGGCTATAGTCACCCAGAACTGATTTTGGGACACTTAAAACACAGACAATATTTGATTACATGTGTGCTCACAAACATTTTGACAGTCATCTTCCAGTCTAATTGTGGAACGGGGGAAAGCTGCTGTTTGAACTTTGCACTGAGCAATAGAGATGTAGTATCACTTCAATCCATCACTTGAACCCAAAGCTCAAAAAATGTAGCCCTACAAAGACAGATAATGAAGGGGATGCTCTTAAAACAGAGCTACTTGAAATTGCCAATTTCCAACAGCTCCACTGTTGGTCAAGTCATAAACCTGAAGAGTTTGGCTGAGGGGACTGAGAAAGAGAACCTGCAGAACACTCCCAAATATTTTGCATTCTCAAATCTGGTAATGTAGCAGGAAAAGGTGGGATGGGATGGAAAGAAGGAATATTTACTCCCAATGATGTGTCTTCTTCCAGTTCACCCGCATGCAGAAGCCCCTTCTTACCCAGCTAATTGACCAAATGATTACAGGACAAGCAAGGCAGTGAATGGAATTTCTTTGGCCAGTGAGAATCCAGTCACATGCCATACCCTAATGCAAGAGAAGAGATTCCATAGCCAAACCCTGCATGCTGGAGTAGAGCAATTGGAAGGATAAACTGTATTATTGCATTCGTGGGAACGTAGCTAAAATCCCAGAGCTTTTGCTCTGTCTGTTGTTCACAGCACAGCTGTGCATCTATTCCACTTCAAGAAAAAGACATGTATTTTCTCACATTTTCTCTGGTTATTTATTATCCAGGTGTCATTTGTATCTTCTTTCCTCAGATGTTTAATACATTCCTTGCCAGTACAACATCTCTAAAAGACAGAGAGCTACTCAACTCCCAGTTCCTTGAAAACAAGACAGAGCTCAGTGTACCAAAAGGTCAGGATGAACTCTGGAAAAACCACTCTAACAAACCAGGATGCTCTTGAAAAAGATCCAGTGAAGAGGGTTAGCATAAAATTCAAGCAGACAAGAAATTTGGCCCCAAAAGTTCACACTTCAAGCAACATTAGGAGGGCATCTAAAACCGTAATTAGACACAAGTGACCAAGCAGTAAATCTACAGGAGTGGCTGATGCTCAGGCTGCCTCCTTGGATAGCTCATTATGGACTGAAGTGCCTGTGCTTTAGGCACCCCAATTCAAATATTTTTCCCTTACACTCCTGCAATTGCACTTATTAAAATGTAGGAGTAAAATGTACTTTTATGTGCTTGTTTATGTTTTTGAAGACTGAGCAGAAGAAAATCACTAGAATGATGCTGTATAAACACTGCTTCCAGCTCCAGTATAAGTGCTGGGTTTTCCCTATCTTGCAGCATTATCTGACCCTTTAGTTTCCCTATCTCTGACAATCGCCTTCCTGCTTTTACTGCCTCAAGTGTGATATATTAAGAGTCATGATGCTTTCCTAGAACACAGCAGTGACTAATCCAGCTCTAGTGGTGTGTGATCCGTCAGCTGAGAATTATAGCCCACTTAGGTCTTCTCTGCTGAGAGTAGCTACTCTGAGGATGAAGCAGGACTTGCTCCAGCAGTCTGGCTTCACTGGATGTCTCCAAGCCTGGTACCTGGTCACTGTGGTCACCACAGCCAGAGAAGAGAGGAGCTCTGCCAAACACTGGGCAATAACAAATTCCTAAACATTTTTTCCCCTCTCCTCTCTTTTCTGCCTTTAGCAAACGGGCTGTATCAGAGCACCAGCTATTGCATGACAAGGGCAAGTCAATCCAAGACTTAAGAAGAAGAATATTCCTTCAAAATTTGATCGAAGGTGTCAACACTGCAGAGATCCGTGCAACATCAGAGGTGTCACCTAACCCTAAACCTGCCACCAACACGAAGAACTACCCTGTCCGGTTTGGCAGTGAAGATGAGGGCAGATACCTAACTCAGGAGACAAACAAATCACAGACCTACAAGGAGCAGCCCCTGAAGGTCTCAGGGAAGAAAAAGAAAGCAAAGCCTGGAAAACGTAAGGAACAAGAGAAGAAAAAGAGGCGAACCCGCTCAGCTTGGCTAAATTCTGGCATGTACGGAGACATCGTGACTGAGAGCCCACTCTTGGACATCTCTGTTACTACACATAATCAAACTTTAAGGTAATTCTGCTATATTCTTGTGGGGAGCATGCCATGTATTAACTGAAGTTGTTATCCCTTGGTGTGAGAGGCGGAGGCCAAGGCCTGGCTCACGCTGGGAGTAAAAGTAGATCTTTGCGTCATGACTGAGCAGTGGCTTCAAGCACAGTCTCAAGGTGCTCTCTGCAGGTAAGTGCCTCTTCCACTTTGCACTGGGGACAGAGCCTTTCTTTCCTATGACACACAATTAATGAAAAATATTGGCAAAATCTGCTTCCTGAAGCTGAGTAGTAAGTGAAGGTAATTCTGTAGAAAGGAAGCACATCACTAAATTTTCCCTTCCTGCTTTAACCATAGTGTATCTCACATCTTATCTGGGTCCCATACTTGGGCCTCAACAGATTGAAAGCTTTGATTTTTATTTGAGGCCTTGCATCTATAAAAATGGCGAAGTTTTCTTTCCTTTCTCTCAACACCTCCCCTTTTTGGCAACTTTCCTACGCTTGCTTTACAGTTTTTCATTTTACTGTTTAACCTTAGGAGAGAACATGGAAAAAGTCTCTCTCAGTAATATCTGCAAACAATGCAGACCAGCCTTTCACCATAAAACCTTCCCTACCATTAGGATTTTTTAATTCAGCTCCATCCTTTTGCCAGCTTGTGAAGCAATTACGTTGCTGCCTAAAAATGTTTAGCATAGCTCTTGGAGAGGGACATGCTTCCCTCATGCATTACTGTGATGGGTTTTTAGGGTGGTGGCCTGGAGACATCAGCCTAGATGTCCCAAGTGAATCATCCCCTTGCAGTCATCTCAGCTTGAGTGGAAATCTGCATACTTGTAGACAAAGCCAAGGATTCCACTCTTCAGTTCTCCCCAGATGTTTGCATTTCACCAGCAAACCTCCATCCTTTTCTCTCCTTCTCCCCGTCACCTTGGCAGAACAGAGACATCAGAAAAGTGCCACTTGATTGCAGTAAATCCCTTGGAAAGAGACACCAGCTGTGGGATCTACTAAAATCCACTTGGGGTTAAGCTTTACAGGCCACAGTTTGCAATGTACTCCATCACCTCATCTACAAGAGCTGCCAACACCTGGGGCTGGGCACCCAGACCGGAGGCCAGGGTATCCCAGACCATAAACCAGGGTATCCCAGACCACAGACCAGTTGGCATGGCTGTAGCAGGTAGGAGGGAAGTAAGAGACACTGGTTTGTCTCAGCACCTTAGGAAAGGCAAACTTCAAGATTCTGCTCAGAGATACCTGAGGTTTCAACAGATATCAAAGGACTGTGTTGGTCAGTATATAACACGTGTCTTGAGCACAAAGAAATCTAGAATATAGGGAAAAACACCCTAGTTACAAAAACATTCAATAGTTACTTCTTTTTCTTGCTGTGCTGTCTTTGTTGTTCATCTAATGGGATATATAAAAAAGCCACAGGTACAATCCTGTTGATTTTCTCAGTTCAGCCTTTCTGTTTGAAGTGTGTCTGGATGGCTCCTTTACTGTGGAGTCCATCCAAATGCAGCATTTCTCACTAAAAATAACCTATATTTTAGATAATTAATTGGGGATTAATAAACAAGGAGAACCCATTGAAAAAAGAAAAGGGAATTCCTCCTTCACAAGTACAGAGAGCATGTTGGTGCAGCCCTAACAAACTTCTAGTACCTGAGTTTTTAGTTATCTCAGTAGGCTGGCAAAAGATGCATGATTTAAGCATGATTTTCACTATCTCTGTGCTTCTTTTCTGCTGAACACCCTGGATTAAATCTTCATGACAATTCTATCTGATTAGTCTTGAAAACAAAATTTTGGGTTTAGGTCCAAAAACAAAATGGACAATAATAATATAAACTCTAGATCTTTTAACCTACTACAAGAAGTATCTCATGGAAGAAGCCAATCTTGCAAAACCTAGGTCCAAATCACAGAACACAGCTTGCAAATTATTGTTAGTATAGAGCCCACTGTCAAGATGTGGCTTAGCTTAAACTTTAAAACCAAGCCTAAAATCCAGGCTACATTGAAAATGTCACCCTCTTAGAAATAGGCCTGAGTAGTGCAGACACACACATACACAGCCATGTTGTGTGAATTATGTGCCATTGTTATACCTGTTGGGATATATCCTGAAACAGACCCTAATATTGTTCCTAGCTAATTATCAAGGAGCTTCATGCTAGCATTTCCATTCCAGGCACATGTTATTTCTCATTAACATTCCAGCTATATTCCCATTTAAATTAAATTAAGGTGCTCTTACTTAATTTCCAAAAAAAACTTTTGAACAAGTAAACTCCCAAATGATAGATGTAGCTTCCCTTTCAATGTGCACGTTAAGGAAACCTTTTAAACTCTTCAGGAGCTGTGTTTTGTTGTGCCTCACACCCACACACTTTTGCCACATGGGATGCTACCCCCAGCTCTGGTGATCAGTCCTGCAGCAGAGAGAATCCCACTCCATCCTGTATCTCCACATTCCACCCTTAGATGTTTCCCAGGGAACCCCTAAAGAACATATGCTGTTCACAGGGACAGAAGGGGGAAAAAGCCCAACTCTTCAGCATTTCCTGCAGCACCTCTGTGCAACTTCATGTTGGAGCACAAGGAATACAATAGTGGGGGGAGCAGGCCCTGCTTTGCTCTCGTGGGGAGAGAACTCCCACCAGCCTGCAGCATTCCCTAGAAAACTCCCAGGTCTCAGGAGTGGGTGCAGCTGATCACTCCAGCTGGGCTGAATGCAGCAGGAACTGGAGGGTAATAGGATGGGATGGTTGCTTTCTTTCAGAACCAAGCTCTCTGGCTCCCAGAGGGAAAGTTTCAGGATTAGAGCCTTTTCACTCAGTCAGGCACAGGAAGAGATGCTATCAAGGGTGTGCTGACTCCAAGCCCTGAGCAGCCTTTTCCCACACATACCACAGCCCCCTGCCTAAGGGGTGGTCTATCAGTGGGAAAAGAGACCAAAGAAGCCCCATGACACTGTTTTATCAGAACGTGGCATCACTCCCCAGCAGTTGACATAGCATCACCGCAGCATTAACAAGGTCTCAAAATTATTTTTGCTTTTCTCCAACTGTATATTTTTCCTTTTCAGCACTTGACATTTTTATCATAGGGTGATACAATTCTTCTGCCTGTAGCACTGAGGAATCTTCTGGCATGAGGTTCTAAATTTAAAAAAAAAGCCCCTTTCCTTTCCTCTGAGGGTACAATGGCCTCAGTGTGTGATAAACTGTGGGACATCACACTTCTAGAGGGCTTGCATTGAGAAAAACATAGCAGAGATCTTGAATAAATGTCTAAAACTGTGACATGGGCAAACAGGCCCTGTTATGGCAGATGGTTACTAGCAAGGCACACCTGTTACAGTCTGGGGCACTCTTGCTATTGATTCTATGTCCACACATTTGAAGTGAAAAAGTGAAAATTAATTAGTTTTTCTGTTTTTCCTGTCCTGTCTTTTCTTTGCAGGAGGCGCTGACATTTTCAGCAAGAGATATTTGGAAGACACATTGCAGTATTCTGTAATAGTGAACATATGGGAAGTATTAAAATATTTATTACCTGTAAATATTGTAAATGCTCAGAATAAAACCTTTTCCCCCTGTTGCTCTCTGAAACTGCACATTTGGTTATTGTGAATTGAATTTTCCTTTTTTTTTTTTTTTTTTGGCTAAGGCTAAGACAATTATTATTGTCACATTCAACATAATTTATTTTGTTGACTGGTGTATTTATTTTGTGAACGTATCTTGGTGCTGCTGACTTTCTATATTTTTTGTAACGTAATGCACTTTAGATATACATATTGAGTACATTGATAACTGACATAAAATGTTCCTGTTTTGTGGTTGATTTCAATGAATGCCTACATACAATTGTTCAAACTGATTTTCCTTTGTGCATGTATAATAGCAGTATTTTAAAATTTGTAAAGAATGTCTAATAAAATATAATCTAATTAAATCATGACTCAGAAGGAAAATGTGTTCTTTGGGAATTTCAAGATCAGGAACAATTCTTTTATTTACTACATCTGAAAATTGTTTTAAATGTAATGTGTTTACGTTGGTCTAAACTCCCACATTTTCACATTAGCTTTTACATGAAGATCACTCAGAGCGTATTTTTGTTCCAGTGTTCTAGTTCAAGTTAGCTCTGTTGCTGAACAACCTGGGGGTGATAAAAGGTCCCAGAATGGAGAGCTCAGTGCAGGGGAAGCAGATTCCTGAGCTGCCAGGCTCCAGCCCTGCAGGGATGGATGAAGCCCTGCACTCCCCAGACTGGAGGGAGCAGAAGCAGCCCCAGGGGAGGTTTGGCTTCCCCCACTCTGGGAAGGTGCTGGCAGGTCCCAGCTGCCCAAGCCCAGCCTCACTGGCCTCACTGGGCTCCCAACACCTCTGCCCCGAGAGCCAAAGCATGAACAGAGCCTCAGCTCTTCGTTCTTCTGTGTCAGGGGGCAAAACCTGTTTTCTGGGTGAATAGAAGGAGGGAAGAGAGACTGCAAACTGCACCAGGGGATGCATCACCAGGTACTCTTGCATTGCTGAAATAAATTTTCCCCCTCTCCCATCACAAAGATGCCTCACGTGGCTCTGTTTCCAAAACCATCTGCATTAATCCTGCTTCTGCCTCATCTCCATAGATGAGACTTGCTAAGTGAAAGACCCCCTTCAAGAATTCACGTCTACTGGCTGAAGGAAACATGAGAAACAAAACTATAATCTACCATTTTTCCTTGCTTTTATCCCTTTCGCATTCAAATCACAGCAGCTGCTGTGGGGGCAACCTGAGTAAAGGGGATTATTTCACTGAGATATCTGAACTTTGCAAAGTCCGAATTTCCTCTGTCCCACTCCTTTAACACCAGCAACATGAGAAAAAGGCAAGCATGGAAAAATAAATTACAAATCCTGGGAATTTTAAGATAGTTCTTGTAATTGTTGCTCTGTTCTGTAGTTGCCAAACTTTTCTTTTTTATTCTTCTTTCCTTTTTTTTAAGTGCCATCTTTTTCCATTGCCAAAGTACAGCCATCATGTAATATAAACCAGATGTATTTCTGCTCCCTACCCAATCTTGCAGAAAACTACCTCCAAGAAAATACTAAAAGCAGGAAAACTTGAGAAAAAATTGCCCATCCTTCCCAACCTACTTCTCTGAAGTGTGAAATCCAATGTTTCATTATGTCCAGTGAATTACAACAGCCACAAAGCACATGCATGCTGTTTCCTTTTCAGATGAAAAATATTCTACATGATGAAGCATAGCACTAAGGAAAAAAGGCAGGGTTTCTGCAAATTTTTGACTTGGCCTCCTTGCACATCCTGCCTATTTATAGTATCCAGCTAATGCTTGGATTTATACAACTGAAGTTAACTGCAATATATTCAGAAGACAATTTTGTATCTCAGGATTACCAGCATATCTCAGCTGGAACTAAACCTGAAAGCTCTGGAGGGCAGAGGCAATTTATCTTCATCAGAAAGGATGAGCCTTGGCAGATAGGGACTCAAAGAGCACAAACCAAACCAAAAATCCAAGTGCTTAACCTTGGCTCCATAGAAGTGGCCTCCTCATAAGAGGAAAACTGAATTTGAAGTGCCTCTGGTCTGCCTTGTATCCTTCCACTGTCCACTAAGGACTTGTAATTTTTTTCCTAGTTTCCTATAGGTAAAATCTGTAATTATAGAGAGTTTAAGCAAAAGTCCTGTGTTTCTGAAAGACCTTTGCATAGGCCTTACACAATCTGTGTGTGGAGCCTGTGCTTCACAGACTGTTTTGAAAGCCTATGCTGCAGACTCCACCTAGCTGAATGCAATATTTTTTGAGCTCTCATCTTTGCAAGAAAAGAAATCCTGAAGATCCCCATTTCTGAGACAAACTAGAGCAGCTTTGCCTTCTTGTGGTGGGGGGTAAAATCTACCAGAGATTTCAGTTTCTCAGACAGTTAAACCCTAGGGGTTTAACTAAACCCTAGAGGTTTAACTAAACCCTAGAGGTTTAACTAGTCTCAAAGACCCCTGCAGGGGTCAGGACATATGAATCAGGACTTACCCTAGTATTTTCTAATGTCTGTGACATTAAATGCTGGAGGAGAAAAGAAATAATGCTCAAACTTCAATATTTCATGTTTTACTGAATGACTTCTAGGAAGGGTGCACTCTTGTATTCATGTCCTTTCAGCTCTGTTTCTCTTCCTCTCTCTATTCCCAGACCTCATCTCCCCCACAGCACCTTGCCTCACCAGTCTCTTGTCTCAGCAAGTCCTTTCTCCACATCCCACCTCACAGCCATTGAACTTGTATTTCTCCAAGCTCTTCATCCCAGCTTTTCTGCTGGTGGGTTGTGCTCTCCCCGCAGCATCCCAACCAGCTTCCTCCTGCTCTCTGACCACCTCCCAGCAGGAAGAGCATCCACAACAGAGAGGGGCAGCTTTCTCCTCACTTTGCTTCACACCACCCTATCCCAGTGCCTTTTCCCAAGCTGCTGGCTAAGCAGGAGCTGTGGGGAAAATCATCCTTTGCCTTCATTGACTCTGAGCATCAGTCTGCTCAGATGGCATGGTCTGCACTCCTGGAGGGTGGTGGAATCTGCACAGAATGCCCACTTATGTACAGGAGCTGAACCATAATGAAGGCTTTTGCTGACAAAGGAGATTCCATTAAATTAGTGTGATTTTTCAGAGGCTTACAGCGTGCCAAGATGTTCCTCAAGGTGATAAAAGAGCATTCACTACGCAGAGGATGCTCTTCCAAATTTCTACTTTTTCCTCTGTGAGCCATAGAGGTGTTAGGGCTTCTCAGAAGAAATTCCAAGTGATTTTTACTATGGGCAATACAACTGGTTTTCTTTGGTTTACATTTAAACATGTAAATTTGGCTGAAATCTCCTGAAAGGCAGTTTCCAAGGTTTCAGCTGGAGAGGTCAAATATGAGTCAGAAATACAAAGAAATGAGTGAGGCCAGAGTGTCACATCAGGGGATGGTGGCCTCGCTCAGACACGCCCTGAGCAGCAGTCCTGCCTCCCAGATCCAACCAGCACAGTCTGAAACTGTTCCTGCCCAAGACCTCCAAGGGGAGCACAGGTTTGGCACCCCACCACAACTCTGGTTTTACAGCAGTGCCCGTGTTTACTACAGAACTTAAAAGTGGTTAAGAGACATCACATGCTGACAGCTCTTCCCAGCAGCTCCCCTGTGCTGGATCTCCATCACAGACCTTTCCAGGCTTCGTGCACTTGGCACAGGGAGCTCATCCAACAGTAGAGTTCCTCTCACAGAGTTTGTTTCGTGGTTCTTTGTAAATACAGACATTTATCTGGCCTTCGAGACACACAAAAAACAACCAGTGCAGTTTATGCTTGTCCTCTGGAATGGCTCTATGCTCTCAAGGAAGGCATTTCAGGCACAGGAACTGCTTGGCTTGGTTTGAAGCATTCCCCACCCCAACCTGTGGACAGCACTACCCCAGCACAATGCAGCCACAGTGCAGTGATCATGCCTGTTCACTTATGAGTAACTGCCCTTGATCTGCTGAGCCACCACAGAGAACTTGGCTTTCTTGCAATAATTCAAAAAGTAGGGGATTGCTGGCTGTATTTAGTTACAGCCTTTGAGAGTTTGAAACATTTTGTTATTTGGTCATAATTTACTGCAGAGAAAAAGTGTTATGATAGTTTCTGTGGAGTCTGAGGAGCTTTGTTTATTTACAAAAGAGATACTACTAGAGAAGGCACAAGCTACCTTTTAAGCACCACAACATGATACCTCCCAAAATAAAATGGGAAACATCAGCATGAAGAGTTGGGCCAGATGAGCAACAGAGTCACTAAAAAGTACATTTTTCAGCACTCTACTGAAACCACCACCAGTTTCTGTGAATAGATTCAAGAACAAAGCAGGGAAAGAGGTACATGCATTCATCCCCAGTTTTAATGGGGAAAGCAGTGGGACTCCTTGGAAAACTAATTTCATTTTTTTATCCTAGTCATTATTCAAAATGGAGTCAGATTTGTCTACTTTTCTGAAGGTTTGTGAGCTGTGGGAAAAGCTTGGAGCAGAAATCTAAAGCATTGGTGTGTAGCCTGCTCCCCTCCCCTCATTGGATTGGTTGGTTGTTTGATTTTGGTGGTGGTAGTTTTGTTTTGTTTTGTTGGATTTTTTCCCGTGGTTGCTTATCCCAGTTTTTTAACCAAGCTATGAACACAGTCATCAGGTAATAAGTGACAGGTTTCATATTCACCCAGATAAAGGTGACAATGCTTAAAGACATTTTCTCATGTCCCATCCATCCCCCAGGATGTCACTCTGGACATTGACTTCAGTGGAAGCTATGCACACAACTTCCCACACATTTCTCTGAATACATACCCCCTCAAGTCCACTTTTTTAATTGCTTTCCTGGACGGTTCCCCTCACAAATAATTTTTTCCTGCAGTTAATGTTAACTAATTTGCTGTGGAAAATGTCTATGATCTAACCTTCTCCATGCCTTTTTTTCCAGATGTGTGAGTGATCCAAAAGAGTGGTTTGCAATGCCTATGCCATGGACAATCCAACAGCTGGATTCTGCTCTCTGACAGAGCAGATGAGCATCCTCTGCACATTCATGGGCCCACTGCTGTGCTGAAGTATAGGCCTGGACTTCAGAGAGCATGTTTGAGGCCACTCTGCATATTGTAGAGCAAGCTTCCTTAAGAAAAACTGCTGAAGATTTGAAGGGATGGTTTTCTTTTTTTTTTTTTTTTTTTTTTCCCAGTGGAATTTACAGGAAAGCTCTACATATCCACTAAGGAAAATCCTTCCTTATGTATTGGAACCCCCTTTCTTGCCATGGCTGTGTATCTACAAGCATGTTAGAGGCAGGAGGGATTTGTGGGGATTACTGTTGTTAGAAATACATTTTACAACATCTGGGTCACTCAAACAGAAAACTAGGGCACAGCAAAAGACAAAATAATCCCATCTTGTCATCTTGTGTATCCGTTTTCCCCATTTTGTCACTGCACTAGAGGAGTGAAGATCTACTCTGATCCAGCTCAAGTTTTCACACTGTTAGACACTTTACCCATTTTCATAGACTTGTTCTTGCCCTCTCTCACCCTTTACTAGCTGAAAGGCCATGGAAACACACAAGCACTGGCTGCAGCTAGCTCTGATCCAAACTAGATCAGACCTTTTCCCAGTAAAAGGAAAAGTGTCTGTGTAACATTCTGTCAGAGGTTCAGGTCAGCAATCAGCTCAAGCTCCGTGTGAAGTGAGAACTGCCCCCTGGCTCCTCTCATCCAGGCTGGAGACCACAGGGCTGGTGGCCCATCCGTGTGAGATGCGGAGCTTAAGCAGCCAATTCCTCAGTCAGGCTTTTAGGCCAGTATCCTTTTGGAATTCTTAGACAAAACAGGGAAGATTTAGGGCTTTGCTGCACCCACTTTAAAATGTCTACAGTTTCCAATGCCAGCAGGCAGGAAGAGTCTGTAAACAAATTCTTTTCCTTTCCACCTTTTGCATTCTCCTGTTCCTGTTCCAATAACAACCAGGAGAGATTTACCAGGAAAGCACATAGGCTCAATACATTTTTTATAAGATAAAATGGGTTATTGTGCTTTTGGGGATAATGATGGATCATCTTATTGTGTAGTGATGACATTCCACCAGCACAAATCAAATCACCAGATATGAAGGACAAGACTACTTGGAACTCCCCAAATATCCCAAGAAATGCACCTTGGGTTGGCAGGCTTGCTGCACAGCCTCGAGCAGTTTGAGTCTCATGTAATAAAATGAATCCCACACCACTCCTTATGCATAAATAAGCAAGGATTGCATGATTTCTTGGACCACAGAAGGGTTTCTCACATGCACAAGTGCTCAGTCCCTGATCACAGGAAGGCTCGGGTGATTGCTGGATACAGAACCTGCCAGTCACTCTCAGTGAAACCACAACAACACACAGACTCTGCAGAGAAGGGGGAAAAAAGAAGGCAAGAGTGGGGGCAGAGCCAGCGCCAGAGGCTGGGAGGATGTGTGGGCTCATCTCCTGGGACAGCCAGGACAGAATTACTGACAGCCACATAAAGGATACACAGTTCCAAGTGATTGCTGGGAGGAATTGGCATCAGTATAAAAACTTAACAAAAGTTTGGGATTTTTGAGTGTGAAAGATCCAGAGAAGCTGTTCTTCAAAAGGCCTCTTCTCAAGCAGCCTGGATGTTGTGCAATGGCTACAGGAAGTTCCTTACAGGACAGAGTAGATTTGTTAATATCTAAAACATCAGATCATGAAATAAGATACAGAAAATTCTATCCACATTAATGAAATGCAGCTGATATCTACTGATTTTGGATTTTATTTTTGCATTGTACTTACTCTTACATCAGAACTCCATAGGGCTAAGCAGATACAGAACTCTCAGATTTTCTCAGTTTTAGAGTTCATTATTGGCACAAGAATGAAAACTTTAAATAAATATATCACAATCACCATGACTGTATTTGAGCTGCTCAAGTAATGATAAGATGACATGGGCTAAATACTGGGAGTTAAGAGCAGCTCTAACAACAGTTGATTCGTCACTTATATTTAATCAATTTAAGAGACAGTTTTCATCAGACAAAGATGAACCCACTGAGACCATTAATAGTTACACTTATAAAAAAAGACAACAGCCAGAGACCAACAGAGACAGATGTAGCAGTCTTGCAGTTGAAAATCAGAGGTAAATTTGGAGCACACTCACATGAACAGTTTGCTGTGTGTGTTATTATTTAAACAGCATTGTAGTAAGAGCATAAGCATGCATAATCAAAACCATGCCCAAGGATCTAATGAAAATACTGGGAACAAAAGAGCTCAGGAAAATGCCTGGCTCTTCCTAGGTGATTTTAGCAGATGAAGAGGAAAGGGAGCACAAAGGCAAGTTGCCTGGAAGAGCAGTGGTCTGATTTGTCAGAGCCTAGGTGGGATTACATGGGACAAGCAGCAGAACATAGTGTCTGTTAGGTACCAAGAAAGGAATGCTGCTCTGGAAGCACTATAAACACCCTGCAGAGCTTTTGTTGATGTTAGCAGGAGCTATCCCCAGCCCAGCAGATGGCCCCGGGCACTGCTGGATGTGCTCACCGAACACCGTCTGCCTCCTGAGAGAGGGGGAGGCTCACAGAGTCACAGGGACACAGAATCAGTCACAGAGTCATAGAATCAGCCACAGAATCCCAGAGTCACAGTCACAGAGTCACAGAACCAGAGAATCCCAGAGTCACAGAACCCCAGTCACAGAACCACAGAGTCACAGAATCCCAGAATAATCACAGAATCCCAGAAGCACAGAATCACAGAGTCACAGAACCGTAGAGTCATAGAACCAGAGAATCCCAGCACCACAGGTTCATCGAATCCCAGAATCACAGGATCACAGAACCACAGAACACCAGAACTACAGATTCATCAGAGAACCCTAGAGTCACAGAACCACAGAATCACAGAGTCGCAGAACCACAAAATCCCAGAACCATCAGAGAATCCTGGAGACACAGAAACGCAGAATCAGTCCCAGAATCACAGAACCTCAGAATCACAGAATGAGAGAATATCCTCAGCTGGAAGGGTGGAGCCATAAGGATGGCTGGTTTCTGGGCTAATTACTGATATTTTTTTGAGATGGATGAAAAACCTGCCTTGAGATGAGCTTGGTCACAGCAGCATCTGCAAGAGTGACGTCCGACTCCTGAGAGTGTTGTACAAATACTCCTTGAGCTCTGCCAGGCTTGGTGCTGTGACCAAGCTCATCTCAAGGCAGGTTTTTCATCCATCTCAAAAAAATATCAGTAATTAGCCCAGAAATCAGATGTTGATCTCACATTGGATTCTCAGGACTCATCCCTCATTTCACCAATACTTACCCTTCTGCCACTAGACAGGGTTATCAAGAATGAGGAAGGCCACAGCAGATCAGACACATAAGCTATGTCCAAGAAAAACTGCACACTGCGGGCATTTCCAAGCTGGGAAATTTACCTGTAGATTTCCCCCGACACAGTAGACAATAAATTTCTTTGTGAGGATCTTCCTTAAACACCCAGACTTCTGTTTTTTTGATACTGTTGTGGGGCATGGACAGACAGGGCAAGGGAGGCTGTAGGGCAATATTCAAGGACCTTTAGTCATGCAAACCTTCTCTTGGGTTCACTGGTAGTATTACCTTGATACAAAATATTCCCAAGGACCCCTCAGAATTTGACAGCATTTGACTAATTTTTAACACCATTTCTCTTCCAGTCTATGGTGATCTGTCTTTTCTTTGCCTACAGAGATGTCTCAGTCTCAGCCTCTGATGCTCTCCCCTTTCATCCCAGCCCTCTGTAGAGTACAGATTTATAAGCTGTACATATAAGGTGAGCAGGCTTGTAATTTCAGAGCTTCTGGCACAAGGTACAAAGTAAGAGCAACAAAAACACTGACATATGCAGCTGTTTCTTTAAATAAGGGAAGGCCAAGCAAGGTGACTGCTGTCAGCCAAGTCTGAATTTATAAAGAGAACCACTTCCAGAAAGAGGGCTCACAAAGTTCTTGAAAGTGGGACCACCTCAGAGATGAAGTTATTCCCTTCCCCTCCCCCAGTCTTCCTTGACCTGCTTCAAACTTCAGCAAATCAGTTTTTCCAAGCCTCTCACCCCCTCCCTCCCCTTAAGCAGCCTGATTTTTCTATGTGAACATTTTGGCAGATCTGGGAACAGTTTTACTCATTCATTTAATACCCACAAATAATGGTTCTGTTCCACCAGTTAATTATTTCACCAGTCTCACAGATGCACGCCTTTCCTTCATGTTCAGTGGGGAGGAATCCAGTGCCCACACAAGCAACAATAAAAATCCGATTAAAAGCCTGGTCCCTTCAATACATTTTTCTCTGTGGATATTAAAAAAAAAAAAAAAAAAAAAAAAGAAAAAAAAAAAAGAAAAAAGGAAAAAAATTAGCCCAGCTTTTTAGAGGGACACAGAATGAAGGACATAAATGAAGAGAACCACTGGAGGTCACTGTGACAGAAAAGGAGTATGAGTCAGATGAAAGCAGGACTCCAATGCACCAGCCAGTTTGAGGTGGTGGTGGTGGCTGTGGAGCTGAAAGGGTGAGAGAAGAGACGGTATTTTCAGTGCGACTTACTGGAATTTGGAGCCACTGGCTGCAGAAGCAAGGCAGGAGGTGAGGCTTGTGTCCACATCAATCAAAAACTTGACTTTTGACCAGGTTTCCCTCCAAAGAACATCAAACTTTTATCTCATCTAAGTCTTTACCATCTTCTGTCTGACTGTGAAGTGTCCTGCTCGGCTCAGGGTCTCCCAGCTCTGTGCCTTGCTGAATGGGAACTTTTGCAAAAGACAAAGTCATGTTATATTTTACACATATAATACCAATCTGCATTCAGATATACTGTTTCTCCCAGCACTGAGGGAATTTTCAGCTAAGACTTTGCCTCTTCCCCAACTGGCAGAGAGGTCCCAGCACTGTACACAGCACATGGGACTCGTTCCTAAAAGGAGAACCACACACTGGCTACAGCGCCGTCGGCTCTCCAGCCTGTTTCCAAGAACTGCATAGCTTGAAATCCTCGTTTGCTTTATTAATGTGTGTGTAGGAAGGAGGAAAGGAAGTGCTGTGGAGGCAAGGGGGACAAGCAAGAAACATCACACCTTTCAAATGTAGGGGGTCATTTTCTGCTTTTTCTACCCTTCCCCCGGCCAGCTGTTAATTCCCGTGTTTCTCCAGCCATGCCTGCTGCCTCTTCAACAGAGGAATGCACAGCAATCACTACCTGCAATGGCTGAAATCACTTGGCAGGACCCACAGCAGAAGAGGCTTGCAAGTTCATTTGGAATAAGAGCCCAAAAACCTATACAAGTTTGTTTTTTCTTCCCTTTAGAAGTAACCCCTCTTTACCCTGCAGCTTTCTTCCCACCCCATAGACTCTCTCTAAGTTTTTGATGTGCCCTGTTGCCCTCCACAAATTTCTGGTGACTTCTTATTCAGCTCAGAATACCTTATAACAGAAGAAGAAAAGTGAAATATCTGCTGTCAAATACAAGAACAAAAATCAAGCTGTAAATGCTTGTGAGGGATGTCCCCTTCAAAAGCAGCTTTCCTTTCTGCCTTGTTTTTTGGGTCTGTCTGCATGTATTTTTGACTAATAACTATGCATACATGCACATGCACGTACGAGTGTGTGTGAGAGTGAGTGCCAGGGAGCACATATAGGGTATTTGGGGATTCTTTGGTTTTGGGCTCTCAGTTGGGGGAGGCAAGTTATAAACATATAGGTAGGTCCAAGAATGAATACTTTAATATTTGCAGATCCTGGTGGCTGCCAAGTGCTAGCATTTCAGGGATGCATATTCACATGCAGCTGGAGACATATGTTGGAAGATACCCAACATTTTGCCAGTCAGGTTCCAGACTTGAAATATCCCAGCAGACCCACATGTGGATGTTAACACAAGGCAGGGAATGTTTCTCCTTATTCTACATACTCATTAACTAATCAGCAAGAAAAACAGTTTGCAGAGAATAGGAGGATGGAAATCAGTCCTTTACTGACTGACTGAAATCAGTCCTAGAAATCCTTCTCAAGGCCTCCAAGTCAACCTTCTACCTCCCCAACCCGGAGACAGACACCAAAGCTTATTAAACTCCATAAAAACCAGCCCACAGTCATCCTCCTTTGGGATGCCTCACCTTCACGATATTTTCTAGGCATTTGTGCTAAATGGTTCTTTGCAGCTGGGTGTTTTATTTAATTTCAGTTTCTTAGGGCCATCTCCCCGCTCAAACATTCCCCAGCTTATTTACAGCCAGACTCACCAGTGAGCAGGGTGCCAGTATCATTTAATTTGTTTTTCCAGTGGCAGCAACAATCTGTGTGGAAAGCATAAACAGAGGGAAAGAATCTGGAATCAGCAAATGGTGTGCACAGCTGTGCACCATAATTTCTGCTAGTGAAAGTTTTAATTCCGGTCATCAGAAGAAGAGCAGAAGAGCTGGAGGCAAAGAAGAGGTGGAGTAGTGGAAGAAATATAGCAAGAGGAAATAGTAAAATCCAAGGCAGCTGGAGAATCTTGGAATCATTATAATTAAGGCCCAACAGGTTACAATTTCTCCAAAAGAAGTCAAAGCCAGAAAGCAGCCAATAGGTCTTCATGAGGAATTGCTCAAAGATGTGATTTTAAAAAATATGTAATAGTAGAAACAGGAAAATCTGTTTATTTCTCTTGCAGATAACATTTCACCGAGACACAAAATCAGGGGAAAAGAAGTCATAAGAGAAAGAAAACTACATCAAATTAAAAAAACAAACAAACAAACAAACAAACAAAAAAAAACCCAAAACCTCCACTTCTTTATTAGGGAAGGGAAGGGAAGGGAAGGGAAGGGAAGGGAAGGGAAGGGAAGGGAAGGGAAGGGAAGGGAAGGGAAGGGAAGGGAAGGGAAGGGAAGGGAAGGGAAGGGAAGGGAAGGGAAGGGAAGGGAAGGGAAGGGAAGGGAAGGGAAGGGAAGGGAAGGGAAGGGAAGGGAAGGGAAGGGAAGGGAAGGGAAGGGAAGGGAAGGGAAGGGAAGGGAAGGGAAGGGAAGGGAAGGGAAGGGAAGGGAAGGGAAGGGAAGGGAAGGGAAGGGAAGGGAAGGGAAGGGAAGGGAAGGGAAGGGAAGGGAAGGGAAGGGAAGGGAAGGGAAGGGAAGGGAAGGGAAGGGAAGGGAAGGGAAGGGAAGGGAAGGGAAGGGAAGGGAAGGGAAGGGAAGGGAAGGGAAGGGAAGGGAAGGGAAGGGAAGGGAAGGGAAGGGAAGGGAAGGGAAGGGAAGGCCACAGCTCACACCTCTCAGGACAGGATGTACTGGGAGACCTTCCCTCTATGCCCTCACTGCCTTCCCAGATAAGAGCTCCAATGGTCATTGTCTGTTTCAGATTATTGCCCAGATAGTTCTTCTGAAGAACTTAATTTAAGAACTTAAATGGCTGCTGATATCAGCATTAGGTGGTGTCATTAGTGCAGACTGAGGCGATCCCTCTGTGAGGCCTCAAAACCTGTGATAGTTGAATTTGTTCATGACATCTATGTTGACAGCCCTCACAATTTTCTTTTGACTCACCGTCACTCATGCTTGAAGACACACAACTGATTGAAGACATTACACTTTTAGCAGTGACTGGTATTCATATTAGTTTATTTAAAAGAAAGAGTGATAAAATACATAAGTTCAAGTTCTTGCATATCAGACATGCAAGAAGAACTCTTAAAAACTAAATAAATGAAATAAATATATAAAATAAAGACTTTTGAAGTAAACAATATATTTTTATTATTATTATCCTGTAGTTCAAAAGAGCTATAGATGAACACAGACAAAACTCTATCTGAGTTTTGGCAAAGACTTCAATGTATTGCAATTAAACTTTACTAATTCATTTGAAAACTGACTTGAAAACTTCTGGAAAGTGGCTGAAAGACCATAAACAAAAAGGCAATAGGAAGGACTGCATTTTTGTCACAGCTGTCATGTGAGTCATGGATTTTCATGTGGTTTCAAAGTATCTGTGATTTCTGATAATTAGGAATTTTGCATGTGGGCTGGTAAACGTGATGGTTAAAGAACTGAATCAATTTCTCTGAAAACCTCGAGTTCTGCCAAGTTAAACCCTCCACTGCACGGGAGGCTAATAGAGAGCAGGGGCTCAGCAGCAACACTGTGGTTACACAAAGGATCAGAGCAGGGAATTCTCACTGAGATCTTTAATTCCTACAGGGATAGAGAGAGATGACTCTTTCCCCACAACATTTGCTATTAGGTTGGATTTGCAAAGGCCAGCTCTGGCAAAACAATGACTAAGGCAAAATGGCTTCTCACAGTAAAACACAGCAAACTAATTACTTGAGGGAAGGAGGCGGGGGAAAAAAAGAGAGAAGGAAATAAAAGGGAAAATATGATGTGTTATTTATAACAAAAAAAAAAAAAAACCACCAAAAAAACCCACAACACTTCTTCACCTGCATTCCTGCATCTGTCAGAACTCTCTCATGACACTTCTGTACAATTGTGACAGCAGTGAGTCAGACCAAAGATCTGTCTGGCTCAGGACCCTGTCTCCAAATCTGGCCAAAGCAGATGCCCAGGGAAAATTATAAGCAAAAGATACAGTGATACTTCCTTGGAACACTCTTCCAACTTCCAGCAGTTTGCAGTTTAGGGACTTTCTGGTTTTGTATTTAATAGCCTTAGTAGATTTTTCTGCCATGAATTTGCCCACACACTTTTTGAAGCCGTGTATTTTTTTCTTCAAGTTACTGTTACTGAAGATTAAGCAGACAACTTATTACTAAACTATGATACTAAATAAATTTTCAGAAAGCACAGGCAAATGTGCCAAAGGAAGTGCCCCATGTCCTGTGGTGAACATTCTTTATTAAAAAAAACCCAAAAAATATGGGAGAAAGAAACATTTCTATTACTCCATCAATTGCCTGGTCACATAACTAGGAGGAAAAAGTGGTCAAGTGTCTCAGGATACACTTGAGGTAATTATACACCAGAACTTCTATATATACAAAATATACAAACGAGAAATAAAGATAGGAAAATAGTGTTTACAGTAAGAAAGGCTGTTAATAGCTATGACAGCATAGAGAGGCATTTCAGACAGACAGATGATGGTTTCCTGAAAAAGCCATGATCAGGCTATTCATCCTTTTCCAACTGCACTTGTTCAAACAGAAGATGAGTTTTGCAAGGGGTCACCGAGTTTTCTTCAGCTGGGGCACCAAAGCCTAAATTGATCCAGCCAAAAGTCCTGCTGTTCCTGCTTTACCTTCTGTGCTCTAAACAGAATAGCAGGAGCTGGAGACTTTTGAAAACTCCCACTCTGAAAGTCTTACCACAACAGCTCACGAATTTGTCGTCAGACTGATTAAAGAGGCCTTGTATCTTCCTTGTCAAGCTCTCCCTTTCTGTTAGAAGGGTAACCCTCTGCTCATGCATTATGTTCTTCACTAGCAAACAGACCAGTCCTGCTGTCAAACCAGCTAGAAACAAAATATAATTCCTCTTTTTTTTTTTTTTCCTTTCAAGCTGATATCTTCTTTTCATAAACACAGGTAACAAAAGGTGTCAATCAAAAGGACCCAAACCAACAAGCTGCAGGAAAGACTCATACCAAGACTGCAGGGAAATCTCTTGCATAATCTTCTAAACCAGACTGGTTAAACTGAGCAAATTTATCTTTTGATATCAACATTAGTTTTCTGTTCCTTATACAAATAATTAAGACTCACATTGACTCTTAAGTGCCAATGTGATAAATAAAAAAAAATGCTTACTAACATTCTGCTTTTAAGGCTATTTCCCGCTAATGTTTTCTGGGTTTGTATGGTTGTATGGAGTTTTATTAAAAATACCCATTTTCTATCTCATTTGCTACTGATTCTCTTAAGATTAATTTTTAGTTCTAATATCCTTGATCACACCCCTTGGAGAGGAAAAGGAGGAGTTTTCCATTATTCCTGAGTCAGCCCAAGAACACAGTGGCCCATGGGAATTCCGCAGTGACAATGCACTGCGATGTACCAGAACAACTGAGAATGCAGCAGGGCTTTTCCACTGGATCTCACCTTCCTCACTAGTTCTGAGGCCTCTTTTGCCTCTGTGCAGATCCCAACACAGTTTGTTCCCATGACAGTTTCTCTGGCTCTCTTTTGTGCTGTGCTTGTGGTAACAGCACTGCACTCCTTATTTCCAATCCTAATTTTACCATCCATGTTACTATTTCTTTTTATGGGTGTGGTGAAGCCATGCTGGTTTCCGAGGTATGACTGTCTCCCCTTGCCAGATCTCTGACATCATCTTTCCTTCAAGAAGACCTCGAGAAAATTCCCTTGGGAGCCTGCCTATGCTGAGATATCACTGGCCATAGGGCGAGGTGAAACTTTCAAACCAAGCAGAGCCCTGACATCCTTCCGGAGGGAGCTGAATGTGCTGCCTCTGCAGCTTCTGCTGGCCTTGGAAACAGGAGATGGGGAGAGAGGAATCCACCACTGCTTGGTCTGAGAGCAAAAAGAGCAGTGCCTGTGTTGTCTGACCAGCTGAGCACAGCCCATTGCTTAGCAAGGATCAGTAACTAAGGTTCACAGGAGCCATGCTTTTCCTTTTGACACCCTGAGCTGTTCCATTAAGGTAAAATTTGGAAGCCCAGTGCTTGAGTGGCATGTAAGGGAGTTGTTTGGTTAACACTGTGGTTTTCAGCCCTGATTTTCTGGCTTTTTGTTTCAGTGAAACTCCAGTGCACAGTGAGACAGTGAGAAATGTTCATCAGTTACACCATCACCAGCTGACAATGTAAACCAATGTTTTGAACAAAAGCTTCTTCAGTGTCTCAACAGATTATTAACTTTAATATCTTCTAGAATTAAAACCATCTTAAAAAAATCAATGGCTCATATAATGAGACTCCACTAAGGCAATTATTCCATCCTGCATATTCCTGACGGGTAAGCAGAAGGGAACTTCATCTTTGGCCATGGAGTAAGTAGCCACAGAGGCACAGCCTAGAGCTTGCCTAGAATCTGACTAAACTAAATTAAACTGAACAATTTTCACTGCAGCTGCCAGCAACTGGAATCTAAAAATCCCCATAGAATAACAAAAAGGAAAAGCAATGGAATGGGGAAAATATTAGGCTGCAAATCACAATATTCCTCCAAGCCAAAGTAAGGCATGTTTATTCCTAGACTGGTTCTTACCTCAGATTTGATTGATTGCTGTTGTGCTCTGACCAGATTAGAGAGCTAATAATGAATTATGGATAATATGCAAACACAGGAAAGAAAACCAAGTATGGTTATTCTGTGTATATGTTTCTTTAAATCACAGGCTCTTTTGTGCACTGGTCATACACAAATGTTTGAACATTAGTGCATGTTCGACAATTCCAGGCAGGGAGGTTTCCTTCATTACTAAAAACAGATCTGCAGCCTGTTAAGCACTAGCACAGTCATTAAGGAATTATGTGTATTCTCTGATCGGAAAGTAGTTCTACCTTGCCATGCCAAAATGACATTGATATCTCTAAAATTAGCCAGGAGAGGTCAGTAATCTTCTAATACCACTGTTAAAAATTGGCAACCTAATTAAGTTATGAATTGCAAAAGGCTTGTCAAGTTGGAACTACTTGCTCAAGGATCAGATAGATATATAAGGAGATGTTCCTCATCTAGTCTCAATTCCTTTCTGTGTAAGTAATGCCCAGGAATCCTGAGTGAGGGCTGATCCCAGCTACGCACGTGCCTTGGGAGCTGGTTAGCTGGTTAATAGGTGATCTAAGGAAAGAGTAATTGTAAGTGTTTTAATTTTATTTTGGTGTGTCTGTTTTGTTAATCTTGGAGGAAGAAGAAATTCAGTCATTACTCTCACTCAGTTTGGTGATTGATCTACTTTTTGTTCCGTGGAAAGGGCAGCTGGCAAACCACTGAGGTGTTTCAGCAGGATTAGAGTATTCCTCAGTGAGCAGCTGGACCATGGCTGTAACCACCAACGTTTCCAAGGAATACCTGGGGTCACCCAGCTGGTTCCTTGCTGGGCAGCCTGGAGGCCAGGCTGGAGGCCAGGCTGGCAGTGCTCCCTTCAGGAATTGCTGTGGCAGCAGGGCATCATCAGCTTGTCCTCACAGAAGAACAGTGGTTTCAGCACCTGAGCCTTGATGATCACTCACTTTCCAGCACGCACAGAGGAAACTGGACAGTGTGATGCTGCTTACCACAGCCCTAAAATGAGCTTTAGGGCACTTTTTAAAACATTAAATTACAGCTTCCTACCCCTAAACAAAGGATCCTCTTGGAGGTTCACCTCTTAATAACCAGAAAGGCCACACAAACTCCATCTTCTGCAGAGCTGTGCAACTTTTCCTCGGGCTGGGGGCTATTTTCCCATGCAGAAATGACCCCTTGGGCATTATAGCATATTCTCAGTTCATATTTACCTGATCTACTAGAGGCAAAAGCAGTTCTGACAAGAACAGTAATTACAAGAATGTAATATTCATTTCTACAAAAGGCACGGTGTCTGCACGCCTGGGAAGGGCCCAAGATACTTACAGCATTTCTGTTTTCCATGCTGTGGTGAATTTGGAACCTCTACACAGCTTAAGACAGAATAAATTTCACTCCAGCACAAATCTCTTGATCATTTCTCCTTCAAATGTGGGAAAACAACACTGAGAATGTGGAAAGTGTAGAGCACATCATAAATCCATGGACACAGGAACTCAGAAAGCTGCATAAGGCACATAAGGTCTGCTATAAAGGAAGCACTGTGCTTTCATATTATTTTCTGTTTAAAATCTACATGTGTGGTTTGGGACAAAGGTCTTTTAGTGTGGAAGAAAGAAGGTTCAGTGTTTTTCTTTTTTTCTTTTTTTTTTTTTTTTTTCCCTGAAGAGAGGTACGTCTCTAGAGAGACAGTGGAGAGATGTGCTCCAATCTCTAGCACACACTGCTGTAGGAAAGATGGAATTTTTGAAACCAAATAAAGAATTCTGGGGAGAACTCAGCACCCAGGATATAGTTCAAGTGTGAAAAACCAACAGGTGTTTAAATAAAGATGCAGGTTTGCATGCTGGATGTCATTTGCTGGAGTTTCACTACAGGTTTCTGATGCTGGAATTGGGATGTCTTCCCCTAGCACCTAATCCTATGTGAAAGCATACTTGATCTTTCTCTTCCCAAGAAGGCAGAGAGTAGCTGCTTCTCCTGGCACAAAAATATGACACCTGCATATTCCTACTGCTGCTTGAGGAAGCATATCCCTGAAACCAAAGAGGAATTTCTGTATCATCAGATTTCTTGGGGCATCTGACTGTATTTCACAGAGCCTGGGAAATCTGCAGGTTCCTATATTCATGTTTTCCACGTGCCTGCCCTTTTCCTTGTCCCAGATGAAATGCAGAATTGAAATCCCCAAAGGACTGTTTGTACAAATAATATAGACAATATAAAAACAAATTGCAGATTAGTTATCTAATTAATGAAAGAAGTCAAATCACCAGCATCAGCTGTCACAATAAATGCCATCAACTCTATTTTTTCCCACATCTGCTCTATACTGGGGAGAGATATGGAAGCTGAATTTTGTGATTCATGTTGACAACGCTCAGGTGGGGCTCACCTCCCCTCAATTTCAATCTTTACAGAGTTGGTTTCATTCTCCAGCTAAATGGGCTGCTCTGGGATCCCTTGATAAAGAATTTTCACAGGTGATGAAGCTCAAGTTTTGCCCCCCATTCCCACCAGTCAAACTTCAGAGATTGGCTGTGATCCCAACACAACCATAGATCAACCCCATAGTGTGGTGAAAAAAGGTGTCATGCAGTAGAACATTACACTAACAGGTATCTAGAACCTTTCCTGAAAACATACCTCAGGATATATTCTCACCTGCCCTGTGGAGCTGCCCGAGGGGTAACAGGAGGGCAGTCATAAATAGAAAGAGGTAACTGGACTGGGACATCTGAGACCACCCAGACCTCCACTGGGACTAAATAGCCTCAGGTTGATTTAGGGGCAATCTGGCCTGACTTCTTTGAAAGAAATCATCAGCTTTGTATTACCTGTGGCATCCTCAAACTTCATTTTTCCAAATTCAGCCTAGTTTTCATTATATTACATTCCCCTTCCTTTCTCAAATAAATGCACTTTTTGCACATTAAAAGAACAATTTTAAAGACTACAAGCCAAACAAGAAAGATTTCTAATCTAAATAAATCTTTACAGTTTACAGTATGCATAATACTTAAAAATATTTTTTAAATGTTTACACTGTGTACCGTAAAGGAAAAGTAAGATAATATTTTTGTCAAGAAAGGCTTGCTTAGGTGTAGTGAATTTCAAAAGTTATTGTTGCTTTAGGAAATAATGATTTTGCTTGTGGCACAAACAGATAGAAAGGCCGGAATGCAACTAGAACTACAGCTATGTGAATGATCAATCAAATTCAAGGCCGTCACAAAGACTATTTCAGTGTTCTTCCTGCAGATATTCCACAGCACTGCAAATTGCAGGGCAATGAGGTAGCTTGTGTGGAACTGCTGCTGCTGTAGGAGAACAATTGCTCCTCTCTGCTCCATAAGTGTGGGGTTTTGCAAACTAGGGAACTGTAGAAAAGGTTCTCTGAAGTTTGTCTTTGCTCTCTTTCTGCCTGATCATTTATGATTCAGGGTCACAGACACCCAGCAGCACCTCCTGTTGTAAGATGCAAAGTCCTCAGTGGGGTGCACACACAGAGGATCAGTGAGAAGGGATTACATAAACAAAGGTTTGATACCTCTGGCAGTCATTGTCCTGCCCAATTCCAGGAACCCAGTTCCCCTGAGCGCCTTCTGCAGGTGCTTCTGGAGCAATTATGCCTCCTTTGTGCCAGCCCCAGGCTGTCCATGAGTGTCCATGATGTCACTTCTGTCCATGACATGGATACAGGTCTTGGCTCAGCTCAGCTTGGCTCAGTTCCTACAGCTGGACGCTCCTAAATAATTTCATTTGACTTCTCAGCAAAGAGGGGAATAAAAGCTGTTGCACAGCTGTGAGGTGCCAATTTTCTGTTGGTCTACAAAGATCTGACAGTTCAGATCCTTGCTGTTTCATCCCTGTGCTGTTTCATCCCTGTTTCAGTGGATTTATGGCAGAAAGAGATCCACGAATGCAAGATCTCACTCCAAATTTTTACACATCTCTGGATTCTGGGGACACAAAGACAACAACACAGCACTGATGCAAATACCAGGATT
Source organism: Taeniopygia guttata (assembly GCF_048771995.1). Taxonomy (NCBI): domain Eukaryota; kingdom Metazoa; phylum Chordata; class Aves; order Passeriformes; family Estrildidae; genus Taeniopygia; species Taeniopygia guttata. The sequence continues at coordinate 70,946,764 of NC_133025.1, forward strand.
AATTTATTTATTAATCTGTGCTGATATTGGATTGGAAAACACTTGTAGAAACTTTATGAATCACCACTAAGTTGATGATGTTACTCAATTAGAGGTAAAAAGCTCCAGCCATAAATCAGGAAGAAAGCAGAAGGTGTACTTGGGCTATCAGCCTCCATAGTCTCTGTGCCTACACACCTACACAAGTGCCTTCTGTAACAGGACATCCTTAATCCTGCTGAAATCAACATAGGAATCTGTGTCAAACCAGGGCCATAGTCTTTCACTCTGCAGGATATTCTAGATACTAATTTATTCTCCATGCTATTATTTATTCAGAAGCTTTTATTGCATTGTGTGTAAAGAAGGAAACAAACAGATGCTCTGTTTAAAATCTTGCCTTAAGAACCCAGGCAGATTCCAGCAGGCACCATAAAACCTGTGCTAGCACTGCAAGCTGCAGGAGACAGGGGGTTGCATTGAAAAATTTTGTTCTACCATACCATGTAATAAACAGCTCTTTAAAAAACCTCTTTTGGTTACTGGCAGTGTAGGTAGGAGAGCAAACCTCCCACCTACTGGAACTCTCTCAAATCCATGGAAAGAATATCAGTGATTTTACTTTGGAGCTGGCTTTAAAAGTGTGCATATCTTACATAAAATCAAGAAGCTGCCTTAAAACAAGAGTATTTATCTTGTCAAACTTTTCCAAATAAAGATGGCTCATTCTTCATTGAAATCATGCCCATCAAATATCTGAATTTATTTGTTTCTGTAATGAACTTTGTAATTCCTAGAATCCACAATTAACCCCTAATGGGAAAATTGTTGTATTTCCTAGAGAGTCTTAAAAGTAAATATGTGTTTTCCTTAAACTGTTGCCATGTTATCATATTCGACCGGCCTCCATGGTTTTCCAAGAAATCTTTGGGATCCTCTTTGGAAAAGTGTGTGCTACATATGGAAACATGTACTGGGCTTGGAAACTTCCATGGCTTCAAAAATTTGCAGCATTGAAGGATTTCTATCATCCATAGAAATATTAGATCCTTCTGAGAATCTTTCATGGATGTAGGCTCTCTGGGTCTATAAAGAGAAGGAATTTTCAGCTCAAACAACTGCCCAGCATTAAAACCTCCACCTTGAAAGGACAGAGTGAGGTTTAATAGGCATTTCAATGCCAGGACATGTCAGTCAAATTATTATTGGCTCTAGCTACACTCTCACAAGCTGTTACATTCTTTACCTGCAGCGGAGTGGCGCTCGAAAAGGTGCAAAATTCTTCTTTGCTTTTGAAAACACCAATGAAAGTGAAAAAAGAAAAAAAACAAACCCACACATCAAAACCAAACCAACAACCCAAACTCCCCAGTCTAATTCACACAGCTGAAAACCTCTGATCTTCATATAAGAAAGGAAGACCCACAAACTTCAGTAGGAAGGGTCCTTTGAGACGTAGAAGTAAGTCCACAAAGCCCAGACATTTATTAATTAATGTGAAATCCATTAAAGCGGCTGATTCCCAGCAAAAATGGCCATGAATTCTGGCTTCGTTTCTCCTATTACCACACACAGATTTTTGTGCATGTATGGACAGGGTTACATAACATTGCACAAATCACAGTACATCTCAGGCTTGCTTTCAGCCCAGATCCAATTCGTAGAGTTAGAACTGTGCCTTGCAGTAAAATCAGTGTCACTGAAGTGTTATGTGGTTTATAAATTCCCAGGATGGGAATTTTTCTTTAGAGAAAATGAATCACATTTTACAGAAGGGTGAGGAGGAAAGAAAGAGAGGGAAGGGGAAAACAGAATTATTATTTTTAGATCACAATGTTTTGAAATGTGATCTGCTCTTTAGTCTAAGATTTTCCAGCTGCCCTGTCTCCTTGTTTTTCATTCCTTTTTCTCTTTGTGAGGAAAGGGTTAAGACAGGAGAGAAAATAGTATATACACAAAACAGCTTTGTCTATAAACTCTAAAATTATGTTTGGCCTTGCAGAAAAGAAGTCCTACATGAATTTGAGGAGTGGAGGCCAGGGGATGTTTTGTGGGGGATCACACTGCTCTGTAATTAGAGATCTTGTATATGTATAAACAAACTCTGCCGTAAGATCAGCAGAGAAAAGGCTTGCTCACTTGTCTGATGGCCAAGGAAATTTAAACCAGAGCAGGCTATAAATAGAATGAAGAATAAAACAGAGGGGGGAAAAAAGCTCTAGTGACTGAAAGAAAAGGCTCCTCCTGGCAAAAGGGTTAAATCTCTGCTTACAGACTTTGTCAGACCTGGTATAAGCCTCTTTTTCTTTGGACTTCATAAGAGATATCATGACACAGACCTTTTCTGTGGATCTTTTTGACCATCCCTTAGGTGTGCTGCAGATGAGTATCAATAAAGTTAATTTCAAGGCAAGGGTCAAAGTGCATTTCAGATAAAATGAAACAGCTATGGCTGGAAATTCCACAAACTAAAACTGCCAGCCTGTGTCCTTTTGCCCGGTCAGAAAAGTACAGCCTGTTACAGTTCCCAGCCTTCCCCAGCTGCAGGCCCACCCTGCCGTGCTGATCCGCGCTTGCTCTGGTGGTCTCTGAGGGGTGATCTGCCACCTGAGAACTTCCAGACACAGCTACATCATCTGCTCACAGCCTCCCGCCTCCCGGCCAGGGGCAGGAAGCACCTGTAAGAGTTTTACATCCACCAGGGACAACACCTCCCAGCTTGCAGCCTTCTCATCTGGCCAGTGCAGCCAGGGACCGACCCCCTCCTCCTCAGGTAGCCAGAACTCTGGGCCAGAGCGCTCAGAAGGGGCCACAGCTCATGGGATGAAGGCATTTCCTCTCTGCCATAAAATGGATCATTTACTATCACAACCTCTTTCTCCGTGGGGAATGGCTGGTGATGGATATTTGCTCCTCTCACCCTTCCTCCTTTTCTCCCTCTGTTTTTCCACCACCCCCGCACATATCAGGCCCCAGGAGGTTTCACGGGAAGGAAGAAGGAGGTTGTACATTGTCTGGGAAGAGTTTATAAGCTGCCCTTCTGGCACAGAGCTAGAATCAGGATATTGTTCAGCTACATGTCTGAACTAGAGGAACAGGCACTGTTGGATGCCATTGGGTGGCTCACAGGGAGTAAATTAGTCCTCAGAGAATTAACCAGCACATCACCCCAGCTGAAGCTCTCCTTGCCTTCCTCTCTGCCTTTGGCTTTGCCAGGCAATATCCTCATAGCTACAGTACAACACCAAACACACCTTGGAGTATCCCATGTTTACTGCACAACACAGCAGCTCTTGGAGACAGGGCTGGAGACAGCTGGAGACCAGGTTACCCACACTGCTGGGGTCCATCCAGGAGCTCAAGGCACCTGGTTAAGACAGAGTCAAAGACAAGACTAGCAACACTGCAGTTCAGACCAGAGACAGGATCACAAACAGGGCTGGATTCCCAGCCTGTGCTCCAGTAACTCAGGACAATAAGAGACAAGCAACACTTCTCAGGCACCCTGGGAGCCCAGCACTGAGCTCAGTAGAACTCATGGACAGACTGATGGGCAGGGGCTCCCTGGATGGAAACTCTTGCCCTTTTTAGGAATAAAGCTGTAAATGGAGTACAGGAATAAAATAAGTGTTTAGATCGGGTTCCTCATCCCTTTATCCCCGTTTTCAGCATCAGCATATTTAACACCTTGACCAGCTCCTTGAAGCCAACTGGAGGAAAAGCATCACTCTCTTTTGTTTGGGTTCAGCCAGACTGCTCAGCAATACTGTGATTACATTAACGATTCAAAGCAGCCAGAATGTTCTCCCCTTTTTTAATCTCTGTGAGATAAGACTATCAGATGCTCCTGCAAGTCTATGGGAAGGCACTGTATGTCTGCCTGAAGAGAGCCACCCTTTACCCTGTTTTTAAGTGTAACAACCTTACCAACAGTACTGTCTCTGCTCTCCTGCAGTCTAAACACAGTTTTGCAGTCTAAATCCAAAGTTTCACTTTGATACAACCAGAACCTAAAGTTTTAATCTTAATCTACAAGTCTGAGAACAAAACCCCTCATCTAAGTGGTGTGATTTTGACTCAGAACCACACTTTCTGTAATGTGTTCCATTTTATAAACCTCTATCCTTGAGGGCAAACAGCTAATTGTTTAATGGTGTTATGCAAAAAATCTAGAGGTGAAAAATCCCCAAAACACCTGCTGCTGTAGTTAATGCCTGTGCATTTACTTCTAGCCGTGACATGCATACATATAATCTGTCTGTGAAGAGACAGTTTGGAAAGTTTCAAGAAGGCAGGAATGTTCAAGCCATTTTCTTCTACCTTGTCTTCTCCAAAAAGACAGAGAGAGAATGTGCAGACAAGTGTGATCTCATAATAAATGGTAAGAGGTTTTCATTCCTTTGAAGAAGACACATACACATAATGGAGGGTTTCTGTCTTGCATGGAAAAGTGGCTGTGCAGTGACTGGATGATAAATCACAACCCAACCTTGACAATTTTCTGAGAACATGATTTAATGTAAGGCAGGCCACTGGCTGTGCTGCTTTCCTCCCATATGGGCTGTGGAATCCCTCAGTTCAGAAGCAGGGGGATCTGACCCAATGTTCCACTGCAGGTTTTATTGACCATTTGGTTTGGTGTCCTCCCCTCAGGCACCAGCTTACTCAGGTGCCCCACACCCTGGGAAAGCATCCCACAAACGGCCCTGAGCAACAGGCAGGAGCAGAGATGAGTTCTTTCACAAGATGAGATGGCAGTTTATGCCCAGAAGCAAAAGAACTGATAAACCTCATAATACTTTAACCTCACAAGTTAACTACAGGTATTATTCCTATTCAAGTGCTTAATCCTACCCTGGCTCTCAAACTGTTTGTCTCCATGTCCCACAGCAAAAAATTCCACAGGTTGATTAGATGCCACTTTATGGTTTACTGCCTTTCAAGTGCTTTAAGCACATATTCTTCATTTTGCCATGTTGATCCAGCATGAGGAGATAAATGGAAGTGTCCAGTTAATTACTCTCCAGTCAGCTCTCATCCTGGTGGGATAAGAGCTGGCCAGGTAGCCAAGAGCTCCTAATGACACAGATGTTCCTAAACTAAGGAGGTAAGGGTTGGGGCTCCAAGCATCCTGGGTGTATGTTAGAAACGACAAGGAATGTATGGCCAGCATTTCTGAAGTGGCACGTCTTTGTTCCCACAGAAATTTTATTACATGGTTTAGTGAGAATGAAGTGATCTCTTAGAAGAATCCTCATTTAAATTAACATTAGAAATCCTGAAGTTTATCCTGTCTATCAAAATCAAATTAGGTACATCAATGTATTTTTCTCTCAGAGGCAAAACAAAAATCCTTCTTTGCTCAGGTTGGGATGTTCGCCTCACCTGTGTCTACAGAAAAACACAAACACCCATAACTTGCCTTTTGAACATCTATTTAATTTCAAAATTACCATTGACATAAAACCAGAGTTCTTAATAGGGACATCTTAATTTAGCATAACCTTGATTCTTAAAATTGCTTCTAAATTTTGAGTGGAATTTTTCTGTGAAGTCTAATTTTGGTGATTTGACACTCACCTGGAACCCTTGTTTAATTGAAAAATTACTTATTTATTTAGATAAATGGGACTGCTCTGTAATGACAGAAAGACTAAGCTATAGATCTGCCTATAGACTCACAGCCAGTCTTCATCAAAATAAACTGTCAATGAGACTCAGTAGAGCAGCATAAGGAAATCCAGTGGAATCTTCGGCCTGGCCAAATACATATATTTAAAAAGGCAGGAATATTTAGTAGCTCTGGGGACCACAAAACAGATTAAAATGACTGTGTTTTAAATCTTGGTATAACTTTTTTTTTGTGCAAAAATAATTAACATGGAAATCCTCTTAGCACCTATCAGAGATTAGACTGCCTGGGAAGGAGAAAACCCATAGACCACAATTATATGAGACAGGAGATGCTGACCAAATAACCTCAGTGTGGATGATAGCCCACTGATTGGGGCAGTCAGCTGGGATAGAAAAGCTGGATTTAAACCTCTGCTAAGGCATTCTCTGCCAACCCACAAAAGTGCCCTAAGCAGACAGCTCTCAGCTGTCCCAAGGTGTCTTTGCACACGTGAGTGAAGATATTTTACAAAGCCTTCTAGTTTTCATTGGCCTTGCCATGACACAAGAACCTTTCTTGAACCTCAAACTCTTCTGTGGGATGAAGCACTCATCTTTCTGGTGTTGAAAGCTGTGCACTTTTAAAGCTTAGCCTCCTGAAAATTTTGACAGAAGGAACTGGCTGTGTTAGATCTGCAGAGGATTCTACTATGCAAACGGGCACTGAACTACTCAAATCATCAAAGCAATGCTTGCTATTCAACAATGAGCTGCCATTTGTTGCCAGAGAAACACTGTGTTGAATGAAATGCATTTAGGAAAACATTATTACAAAGGGAAAATATGAATAATCAACCTAAAGCAATGAGCCATGGAAGCTAGTTTCATGAAATGTCTTCCGGACTGTCTCAAAACATCAGACATGCTGACAGAGATACCAGAGAGGTTTCCTACTATTTCTTAGAGAGGTGGTTTCAACCCTAGATTCATCAGCTCAAAATTATACCAGCTTGGTCTACCTGTCAAGTTGAGTTTTTGAGTGGAGGAGACTGAAAGTCTGAACATCCTGAGAGAATCTGAAAGAATTTCCTTCCAAACAACATGCTCATGGTTATGCCTTTTTTTGGTGTTTTAGTGCGTGTGTGTCTATATATGAATGTTCTTCTCTAGTTCTTCTATATTTCTTCCTCCCCCTTCCTTGAAGACAGGGAATCAAATCATGCTCCCTGCACCAAGCAAAGAAACTCTCGTATGAGCAGAGAAGGAAAATTACATTCCAGGAATTTAAACTGAGCTCTCCAAAATCATCTCCCATCTTGAAGCCTTTTTTTTTTTTTTTAATCCATAGACTAAATATAGCATAGTCTGACTTATCATGAACCAGAAATTCAGTTTGCACATAAGCAGCTTTCTTCCCAGCATGCTATATTCTGCATGAAGTATTGCAAAGTTGTTTGCCACATCCCTGGAAGTGTCCAAGGACAGGATGGATGGGGCTTGGAGTAACCTGGTCTAATGGAAGGTGTCCCTGCCCATGGCAGGGGGGTGGAACTAAATGATTTTTAAGGTCCTTTCCAACCCAAACCATTCTGTGACACTACAACTCAATATATTCTATATATTCTTTATTTTCTATATATTCTGTAGGCTAGTACCAATGTAAGACTTTCTCCAGCAGGAGCAAGAAGGCAACAAAAAACGAACTGTGCCTTAATAAATCATGCTTTTTTTGTTGTTTTTCTTTCTTTCCCTCAGGTGCTCCTAGAGTTACACAATTTTGGCTTTGCTTAAGTTAAGAAAATGTACTGGGAATCACATAGACACACACTGTGGGGCTCATTAGCCTGCTGGGTGATTTTAATAACCCACAAAGATTTGAGGAGGAAAAAAATTTTCTCCTTACAAATGAAATTATGGTGTTATATAAGCAAGTCTAGTCATATCAGCATTGTGTTTAGATCAGCCTACAGTAGGACTTTGGTCATTGCATGGAATAAATAAGTGTATTGGTGTATTCTGTGCAGAAAAGCACTATCTGTAATAGCAACATCAAGAGGTCAAGAGACATGGAACCTTGAACCCACTTCAGTTGTCTTTTTGTTTTCAAGGGTACAGGATGAGTTGCAAGCTTAACAAAGTACATTTTCAGGTAAAACATGGGGGCAAAGACAAATCATAAATGGGTATGAACTCCCATCTGGGCCTGGAGATTTCTTGATTAGCCAGTCAACAGACAGGGAAGGCAGAACAAAACCAACTTAATTCTCTTACGCTTTGTGTCTTGATTAGCTGTTAAAACACAGACCTGAAAACACTCATCAAATAACAAAAATACTGATTCATACCAAACCTTTTTCTTTCCTTTCCATTTGCTTTTTTTTCCTCATCCTTAGCTAATTTAGGTGTCAACCTACCTTGTAGAAATGCTGTCAGTTTTATGACATTGTTTCCATTAGGGTGTGCACTTTTCCATTTTGATGTGTCTCCTCATTAAGAACTTCAGAATTAAAACACCTGAGGGTAGGATTATGCCTAAGTATATCCATTACTTTTGCTCAAGGAAAATAAACTGCTGCTGTCACTTGAGAGGTACTTCATCTGTTACAACAGGATTTCTTTTTTTCACTGTAATTCTGCCTTTTTCTGACTGATGCATATTCTCCTATGACACCTTCCTGGAGAATTTTTCCTCTGGCCATACGTATTGGTCATCAGCAAAAACCAAAAATACCACTCCAGGCATGCAGCTGGTTCTAACACATTTCAGGCAATCTGAGCCCCCTAGGCATTGTGTCTGCTCTGTAGGACCATTGCACCTCCAGGACATGCTGTCCCTCCTCAGGATGCTAATCCAGAAAGCTCTGAGGGACACAGGAGCAGCCTGTCAAAGCAGAGTGAAACAGAGAGATCCGCTATTCGGGTTTTTCACTGCTTTTATTGCACTCTCCAAATTCCTTACTTACTTGCCTCATGACATGGGAAGTCTGCTGCTGTCCCAACAGTCCACTGAAAGCACTCAAGTCCTTGTTCCTGTACTAAGTGGAAACCCAAAATTCAAACCCAAAATTCAGTGATGCCAGATGAAGTATTTTCTCCCAAGCATTTCTGAATGGATTTCAGCAGCTGGGGGAGAGGGATTAGTTCAATAATCCATTGCACTCACACATATTTAGTGCCTTATGGTCAGCCTCAGGCATCAAGAGCTGTGCTGCCATATAAAGTGTTGAGATTTAGTTCTTTTGAAAGCAGAAAATAATAAAAGTGGGTTTTGCCCATGTTCAGTTTTAAACTCTCACCAGCTTGCTTGTGACATTTAGTTTTGCCAACTCCTAGAAATCTCTATGAAGTGATCTTTGGCCTCAGTGTCCCCATATGCATTAATTATGCACTCCTTCAGCCCTGTGCTGAATCCTTCTAAAGATTGTGTCTAAAGAAATCTGCCCTCTGTGTCCACCACACATTTGCTGTTTCTGCATCTGCAAAAGATCTTCACCTTCTGACCAAACCAGGGAATGGTTGTTTCCAGATGACTTCTCTACATCTTACTTAATGCCGAGGCAGAAGTAATTACTTGAGAGGTATTTTGTCCCATTTTGCCTAGTGATGGAGCCAGTTCAGATGTCCTAAAATAGCAGGTAGTTTCTGTTCCACTTCCATCCCAGGAAAATAACATTGATGTTGTCTCTCCTTTATGTTCTTGGGTAGCCTGAACAAAAGAAGTAGAGAGAGGGATGGCTTAGGCTCCTGCAGGAGCCTTACAGTGCTCTGCCCCACAGGAAGAGAGTACCAGTGGAAAAGCCAGCTTGGCACAGCTGCTGATGGCCAGCAGCAGGGTCAAAGGTGGTTAAGGTGAGAGGTTCACAGCTGGCATTGCTGCTGGAATGAGCTCAGAGACCAGGGTGGCTCCACATGGAAGCAGTTGCTTAATCTGTTAATGCTATTAATGGATGCTGGGTTTTCTGTCCAACCCTGCAGCTCCATCCTGCTTCCCAAATATCCAACCAGACTAAAAAAGTAGATTTGGGCTTCTTTGCACAACTCCAGCGATGAAGAGAGATGAGTCAACCCCGCAGGTGTTCCTGGCCTACAGAACTTTCCTGAGGGGTCAAGGGAGGGCATCGTGACCCAAGGCTCTCCCAGCTTTGCATGACAGGCATGGCTGAGGAAGAGGCAAATGCCTTGGGCTGAGGGAAATTAATCTTGTCTTGTGGCTCTTCCAGTTCTTCCCAAGCCAAGCAGGGATCTGACCTAGCTGGGAATATAAGAAGGTGGCATAAAGCCAGCTGTGATATCCCTTTCCGAGGGCTCCAAAGTCACAATTCAGGATTTATTTGGCTGGGTTGCTGTGCTCCAGCACCACTAGGCCAGACATCTTTTTTAGATATTACATTTTACATGTATGTTTTAAATAAATAGCCTGTATTTTAGGAGCACTTAGCCATAAGTATATAAACTGCTCTGAGGTTTACCCCATTGGAATTAGAATGAACCTAATTCATAATTCAGACATCAGGCTAAAACAGCTCAGCTTCGCTCCATGGACCTATAGCTTGATGTCTGAACTGCCCACGAGACGCCCTCTAATCCCAATAGCTGTAACCTAACCTCAGAGTGGTTTCTAAACTTACTAAATAAATATACTTTTTAAAGAGGAATGCACCATATTTATTAGCGTTTTTGCTCCATTCAGGCAGACTATCATTTTAGAGCAGTTCCTATGAGAGAGGCTGTGGAGAGACACAACTATATTCAAAAAAATTTCAGAGCCTAGTTTGGTTTGTTTTTTGGTTTGTTTTTTTTTTTAATGTAAAAGAAAAAATCCAGCCTACTCTGTTTAACTGACAACAGGAAGTATCTGATGGTACAAAGATTTAAGCATAAGCACTTAGCCATACAAAATCTTTCTTTGCATGGGTAGTCACACTGAATTCACTACCCCTGCCAGCTTCACAAGGTAACCAAAGAATGGGCTCAAGTTCTTTTTCCGTTCCTCGATCAACATCTTTTTTACATGTTCACACGTGGTACTAGAGTAAATAAAAAAAAAAATATCTTCCCAGTTAAAATGGCGCAATGGCATTTGGGTTTTCCTCAATGTGTGCATTCAATCCTCACTCCCACTTTGCAAAAAAACACTGCTCATTACCAAGAATTATTTTAGAAGCATCAGTGTATGAGGACTGAAAAGCTGAATTCTCAAAATAGCGTTTTTGCAAGAGGAAGGAACACATTATTAGTGTGAAAGTCTGGCTGTCTGATCAGATCATGGCACAGAATTTATCTTCATTGATCATTTTTCAACTTCACTCAACACTTTGGATACTGGAAAAGGGCTGTGCAGCAGGGACTTTTCTGAATGCCTTAATACCACAAACTGTATCTGGTCAGTCTGTCTGCTCTCCATGTGTGCCTGGCTTCACAGCAAATAAATGCCAGAAATAGCATTCCTACAGGATTTCCAGTTCAAAAGCCACAAGAATGCTCTTTCTCATGGTATGGCACCGTACAATAAAATGGTGTCATCTGGAAAATCACAGCCTTGGAAACAAATGTTTTTCCCTCTTGACTGATTTAAATCATCTAAAAATAGATGGGTTGCCATGTAACTTTTATATTTGTCAGGGGAGCCCCTCATTTCATCTTGTAACAGTACAAGAAATGTATCCCATAACAAGACAGACAGATCTTCCTAGGGAATCCCCGAGGAATAATTTTTTTTCTCTCTCTAACTGTGCAAACTCCTCAGAAATAAAACCTGAGAGCAATTCATCAAAGATTGAGAGCCCATTCAGGGTCATTCTGAGCAAAGATTTCAGGGAGTATTTATAAAATACAAATTTAGAGGGATAAGGAAGGAAGCATCATGGACAGAACTCCTCTTCCGTTCTTCTTTCTGCTTTCCTAAGTAAGACTTCTTAAAACTGACTCCATATAAAAACAGGTTGTCACATCTGGTGCCTGAGAGAAGCATCATCTTAATCCATCTCCCTGATCGGTGCAGCTGAGCCACTTGGGGTTAGTGTTTGTCTGTTGACTTCAGAAAACAGGAAAACCTTGGAGCTGAGAAGTCACAGGATAATTTAACATAAGGAACCAAGGCTTCCCAGCTGGTCAAGGAAGAATTATTTTGGTTTCTAACTAAGATAACATGTATTGATTAAGGAAGATCACCAAACTACCAAATCTACTGGTATGTTTTTCCCTTTCCATTATTCCTGGCTTCCCTCCTCAGATTTCCCAGAAAGCAGCTTCTCAACTCTTTTGTCACCATGTGAAGCCAGTGTAAACATAGATGTTTGTGAACCCTGCTCTTCTAAAATCAACTGATAATTGACGAGCAACAGTTCCCATCTCCATGTACTTGTTACCTTTTGTGGAAACTCAAAAAAAATGCATGGTCCCCATTTTGAGAGTGTTTTATTCCATTATTTCAGATAATTTTTTAACAATCAGCACAAAAGCTTAAAGAACTAGCTTCTTCATTACAAGTCCAACTCTTTATTTCCATCTGAGAGGGCTCATGCTTTCACTATTTAGAGTTCAAGGGTTCAGGCCACGCTGATGGTCTGAAGCTGTGCAGACACAGGAATTCTGTCAGTCTCTTGAATACTACATTTACAATTCTATATATAATCTATATCCCATCAAGGATCAAACACTCCTTACAAGCTAAGTAAGCAATAAATTGTAATGTCTGAAAGTGTCTTTGTAGTTTTCAGTGATTCACTTCTGAGAAATGTTAATGATGGAGAAAGGAACAAGTTTACAGGTATGGAGTAGAATGTCAATAATCATGAGTGACATGCTAGATTTCAGGTAATAAAGTGCATTGCAACACCTAAAAGGACATTTATGCACATGTACCTGACAGGAGTGTGCAGCCAGGTGTGAGTCAGGGTCTTCTCCCAAGCAGCAAGGAACAGGACAAGATGAAACAACCTCAAGCTGTGCCAGGAGAGGTTTAGGTTGGATGTCAGGAAGAATTTCTTCCTGGAAAGGGTGGTCAAGCATTGGAAGGGGCTGCTCAAGGAGGTTTGGAGTTCCCATTCCTGGAGGTGTCCAAGAAAAGACTGGATGTGGTACTCAGTGCTCTGGGCTGGGTGACAAGATGGGGATTTGGGCACAGGTTGGATTTGATGATCTTGGAGGTGTTTTCCAAAATCAGTGATTCTGTGGATTAAAGGCTGAATTGTTTATACTCTTGTGACAATCCTGTATTACTTCTTTCTACCTTACTAAAGAGATACATGCAAGCAAAACTCTAGTGCACCTTAGAAGCCTTTGAGCCATCCTTTTCTGTTTGGTGCTTGCTTTGTTGGCACCTACCTTTCTGTACTAGCTGCAACGTCCTACATTACAAATTGCCCTATTAACTCTAGAAACAAAAGTCATATTAAAAATTAATTTTTCTAAGCTGGAAAACCTGCCATTCCTGAGAGCAAAAGTCCTTTGCTGAAAGTACTTCCTTGCCCAGCCCCAATAACTAACATCTCTTGGACTGAAACACCATAGAAGAGATTGGCACCCAGAGAAGAGATTTGCATGCCAGCTTTCTTCTACATACTTTTGTTCACCAGCTGTATACAAGATCAGCCAGGACAGGCACATGACATGCTTTCACATGAAATGCACATGTGAACCATAAGCCTGCTAGAAATTCCCAGAACCACAACATTTCACTTGTCATCTTACTTGGCCTCCTTTCTACACTGCTGGAGTATCATCTTCAGATCCCCACAGGCATCTGACATTTTGGTTTCAGGCATTTGGTCACCCACATCCACAGCAACACTGCAACCATGTTTCAACCATATATAATTATTTTTCTTCATCTTTCCTTGTGGTTTTGAAAAGTTATCTGGCATTTATGAGCAGCAGACATATCGTTTTCTTACAGGTGATAGCAAAATGATGGATAGTGACAGTCCCAATAGAGGAAGAACTGGCCCAAAATCTGTATGAAAAGAGAGGTCTGATATCTAGATTTTGAACAGTAACTAAGTACTTAAATAAGCAGGCAGGCACCAACCAGGATTTTAAATCACTAGATTTTTAATAATCTAAATGCTTTAAAAAATCTAATTCCCTTTGAGATATGGAAGATCTCACTAAATAAGCCTAAGGGCTTGGTTATTTTCTGTTTTCTGTTTGACTGAGTTCCTTCTCTGAAGCCAAATCATGCCTTGGGGTGTGTCCATTCATTTGGGAAAGGGCAACCACAAAAGGAGTAAAAGGGGTGTTGCTAAAACCTTGTGAAGGTCAAAGCACTTTGACCATAGGTCCCCACTCTCCCAAACCAAAATTCAAGAGGGCTTGCAAGAGAACAGCACTATTTGCAAAAGTAGAACCAATTTCTCAGCCTCTCAGAACAGGAAAGCTTTGGGGTAGAGGGGTAGGCATGATGGGAAAATAAGAGAAAATGAGACATTCCCCACTCCTTGACCTACAGCAGGGACCTTGAGCCTAGCTCCAGCTTTCAAACATGAAACCACCCACAGAGTTTCATTGCCAGGTCCCACCTCATTCTTGAGCTCCTGCAAGGTCACTGCCTTCCTTTCTCCCCTTCAGTCCCTGTGGCACAAGGACTCACTGTTCCCTCAAGAATAAAGTACTGCCGGGATTGGTAACAAACTGATGGAAGAAGCTCCCAGCTGACTGTCAACATTTGTGTCTCCCAGAGGGCAAAAAGGAAGATATTTTGAGAAGGAATTTTCATCCCCAGGAGGAAATATCTGCAGTAGAGTAAACATATTGGATTGATTGGCACCAAAGAAGGGGTGTCCAGGTGGGGCCTCAAAGTGGATGATTACCTTTTCAAGGGTCCCTTCCATGAAGACCAAGCCTTGGATCCAGTTGAGAGTTTTCTGGTCAAAGTACGGAAATATCTCAAACGCAGATGTTACATAGTGCCCATCACAGAGCAATGTTGTGCTGGCTGGAATTTGTGAGGATTTCTGGGAGAGCCACACACAGAGAATTTCTCCCATTTGCAAACAGCTTTCTCCTAAAAAATATTTACCTGAGGGCTTCCTGCAGGAAAAAAAAAAGAAAAAAAGAACATAAACTGTATCTGCATCCAGAAGGGAACTGCTGTTGTCTCTGTAAGTGCCTGAGCTTGTAGCTCTATTTTTATTCCACATCCACCGAGCACAAGTCTTGCAGCACTGAGTTGCCACTTCATTTCCTAACACAGGTTACCTTGACCATCACAACACACCGTGACAGCCCTCAGTGTGCTCAAAATGTTTCTATTACTTGCAAGCAAAACCATCCAAAAACTATTAATTAAAAGTATTTGTTTAATTGTAGGGGTTTTGCACGTGCTTCCCAAGAAAGGCTGCAGGCTGCATTGTTGATTTTGTACAAATTCAGGGCTCATATCAGTATTGCCATTTCAGAAATTGCTGCACCCTGCTTGTTTGAGATCAGGGTCTGGTCTCCCTTATCAAAAGAACCTATTGGGCTGATGCAATTCTGCCTTCATGCAGGTATTGTTGTTCAATAATTTAGTGCTTGCTCCCAAATTTAAACTTAAATATATATTCAGCTTATGTCGACACACATCCTGCCAACACAGAAAACTGTACACTCTAGGACAAGAAAAAGCAGAAGGAAAGAGCATTAAGCAGTAGGAAGAATACAGTACCAAAATAAGTGTTTTGCTCATTAGACTGTGTTTTTGTCCATGATACTGAAAAATGGCAAAACGCAGTCTGTTACACTTTCAAGCTTTCTGCAGAATTAATCTCTTGTGGGAGAAGTTTGTTAGTGAATAAATGGCTGAGAGTTTCAGGGCATTTTCAAAAATACTGAAATATGTTTAACCAGTGTTAAAGTTGTCTGGCTAAAGAATCTGAATTTATTAGAAATGTTAATCAATAGCTTAAAATTTTGTAGATTTTAACCAATAAATATCTTGCTATAGATGTACCAAAGTCCACTTCAATTTTCAGTGATCACAGTGTAAGGTTTCATACAATTTAGGGGGAGCAGCACTAGATCCTGAGGAGCACTTTCAGGACGTCATAGAAACATAGAACTATTTATGTTAGGGAAGACCCATAAGATCATCAAGTCAGCCATTGACCTGACACAACTTTGTCACTGCTAAACCATGTCCACAACTGCCACATCTATACATCCTTTAAATATATATATATACCCCTATATACCCTGCAGGGGTAAGACCCAACTGTTACCTTGAGCAGCCTGTTCCAATACTTGACAACCTTTTCTGTGAAGAAATTTTTCCTAATATCCAGCCTTAACATCTCTTATTGCAGCTTGAGGCTGTTTCCTCTTGTCCTGTCACATATTCCCTGGGAGCAGGGCCTCTGGCTGTCCCATCCTGTCAGGGAGTTTTAGAGAGCCAGAAGGTTCCCCCGACCCTCCTTTTCTTCAGGCTAAAAAACCCCAGCTGCTTCAGGCCATAAGACCTGTGCTCTGTTTTCTTCTCTGGACATGCTCTAGCCCTTCAGTGTCTGTCTGATAGAGAGAAGCACAAAACTGAACACTTCAGTCCCGGTGCTCACTCACTGGAGAAAGCCAAGCACCTCTGCTCTGAGGATGGCTTTGAGGGCTGAAGAACATTAATAATGGAGATTCTGGAAAACAGCTTATAGGAAAAACTGGGGTGGGAATCAGGCTGCCTGACCATGGCCTCAGTGTGAGGCTCCTTACCAGCTGGTTTTGCCTGCACAGTTTGGAGACTGCCAGTGTTTGACAGAAAGAAACACTTTTGACAGAAATTTTCTTTCAGGTATCTTCTTTCAAGTGTCAGGGATTTCTCTTTTGGAGCTGCAGTTCCAGAGTGGTAGACCTGCCCTTCCAGGGTCATGGATTGTCAGTGGCTTTCTCACAGTTATAGAAAACTTGATAATTTTCATAACTTAAGAGACCTGGGTACTCCCACCTTCAGTGCAATATCACTGACCACTTGAATGCTTCCTGAGTGTTTGCAATAGGCAAATTTTATATTATGAGTTCTTATAATTGCTTTTCATACATAGCTGGATCCCTTCTTCTGTATATCTTAATACAGATCTTTGGACTAAAAAAAATGGGAACAAAGACAGACCAGGGAGGTTTTTAAATGTAGGAAGCATAAAATGTAAACAAAAGTTACACTGCTGGAAAAAGAGACAATTCTCTTAAGAAGTGCAGTGGAGACATTCACTGTTGGTCTCAGAACTGAACTGGCTGAACTTCAAAAAGCAAAAGAGACTCCAAATCTGGTAAAGCAACTCCTCATCCTGCCTTTCCTCAACAAAATGCCCCCCTGAATTCAGAGGAATTTTCCAAAGGAAGGAGCAAAGGAAGAGAAAGTTTGCCAGAGGTTACATAGGGAATTTGCTGCAGAGCCAGGAATGGAGTTACTTACTTGCTAAGGAGTTAGATGCAGGTCCTATCCTTAGACCACAGCAATCTCCATACTTAGCTAGACCAAGAGTAAAGCCAGTCAAGCAACACCCATCTCCTCAGTCTTCTGAAGGCCCTGAGACTTCCAAATGAAAATCATGACATGCTCAAAGCCTTGCTTGCCATGGCTTTTGGGGAGGGAGCTGGGCAGAGTTTCTGCTCCAGCTGAGGACTGAGTTTCTGCCCCAGCTGAGCACAGGGGTGTTTCAGCTGCCTGGTGTCCCAGTGAGGTGGGACTGTACTGTGTCCTGTACAGCCCTTCTTGCTGTGTGAGCCAGACCCCCTGCCCCACAGCTGTTGTGGACATCATAACCTGACATCGCCTGGTGCTCCCCACTGCCCTGTGCCACTGAGTATTTAGGGCTAGCCAAGGTTAGGGAGAGGGGTTTGTGTGCAATTCAGGGCTTCATGAAGAGCAATGATCTAAAAGAAAAAGTTCAATCCCATCCATGTCTGCTGCAGCTATGGAGTCCTGAACCCAAGCCACCAATCTGGAACAAAACCAAGTCAGTGACGGCAATAAAAAAAGGGTTAAAAAGAGCTAAGCTCTTCCAAACCAGTATGTAACCTTAAACCAAATATTAACAGAAAAAAAAACCTGGCATTTAAGTTGGCGCTTAACTCTAGTTAATGAGGAGTTCAGATTTCCATTCTAACCCTCTTTTTCTGTTGCTTGTAATTTTCTCAAATAAACTCCATTTTGGGCTGAAATTTTCCGTGCTTGAGATTTTTTTGGAAAGTTTATACAAAATCAGATTATTTATGTTAGCACTGAAAACAAAAAAAGCCACACAAAAATATTTCCATGTATGTTCTGATCAGATATTTTCTGCTCAATGAACTCAAAATCAGCCACAGTATGGAATTACCAAATTCTGCTTATGTTTATCCACAAGAAGTTTAGGGAAAACAACCAACAACAAACAAACACAAAAGCCTCAATCTGGACATTGATAGATTGAGTCTTTAAAGTCATTTTAATTTCAATTTCAGGATGTTATGCAAGTCTTTCAAGAAGTAGGGGGAAGAGTAATAAATAGTTGGAGTGGCACTATCATACCCTGTGTGGGTATATCATGGGCTGCACATTAGGTTTGACCACCATGAGTTAATTCCACCTGAGGCTGTGCTGATCAGGCTTGTGGACTCAGAGAAGCTGAATTCCACTTGTTACAGCTGTGCTTTGGCTGCACCAGTTGTCTTGTAGGCCCATAAAGCCAGTTTTAATTGCCAGTGATTCTGAGGGGTAAAGATAAATTTCAGTAGTGCAAGTTCTTTGAAGGGCCATGCTCAGAAGCAGCAAGTCTTCCCCTGTGTCAGTAATTCATCCTTGAAGATTGCACACAAAACTGGTGTGTGCACATTGCAGTGTGGTCCTTTGGGGGGAAGTAAGTAAATTTTTTGCTCTAACTAATCAAAATACCTAAGCATATGCATAACATATATTTACAGGTCTGTACACATCTATACATACAAAAAGTATATATGTTAATTGACTGGACATGCCTCATGGACAGCAGTGTTTCCCTGCTGACATGAGGTGAGGAAAAAGATGCCAAAACAGAGTTTAGCAGAGATTTTGATATGGTAAAACCACAGGACATTAACTATGCAAAACACTTCAAATATGTGTGACATTTCTTAATGCAGACAACCAACCAAAGCAAGATAAATCAATTTCCCTGCTGGCAATCTGTAATATCCTTTGTTTTATTCACCACTAAAAATGTTATTAATGGCTGGGTATGTTCAGCATGCTTATGAAGAATGTATTTCAATCTCTCTGATGAACGATCTATCCATAGACAAAATAGCTTATTTCCACCGAGAAATCTTGCTAGTTGGTAACAACAAAAAAAGGACAAAACAACAAGAAAGAAAGAGAAAAGAGGTCATTGTTTGCAAACCCCAGCAGCCAGGAAGAGTTCACTTCCTTGTTCATACTTTCTTACTGGGGGCATTTCATTTCAGGGAGAAAAAAAATCACAAACATTATTCTCATGAATGAAAATCCCATACTCCCTTGTAGATTAGTTTGTGTGAAGCTCCTCTTTTGTTCTCATCTGATTAAAGCCTCATTTCACCAGTGAGAATACTGAACAAAAATACCACCTTGGACATAATTCACAGCTGAAGTTACTGGGTCACAGTTCCACAGTGCCACATCAGTGCCACATCAGTGGCAGTATTTCTGCTCTCCAAACTCACAGCCTTGGCATTAGTTCAGCTAAACATTTAAGCACACATGAAACACAGGCACAGTCATTTTTCTCCACTTTTCTGCTCATGCTGATATTATGTTGTTTTTAACCAGAAGTCTTATTACAGTTTGTCTCTGAGCAGTTTGGAAGCAAACAACAGGGAATGGTGCTGCCGTTGGCTAACCTGCTTTCACAGAACTAGTAAGCAAATGATGTTTGGCAGGATTTGATGTGAAGGAAATGTGTTAACTCAAAACACAAGAAGCTCCTACTTAAAAAAAAAAAAATCCATATCAACATATTTTGCTGCCTTCAGAGAGGAAAAAAAAAGGAGAGAGAGAAAAAAAACAGGCAGACTGTCTGAACCACAGACTCCCTTCAGTCTCCGAAGCCCACAGACGCACACTTTGTACAAATATATGATCATATCCACAGACACACAGATACTCTCCCACTTCCCCTCTTCCTTTGCTGCCATCCTTACTCACAAGGGTGGTATGTAGGCTGTACATAGTGAGTACAGACACTATAGCCTGCCTTGGCACACACAGCTCTCAGCGCTGGCACAGACACACAGGAGGATGTGCAAATGACTCCTGAAGCCTAGAGGGGAATAATGCAGCCAGAGGAAGCAAAAAAACCACCATACTCTCCTATATTAGTACTTCTTGACACTTCCAATGGGACAGCAAATCCAGGAAACTTGAAAAGCTTTTTCTAAACACAAGAAGTCTTTCATGTCACTCGTGTTTTCTTGATAAGCACCATTGTCCAGGCAGGAAAGCTGAGGAGCATGGAAGTCAGAGAAACTGGTTTCCCTCTGAGTTCAGTGGAAGGGCTGGGATAGAAATTAAATTCCTATTCATTCATTCATTCATTCATTCATTCATTCATTCATTCATTCATTCATTCATTCATTCATCCTCACCCCTGCAAGGCAGATCCCAGGACAATCTGAAAGCAGATCTGGAGCAGTGCAGAGCACAATGGTTACCCCAAAGTCACAGCACACCCTGACAGGTGGCAAATGCCACAGGCAACTGCAGGAGTGCACAGGAATTTTGCCAATGCCCTGGTCAGTTCCAGATCCACAAGCTTCATTTATTCCACAGTTCCTCCCACTCTATACTAGCTTATAGCATGGGCTAAATTGGAAGAGGAAATGTCTCTTAAAGGGTTGGGAGACACTCATGGGGTCAGGAAGAAGGAATGCAGGGGAAGAAGCACAGGGCTCAACTCTGCCCATCTCAGCTGCTCAGCCTCCTGACAGATCACAATCACTGTACTCTGTTGTCTCTCCTCAGCCTGCACGGAAAGCACCAGCTCCTATTCATTCATCTTTCTGCTTTCATGTCCTCAGATAAGTCTTATTTGGCAGAAGATGTGGCACTTTTGGTATCTAGGAGAAATACATAAGACTATGAAAAAGTTGGATATTAGCAACAGCACTAAGACTTTTAAAATTACATAAAATGACATCTTCCCCAAAGAAATTATGAACATTTTTTTCCTCTTAATCAGTTTTATTCTGTATTACAAATTACAGGTTGTAAAATACAGCAATATATCTAAATGAGTGTTTAAAATCCTTTATTGATCCACTTCAGTTGATATCAGCTACTTCTTTACTTCACCTCCTTTTTCTGCCGAAGATGCTCCACACTGCACCCTGAAGCAGAGGTGAGAGAGGTGAAACTGCCAGCTCAGCACTCAGTGCCATGGAAAGGACTGTGTGCTGGCAGCAATGAATGCACTGGAGGTTCAAGAGCCCAGCTGGAAGAGGGACCCTGTTTTCAGGTTAATCTGTTAATACTGCACAATACTGAAAACCAGTTCATTTCAGCAGAGAACACTTAGCTAAAAGAAGTCACTCTGCTTTTGGCAGGGGAAAGCTTCTTCCCTCTTCCATCCTTTCTGGGGGCACACGTCCCAGTGAGACAGCTGTGGTGGGGTGTTACCAAAATGCCTGCACAGCTGGTGATGTGCAAATCACTTTATTCTGGAGGTGAGGAATGGGTGCCAAGTGCATGCTAAGTGCAGGGGCGATCCCCCCTGGAGCAGGTGCAGCTGGTGGGCCTGTTGCTGGAGTTATATCTCAGATCCTGTGTTCAGCTCTGGGTACACCACTGCAAGATGGACATAGAGGGGCTGGAGCATGTCCAGAGAAGAGAGAGGAGCTGGGGAAGGGGCTGGGGCACAAATCTGATGAGAAGCAGCTGAGGGAGCTGGGGAGGCCCAGCCTGGAGAAAAGGAGGCTCAAGGGGGACCTTCTAGCTCTGCACAAATCCCTGACAGGAGGTGGCAGCCAGGGGATGTCAGGTTCTGCCCCCAAGGGAACAAAGGAGAGGATGAGAGGAAACGGCCTCACCTTGTGCCAGGAGAGGTTTAGTTTGGATTTTGGAAAATGTTTCTTCAGTCGACAGGCAGTCAAATATTGTGAACAGGCTTGGGGATTCTCATTGAAGCCAGTGCTCAGATGGCATCAGACATGGATTTAGGCCAGAAGAATCTTGACACTGGGACAGGACCTACACACAAGAACGTCTATTAAGTTGATGTTGGTTTTAATTGGTTCAGGGATGGAAACCTATAGTGTCACAGAGAGCCCTGACGTCCTTTGGTGGAACAGGCAGTTAATTCTGCATTGCAAGAGGTCTGCCTGGAGGCTGGAGGTCAAAAGAGCTCCTAAATAGATTTTGAAATTTTCTTGTAAATGTTGAATGTTTAAGTTATGATTAAATCATGTTTACCCACTAATTGTGCAGTAAATAAAGCTGTGGCTTTAACCTCCCAGTGGCAGCGAGGCAGTGTGTTAATTAGGGCTGAGAGCCTGCCAGGGCTGTGCTGGGCAGGGGCTGGGAGGCACAAGTGTGTTATCAGTTGTGCTGACATGTGCTGAGTGCTCTGCGGTCCACAGATCCAGCGTGGGCTCCCCCGCTATGAAAGGGCTGCTGTCTGATCACTTGGCTCTCAGCCAAAGGCTCAGAGCCTGGAGATCAAGAGTTGGTTGGGTTGGTTGGGGTTTTTTGTTGGGTTTTTTTTTGTTTTTTTTTTTTTTTTCCCTCTCCCTCGTTTCTATTGGTTTTTACAGATCCACTTGCCCACTCATGGGGGCTGCAGGGAGGGGAACCGGCTTCCTCACACAGCAACAGTGCATGAGGCTGTGGAGAGAGGAGAAGAAAGGGTGTGAAGGTTTGACTTGCAGCTCTGTTTCTATTTACTCTTTTCCCACTATTTCTAACCTCAGCCATTTAACAATACCCGGAATTTAGTCCTAAGATGGGACTTGAAACTTTCCCACGGGTTGAACTTCTCTGGATTCATAAATCTGCACGAGCCATTGCTAAACATTTACCACAGCTATCTACTCTGCAGCTCCCAGGATGTTCCTGGGGCACTAAATGGAGAAGCAGGATAAGAGAGGGAAGTGACAGATAATCAAGAAATATGAGGAAGAGAAGGTGATGAAAAAAACCATTGGTTGTTCACAGAAACACTCTTGCAAAAATCCTTCCCAGACAGAAAACAGAAATCTAAATATTCTCATGTGAACTCTTTCCTGTGCATCTACCTCCCAAATTTATGCTACTCATGCCAGTACCTTTTCTTCACACCTCTATTTCTTCTACACAGGACTTTTCTTCTGAACTTGTCAGGATCCTGACACATAAAAATGTGATGATCTGTTACAGCAGTCAGTCCTGAGCCACTATCCAGCCCACAAACAAATTGCACAATCAAAATCCAAGGAAATTCTGAGGGAGAAAGGAAGAGATATCAGTGCCTGAGAAATGATTATCTGATGGGGGGAAATGGATGGATTTTGAAACAATTCAGTATTTTGTAGCTTCATTTTTTTTTTCTGGTAGCGTAACATTTTCTTAAAAGAAACCACAAGACTTGAGATATTACAGTCCTGCAAACACAGCTGCAAGCTACAACCCAGGAAACACAGATCTAATTCTCACTTCTGAGTCATTACATCACTTTCTGCCTGGTCACCCCCCATTTTTGTCTGCCAGCAATATTTGTTATAACAACAATTAATATTTTATTGTAAGCTTGTTGACGCAGGAATTATCTCTTGTAGAATAAACACAATGAAGACATTAAATCCAACTATAGCAGGGAGCAATTTTTTCACAAACAGAACACATGGTCTCTGTCAGAAAACACAGCTCATCTAATATTTATTCTCTACTTACATGAAAATAATAGATTTACTTTCCCATTCCTGCATCAACAAATTACCATTATAGGCTCGTTATTTGCAGAGTAATTAAAGAGACTCTATCCAGATGATCCTTGAACAACAGCAACAAATAAAGCAGATGTCACTTTCTTCAGTATGAAAGCCATCATGTTCCTTAGAAAGAGCTTCCAGAAATTTGTACAATTCACACAAAAATTATCACTTTGGCATTCAGATGGGAACATCCACGCGTATGTGACAGTATCAGCAACACCAGAACAACACCTATTTGCAGTTCATTCCAAGTGGAAATCAATAGTGGGAGGTTAAACACCTTGCCTTGTCAAACAGAAAGTCATTGGCGTGGACTGAACTAGAAGAGAAAATTCTAGGATCCTTTCTTTGTCCTTAATGCCCTCAGTTCCACTGGCCCAGGAATTCTAAACTGTATGCAAGGCAACTACTTTTATGTTTTTTCCTTTTTAATCAGCCATAATAAGTGCATTTTGGTCTCTTTCCAAAAAAAAAAAAAAAAAAAAAAAAAAAGAAGTAATGCTTGTCTGTCATTGATATAATTTTTGGGAGACAAATTCCATGGAGTATTTTGACAGTGCAAATTACTGTAGGATCTGTGCAAAGAATGAAAATCAATTTCTCATTCCCCAAGGGTGTATCCACACACGGGCATATTAAATTAAAAGGTTTGAAGCAAAAGATCCCTTTTACTTCTTCTTGGTGCAACTCCTATTACCTGAAAGAGATATTTTGAAATACCTCACATTTACATGCAGTTATGCATGGGGGGCTGCAGACACAACTGTAATTGGTCCCCAGGACCTTGCTTTGAAGTAATGACTCACAAAGAGTATTTTGTCAAGCCAACTGTGCTTAATAAAAATATTAAATGTGGCTTAAAACAGTAAAGGTTTTATTTGTTAACTTCCTGTTATGAAGCGTTGCATTAAATTGTGCTTTGAAGGGATTAATAACCTATTTGCTTCATTCCTTGCTCCATTTGTGGTTATAGAAGCCATTAAATGCCATGTTATCAACAACAGTTTTAATGAAGATATTGGAAAATCAATCAAGCACAAATATATTCTAATCCATAGTATTAATCTAATTGCCTTTCCCTAGGAGAGGTTTTTTTCTGTGTTCCCTGATGACCTTGAAGCATTGTGGCCATTTTGTGGGCACAGCCAGGGAAGTTAAATGTTTGAGAAAAGAACACAAGGAAGAAAAGCTCCCACTTATGCTGCACAAGTCTGAAGCCCCCTCACTCAGGAAGGACCACCCAGAAGCATGGAAAATGTCCCTGTCAACACAAAGAGCAAACAGCACAATGTGCCACTACCACAGCTGAAAACAAATACCAAAATATGGGAAACAGCCACCATTCCCGGGGTTGTTATTTTGGACAGACACACTGCAAGACAGAAAATTAATCCAATTTATTCCGTAAGAGACAGGTCTGCAAAATCATCTTTGTGAAACATGATGAATTCTTAAAGTTTTTGTTTATAAATAGAACGGAGTAATTGATTTCCTTGCTTGTTTGGCAAGTAGCTTATCCACAGAACTATGTGGTCCTGGGAAGCTGGAACCATTAATGAAGTTCTGCTGAATTTCGCCATCACTTTTGACTAAAAAAGATTAAAATGTAGGAATGCTGAAATGTGTTGCAGTGATGCTGGTTGAAACATTTCAAAATTTTATTTTTCACTTTTTTTTTTTTTTTCTTTTTTTAAAGCAGGATTTGAGAAAAAGAAGTTAAAGGTAAAACATTTCAAGCAGACTTAAAACAGGGTCATATTTTCAGTATCACAATTAACCCAAGACCGCACTACTTGTGTAGCTTAACACAAACCTTTTTATTTTCTTTTGCTATCAAATTGCCAACAGTAACAAAACAGTGATAGAGTGCTCCATACCGGTATTCTGATTGCCACCTCAGGGGTTTTCACACCAAGCTGCCACCACCCTGGGCAAAAAGGACACAAGGACACTGGTCCAGCACCCTGATGAGAAATCACTGAAACACAGTGAATGTCCAACACCCCCAGACACTGCACAGCAGAGGAAAGGAGTGTTGAAGGTAAAAACAAGCAACCAAAAAAGCCCTCAAACTCCTGTCTTTCTATGTAGAGGGATGGAGGAGGTCTCCCAGCCATGTGTGTGATTGGGAGAGGTGCTCTCCCCACTCAAGAGTTTACTGGGAGAGGTGCTGCCACAAATGGGGGCTCCCAGCTCAGCGACTTCCTTAATCCAAGAAGGATTAATTCCTTAATCTTAGTCCAGCTAAAACTTCCTTAATCCCACACAGCCACTCACAGACAGAACCCCGCTCAGCCAATTCCCAGCCTGGTGCCTCATCAATGGATCTATTATCTACGCAATGCAGATTTTAACATCTTATATGAAAGCCCCATACATAGGAAGACACATGGCACTCAATTTATTTACCTCAGAAAAGTGAAGAGATTCAAAAATTCTGACTAGTGAGTAATTTGTGCCAATGTAAGGAAATAAATGTGAGCTTTTCTTCCTTCGAGGTTATCTTGTTATTTTTACTGACTGCATGCAGTTACTGATAGAAAATAATTCGAGTGTGACTCTGCAAATGATTGAGAAACATTTGAGGATGCTGCTCTCACAGGGGATTGTGAGGAGAGCCATCTTTGACACCAAGTGCATATTTAGTAGGCCGTTGCTTATGCACTGCAAAGTAGGTGAGTTCCTTCTTTACATCACCATTTCACTGTAAAACCACAAGAATTGCAGTGAAACAGATGATGAAGGTGTTTTTTACTCTCTGTGTAATAGTTATACACTACTTAAGAATGTCTGCACAGGAATTCAACCTTTTTTTTTTTTTTAATATGCAATTAGCACAAAAGTAAAAAGAGTGAGAAGCATTTTCAAAACTATTTCCAAAGTTAGCTGTTTCAGGGTGGTGCCATTTACCAGTAGCTTAAGATACCTGAGTGATGTTAAAAGCATAGCTATGTCAACTGAAGTGGTTACTTGCTTTTTATATTTTCCTTTTATTTCCCTGCTTTTTAAATCTCTTTTAATGTCTTCTTTATTCTTCTCTGTTCCTCTTTTTTTTTTTTTTTTTCCTCTGATTACTGTGGTAGTCAAGGATTGTTGCTCATCTATTCCTCCTTCTTTCTGGACAGTTGCCGTGGCCTCTTCCTGCCTATTTCAGAGCATAGATGGAACCTACAGCTTATTCAGACCCAGAATTTTAGGATATGCAGGTTCTCCATCGTGCAGTTGTGCCCTTGGGAAGCACTGAATGCTGGAGAGGAACAGCCTTTAGTGGTCAGGGCAGTGAACAGCTCACTGAACCATGCTTTCCAAAGCCTGGGTGTAGACCCTCCATCTACTGATACCAGGTGTTATTGATGCAAATGTTGACACAGGCTGACAGCAATTTGCCAGAAAGTTTGGCTCTACATAATTTGAGTTGACTCTGAAAACTATTGGAAACAGAAATCTATATATAGTTTACAGGTTTAAAACAAAGCCAGCTGTTTATAAGGAAATGCTCTTCATTAAAGGAGCTTTCAGAGATGTTGAAGAAAGGCTTTCTTCTCAGATTTCTGGGAAGAAGATAGGGATTTTTTATAAAAGTGTTTTTTTATAAATTTTGTATGCTGTATCACTCAAAATCTCCAATGACTTTGAACTTCTAAAACTTTCAATAAAGATAGAGATGGAGAGAAAGGCAAAAAATACGTGCCCACAGCCATGAACACTCATTGGGAAATGAAGAGATAGCATAAGCTATAGCATTAAAAAATCCATATCATAGCAGATCAGCTCATCTAGTGTCAATGGATTCAAGCTATATTATTAAAAACATTTATTATTAAAAGAACTTAGAAAGAAAATGCTTGTACCTGATACTACATTTCTCAATTACTCTGATATATTTGATATTCATGTAAATGAAATAATTCTACAGATATGGGGAATAGAAGAAATATGGATTAATATAATTCTGGCTGTTGATTCTGATTGACATCTGTGAAGTATGGCCACATCTGATTGTTAAAGTTTAAAGGATTTTAAAATTAGAAGTAGCATTTCTGAGCCTAGCACTGAAAAACCCTGACATTTGCAGTACTGGGAGCAAGATGTGAGAGGGATTTCTATCCTGGTTTCCCACCCAGATGAATATATTTACTGTTTAAACATTTTGAGGCAGGCACCCATGGAAATCAATGGGAAGTCTGCCACGGGTTTTAAGGGGAGCAGAATCTGTCCCAATGTGTAAATATACAGCAATATTTTTTTTCCTCTGACTGTTAAAAACCACTATCACAACTGGATGGAACCCAGTTTTAAACACTCAGACACGGGGCCTCTTTACCACAGGAGTCTCCAACTATGTCCATCCTTAACACCACACCAGCTGCCAGCCAAAGGCTCTGAAATGCTGATTTTAATCAAAAACTTTCCTTTCAAATCTAGCTTATAGTTTACTCACAGCGCAAAAGTGCTTCTCAGCACTGGAATTTTCAGGATGCGATGCCGAGCCAAATACTGCAGGCACAGCTTGCTCATAAGACAGCAATCTTGTGGCCCACCTTGGAGGCTGTAATAGGGCTACTGTACTCAGCCTCCCACCCTTGGTGAAGCCCACTAATAGCATCTGTTTTATAGCATTCACTCCTGCAACCTGCTAGTTCCTTGGCTCTCCTGCTGTCACAGAGAGGATGTGCTTTACTATGCTGCAGGTCTGGTGGAAAGTTGTCAGACTTCGAGCCAAATGTAAAAGCAGCCAGTGCTGAATAAATGACTTGAAATACTTTCTCCAGGGACCCCTTCCAGGTCCAAGATAGGCAGATTTGGCCAGTGTTTGTAGACAGTCTTGCTCAGAGGCAAATTAAAAAGCAAAATACAGACACCGTTTGAAAAACATCGAAAGCTAGACTCAAACATTCACCATGTATTAAGACATTCTTATATAAAAATAACCACATGGTTGCAAATTCATACTTTCCTACTTGGTGAGACCAACTGCAACCAGGAATAAATCTGGACATGTGTGGGGCAGACTGCAGTTCTGCCTTCAGAGAAAGCATAAAACTGGAGTGAGAAATACAGGACGCTGTGAACCAGGCAATTGAATGGAGCAGTGGGTGGCACATAGAGCAGGACTCTCACCTGCCCCAGTGCAGTCCACAGGAGCTGCCCAGCTCAAGCCAGTGGGACAAAGCAGGACGCTCACTGTGGAAATACTGAAGTTTTACCTGAGTAAGTCCATGGTACAAACGATGCCTTAAATTTTAGCTTTCTTATTTTCCAGATTCAGTATTGTGTCAGTATATAATTTTCAACTTCACATAAAGTGTTAGCAAGTTCTCTCCACAGTTTAGTTAGACAAAACAATCCTTTTCCAACCCAAGAACCAAGGACACCCTCCCAATATCTTATCTAAACTTCTAAATCTCTTTCAGTTTAAAGGAATTCTTCTTTGTCCCATTACTACACGTCCTTAAAAAATATTCCTCTCCAGTTTCATTGTAGGCTCCCGTTAGGTACTGAATGGGGAGCCATGAGCAAATGCCACCTGTCTTATTTCATTATTGGGGGGTTTTGTACCTGCAAAGCATTAAGAAAGCCTGCACTGCAGTTGCCAGGCATGGCCACACAAATGACACACAACTGAGGGGGGCCAGAATACCACAGAATGGGTATAGAAGAGTGGTAAAGTGGAAAAAGAGACAAAGAAAAAACATAAAGCCAGTTTTGCTGCCGGACGTTATCTCAGAGAGCTCCAACCTCAGACAAAACTAGTCACCTTTCCAACCAGCAGCCCTTTCACACGATGCTTGCTCTTGGCAGTCACTGTTTAGATTCTCTGGCTGGGCTCATAGCCTGGCTACATAAGAGATTTTTGGGCATAACTGAGTGACACAGAGCATTGCTGACTGCCACAGCCCAGGATCCTGACCCCTGTTGGACCACAGGCTGTGCTCACGGATGACTTGGAAGCAGCCATGCAATTGTTAGGGCAAAATCTTGTTTACAGCTCTTGCTTCCCACAACACAGAGTCATCTCAGCCCATGAAGCTCCTTTTGCATCCTCCTGCTCCCCCTCTCTGTGGCAGGATCTCATAGCACAAGCCACCTCCCTCCTCACAATCCCAGTTACCATTGCAAATCATCATGAACTGATCATTCTGCCTCTCCATGCTGCTCCTCTTGCCATACATCACCCTTCTTGCTATATGGGACAGCCAGAGTCATTGTGAAAGCTACAGGCCTCCCATAAAAGCCACTCCTGGCATGAGTCATGTCTCAATGCTGCCGTGGTTTGGTCAGCAGCTAATCATTACAAATCTATGGCACAGCTGGAACAGAACATCCTGTCAGTCAGCACTGCCTGGCTGGGACACCTTTCACTTTTGTTTTCACTGTTCTTCATTGTTTTCTTCTGCTCATCCATCTCCCTGGGTGTGTGCCACTAGTTCCGGTGATACAGAAGCAGCAGAATGGAGAGGAACCTGTGATTCCCTGAAACTGAAGTCCATCCTTACACCCATATCTGAACTGAAGCACTCAAGCACTTCATACTTAAAGGTTAAAATCTTAAACCAGTCATTGCAGGATGTACTGTTTGTGCAGTTACCAGAAATGCTCTTGGATTACCTGGATTTGGGAATGACTTGAGATGTGTTTAAAATTATAGTGAGGAAAAGAAAAATCTCCCAAGCAGTAAGGAAGAGATCAGAATTTGGGGCACATACCTAAACTGATATTTAACATAACCTTCAGCCAACTCAAAACCCATGTGAGACAGTATTTGTCTGCTTTAAAATGTTTGCTTACACACCAAAAGTAAAATTGTGCCAAACAACATTAAAGCTTCACTACAACTTATTTTAATCATCATTTCCAAGAGAAAACTGTGAAAACATGAGTTAGGAGGCAAAAGGAAGAAATTACCTGGAATCAACCACATTCTCCAGCTGTTTAAGCACCACAGAGCTTTCCAGGGTAGGCAAGAACTTTGAGCTGTTTAAAAGTCCAAAATTTTACTTTAAAATAATAGTACCAACTTTGTATTATGTACATTTATTAGGCATTGATATTGCTCTTTCATACTGTATCAGAGTGGGCTTGTCTGGGGGTAGGTGAAAAGCAAATGTCTGTAACTATCGGGGAAGGAAATCGAGAGAAATCACTTCCAAATTTGAAACAAGAAAATGAAGATGCTTTTCCTGTGTTGCCCCAGTTAACTAGACATCAAATAATTAGTCAAGGTGGTGGGTTGTTGGTTGTTCCTGTTTGTGTTTTGTTTGTTTGTTTGCTTTGTTTTGTTTTTTTACTTTTTCTAGATTTGGGGAAAAAAAAACCCAAAAAAAACCCCAAGCTTGTCATGACCTTTAATGCATAGAAGAGCCTGGGAGTTTCTCAGCATGCTCACTGGCACACAAAATGCTTTAGAAGGTTACACATAAAAGTCTGTCTTCAAGAAACTGATAGGATCTCATGCCAGCTCTGGGATACATCTAATATTGAAAAGAACTGCCAATGTTTATTATTTCACATCCAATTTGTTGCCATAAACAGTTCAAAAGAAAGTGATTAACTTCACATTAAAGAGGCTCTGCCAGCAAGGGAACAGAGCATGTCTGAGGTGCCAGAGCCCGTGGCTTTGCTCCTGGCCTGTTAGGAATGCTTCCAAATCACACAGCATCAGACAGAAGCAGAGCTGGAGGCAAAAAGCAGAATAAACTGAAAGTTAAACAGTGTGACCCTCTGTGTGTGTGTTATTTTACTGTATCTTACTGGAAAGCTGTTATTGCAAGCCCATTATGACACCATGATAAGACTGCAGGCAAGCCCATCATATTTTTGTAAGGGATCTCAAGGCTCTGGATATTTTGACTAGAAGGGAAAGCAAAGTCGATCTCCCATCTTCCACAGCTAACAAGAGTTGACCTTCTCTGAATTTCTTTTGAAGGTTGTACAGTGCAGCAATAAACATGTTTCATGCAACACATGAATCCTGAGTTGAGGAAAATAGGAGTTTTAGATTTACACATATAAGGTGAAATGGAGGATAGGGCAGGGAAAAGAGACATCCAGTTAAACCCAGGACACACTCACAACATGGCTAACACAAATGCCAAAAATGCCAGTAATCTGGGAACATGGATTTGAGAGATCATACTCCTTCCAATCCCACTGCTGTCTTCTAGTCAGCTCTCTCTCCTTGAACAGTGGCACAGAGCAGCCTAAGAAAAGAGATTTCCATTATGATCAAGAGCTGCAAAAATATACAATTATAATAAGCTCCACTCCTGGAAGCTTTTTACTTCATACAAATTATCCTTTCAGAGTCAAAACCATATATTTATTCTAGATAACAGATGCACTGCTGCTGCAAAAGCAGGCTGTGCACTTGGTATAGCATCTAATACAGCAACCCCTAGTAACATTTTCTCTCTCCCTTCGTGGGGAAGTCTGCATCTGTGCTGGAATAGGTTAGATAGCTACTTAAATATTTACTAAAGGAACTATATTACATGCTAAATATTTACAGAATGCATGATATACTTCACAAAAGCAGTGAACTAGAGCTGTGGAATAAGTGCATTGGGTTTATCCTAGGTATATGAGTTTAGTTTTGGAAATGTTCTTGAACAATGTAAAATGTGACATTTTTATAGCATGTGACAAATGGGAACATGTTAAAATCATATTTGGAATTGTAACTTTAGGACAGAGCATGTAGATCATTAAGAAGTCATTAAACAATCTTACCTAGGGTGTAGATCCATATAAAACTGGAGAATGTGTAAGTTTTTATGTTTCAAATGATAAGATTATTTTAACACTGTGGTTTTTATGTGCTGGAAGTGTTAAATTTTTAATTGGGCACTCAAAATCACCTTGAGTGAGAGGGACCGTCTGGAATTAATTTCTTTTAGATAACACTTCCCTAAAGTTGAAGGAAAATCTTCACAGAGGTAACAGTGACAGGAAGATTTCTGGAGAAGGGACCTGGATGAACATGTGCACAGACTGTTTGATACACATACCCAGGCCAAAAGCAGTGGAACCACGAGGTCCCTGCAGGTTCTCACCAGAGGAGCAGCTGAAAGTGTCACAGACTGGCACAAAAGGTACCCTGGGGCCGTGGCCAAACAGAGCTGGTTCAAACACATGCAGAAAAGGGAGTTCTCGCTCCTAATTTCACTGGGCTGTGAAGTTCCACCAAGGCAGATTCATTCTGATCTGAGCCTGCTGAGGAGCATTTCTTCATACCAAAAACCTCTGAATGCAACACAGCCCACCTGACCCAGAACAGATTAAACTGACAACTACCTGGCAACTGGCAACGAGTTCACTGTGAAACACTAGCAGAATTCTAGGACAGGCTACACATCTTTCCCTCCCTTATCCCCCACCTCTTACAAATGAGTATGATTTGGTACAAATCAGTAGGATTCAGCCTAACACTACTGTCCTGAATATTCCCCACTGGCTACTTTTTCATAGAGATCACCTGCAAACCATGGAGATCTGTGATGGCAAAGCCTGGGAAGTGTTTTTTCTGAGATCCCCAAAGAAGTACTATGCAAAATTATCCCAGGTCGTTGTAGGAAATGATCAACTAAATAATTTTCACAGTTGTTGGCCCTTGTGGGATTCCATCAACGTCACAACACGACATCAAAACCTATATTTGTTCTGCAGATTTGAGCCACAAGTTGATAGATCATTACTTCCAGCAGAAAGGTAGCTTGAAGTGAATGAGGTAAAAGGTGCAGTAAAGAACTTTGGGTCCTAAATATTCCTTAACAGCTACTGCTGTCAGAGAACAAGGGACAGAGAGATATGCATGGCTGCTCCCTCTTCCCAAAATCTTCTACAACATGCAAGGGATGTCCCACTCATGGGAAACACAGGAGATGGGAGAGGAAATGAAAGAATGCAAAATGAGAAAATGTCTCTCAGCACTGGATAAAAGAAACATGGGCTTAAACGAGTATAAAAATGGGCAGATGGTGGACAGATATCTGCACAAAAGTGCTGTGCATCCAAACCCAGGTTATCACTTTGTTGTATAGATATAGACCCTTTATTTCCAAGTACTTTTGTTTCTCTGTCTCTCTTCTTTTGAACATGCACTGCCTCTCATGCTTCAATAAACCCCACTGCGTGGTTCTCCTGCGTCACACGATTCCTGTTTGCTGATCACTGCTCAACAGCTTTCAATGGACAGAACAAATAAAATATATTTGCAATTTCTTATCTGAAATAAGAAAGCATTGCACAAAAACTGTGGAGAGTTGAACTAGAAGACCTGCACTTCCACAGTGGAAGTGAGGCACCCTTTCTGTCCAGATAACATGGCTCAAGGGAAGCCAACCCTATTTAATTTGTTCCCCTGAGCAAACAGTGCTTTCAAAGTTGAAAAGCCTTCAAGAGAGGAAGATACAGAAAGCTGCTTAGTAAAATTCACAGAAACAGCTCAGGGTGACTGACTAGACCTTCTAGATGGCTAATTAGAAACACTTCAGAAGGCACTTAAGCACTGAACTTTTGAATTAGAGTTTGTTCTGGAGAGCCTGAAATGTAATGTCCCCATATTTAAGGTATTACAGACCACGTTAAAAAAATCTTTGCCCCTTTTTCCTATGTTGCCATTGCTGTACTTACCTGTGAACACTAAAATTATAGGGTACTCTGCACCTCAATCCACTTTTTCATTGCACCACAACATTTTCCTGACCGTTGCCTAAATTCACGTTTAAAGCACAAGTGCATCTGAATCCTGACAAAAAGACTGGCAGACTTTAGCATTAATATATATGATCCATGCTTGCTGTGGGGGTGGAATTCAAATCCCAAATTTTCTGCCTCTCAAGAAAATCTTGAACTTCTGTGAAAACCTCCCACAGAAACCAGGAAAGAATTAATGGGCTGCTGAGTTCCTAATACGTCCCACCCTGTGGCACCTGAAGGAAGTAGGTGTTAGACTGGCAGGGAAAAGCTTGACAGGTTGAATTTCCAGCTATTTATGGCGACTGACTGAGGGGCCTGGAGCCAAGGACGACTACTCCCAAGTAAAATTTGCCTTTGGCAAAGAAAACCTGGCAGAAAAGCAGTGATTTTTCCTGCTGCCAGTGACTTGGGGGTCTCTGATACCAAGTGGGATGGAAGTATTTGCTGTTGTTTTTTCCTTTCTGGCTTTTATTGATCACTGGAGGGGTGAGGAGGCTGCTGAGTGCTGGGCCCAGAAGGGGTGAATGGGTTTATGTTCCTGTGTGTTTACTTTGGACTTCAGGGGCCATGGAGAAAGTGGAACTTTTTATGCAATGCAGCTGGCAGAAGAAAATCTCTCTAATTTGAGAGTGTTGGAGGGTGGATGGATCAACAAAAATTCCAAAGGAAACAATTTCATAGTTACTATTAAATTATGCTGCTCGGGAAGGGAATGTTCTCTGGGCATTATTAATCAGGCCACACTGATTAATTCTCACTCCTCAGAGTGGCAGGCAGCCTTCACAACCAGTCTTGAACAGCTGGCTCAGCCCACTGGGACCAACCTCCCAGTGAAACCACCCTGCCAGAAGAGCCCTGCCCAGTTCCCCTCAGACAGGTACAGCTCTTCCAGGCTGATGGACAGACAGACACTTCTGTTTCCCCAGCTGGTTTACAAATACGCAGAGAATGCAGCAGGAACAGTGTTCATTTCCATACTCCAGTAGCTGAAACAGATTTAAAAATAAAGCAAGGGAATTAACACAGAGGCATAGCAAGCTTGAACACCCAGATTTTGGTGCATTGTACAGCTGAATGATGCATAGACATCTTGGGGTAAATATTTTATTTTCTGAAAGACAGACAATTCCATTATCCCACATAAAGCCTCACAATTGTTTTTTTGTTTGGTTGGTTGGTTTGTTTGGTTTTTTTGGTTTCTTTTTGTTTTGGGGGTTTATGGTTTTGAGCTTTGTTTTTTGGTTTTTTTGGGGTTTTTTTGGGGTTTTTTTTGGGTGGTTTTTTTGTTTGTTTTTGTTTTGTTTTTGGTTTTTTTTGTTTCAGCAAGTAACAAAAACTAATTACCCATACAAACTGAAGAAAGAAAGGACTATGTTTACTGGGAGATTTGCCAAGGCACAGGAGATTTAGGTTTAAGTCTATCCTCTTCCTTAAGATTTTAAATTCCCATGTGGGACCCACCCTTATCTTTCCTATAGAGAGAAACCACCTTGAGTTGTTTTGTTTTCAAAACGTTCCTGAAGCTCTTTCACCTTGCATGGAATATCAGCTAAAGTTCTAATCCTTGTACAAATAAATCTTCTCTACTTGTATATATTCACAGTAACCCAGGGATGATGCCTGTCAGCCCCACATAACCATACTCAGGTCAATATGGCATTATCACAGCCTGTGGGAGAAGGATCTAATGCCTGGATACAAGATTTTTTTTTTTTTTAAGATGATATTGTGCAAGAAAACAAACAAATAAAAACCTCACAGCACCAGGGTATAAAATAAAGCACTTCAACCTCACCTCACACACTGTATTTCTTGGTACAAGGAAACAGATGTGCTTTGCTGGTCAGAATCAGAAGTATGAGAGCACTGTTTTCTCAGCAACTCCCCACCAGCATAATTGTAGAGATGTTCACCTTCTCCTCAGCTATTCCTAGGAAAACATAATTCTCCTGATTTTTCAGAGCCAGTATATTTGATAAACTTGTGTTAACACAATGGACATCTTCACAGTGAAATTCAAAAGCCACAGATGGGGCATATCAGAGATCACACTGTACCAAGCCTCTTTCATCAGCCAATTGTACAGTTAACATCCCTTTGGATTCTTTCAGAATTATCTAATTCACTCAATCATGTGCCTAATTCCAAGCTGGTTCTTTTTATTAACATCAAAAGGCTTTGGATCAGGCTCTGCTAAAAAAAAAAAAAAAAAAAATTAGTTTTTCTACAAGGCTATTGTGCATTTTTTATCAGGTACACAATAGTGCTTCTGTGACTTCTCTCCCTGCCTCACCTCTCATCGCACACATGTTAGCAGATAACATGACATTAAAGAACCATCAGTGTCCTCCAGGAAAGCTGCAGGAAGGTTTATTGGCCTGGCAATCAGCAGTTCTGATAAGGGATCACCTGCACAAGCAGCACATTCCTACCTCATTACCAACATTCTCTTCCAAGTACAGATGTCTTGCCACATGTTAGTGAAAGGGTTTGGGTTGCAGCAGGAGAGATGAGAAGAGGGAAAAAGGAGTTGTTATTTTAAAACCACTTCTGCCTGAATCTGCAATTGAAAATTGCTTATGCCAGGAGGTTAGAGAGTGGATGTCCCTAAGCATCTTTTTCCTAGCTTAATCTTCACCCCCACCACCCTAAATCATGTATTTATGGGCCTCACTGTAGTTATCATCAATCATTAATTTACAGTTTCAAAATACACATTCTCAAATGACACAGCTCTAGCCTTCATAATAAATCAAGGCCCCACCTGTGGGCAAAACTTTCTTTACAACCAAATAAAAAGGCATTCAGTGGGATACCAGACAATTATAACAGCCCCAGTAGAAAAAGTAAATTGTAATAACAATATCCAAATATGAACACAGAGCCCTTGTAACATCACCTCCAAAACCACTGCTCAATTGAAAGTGTTTTCACTTCAGGAATGGTGTAAAACTTAAAATTAGTAAATTAACACAATTAAATTAGTTAAGCGCAAATTAGACTAAGATTCAGAGGAAATGAAGTAATGACACTTTTTAAATTTCAGACCTTGCACAGCTGAAGTCATGTCCTTGAAGAGCTACAGATATTTCCCTGCTCTTACACTGTTGAAATCCCTGATATTTTCAATACTAGGTACAGAAAAGTGCTCAAAATTCTACAGAACCATTTTTCAAAGGATGACTAATAAAAGTAAACCTGAAAATTATTTATAAAGGTGTTCTTATCACAAGAAATACCCTTTAAAACACCTGGAAAATATCAGAGAGTGGAAAATCACCCAAGCGAATAATCATAAATTTCAAATGAAAAACTGAGTGAGGGAAGGATGATTCAGAGCTTGTTTTCACTGCTCAATCTTAAGTAATGGTCTAAGTACCAAAAAACAGGAAACATCTTTGCTAAGGTGCTGAATGTCTTTCTCTCCTCCTGAAGCACATACAGATTGAAGATGTTCAGAACGTCATGTAACTGGGTACTCTAAACTGGACCCTGTATAATCAGCCGTCCACTAGAAAAGTACAGGAATTGCAATGATTCCCAGTTTACTCCTCTAATTGAAAAAAAGAAACCAAATCTTACTTTACACAATACTGATATTCACAGGACATAGCATGTATTTACTGGTAATGTCACTGCTTTTAGAAAATAATCCATATAGCATGTATAGCTGGGAGTGTGATCTTAAATCTGTGAATGCATGATCCCTATCAGTTCACAAAATCCAGACTCCTTTTCCCAACTATACTCTCCTTCTCAGGAACAAAACAAAAACAAACAAACAAACAAACAAAAACAACAAAAAACCCAAAACAACCAACCCAGACGTTGCACTAAACTAGGCTCAAAGCTGGTTAGATGGAAATCACAGTCTGAAAATGACAGTAAAGGAGTTTAAATTTTCTGTCGAAGAGCATCAGCTCTGGTTCCTAAGGCTTACTGTGGGGCTGGGGAGCCACCCTTTGGTCACTGCTCTAAGTGCAAAATCAATATAACCGTACACTCTGACATCTTCTGTCCTCTGAGGAGGGCTCTTGATGAACACCTATGAATTTGCTGGTCTTGCCAACAGCTGTTCCAAGGATGTCTCTGGTTTAACACCATTTAAAGAGTGTATCTTATGTCATAGGGATGGCAGGGAGGAGTAACTTCTGCCCATGGGGGGCTTTGAGCACGTTATGTGCTAAACGTTGTTGTTACACTCCGTGCCTTCCGTCCTCCATCCTGTCATGGACACAGAGCGATTCCTACAGAGTGCCTGCAGCATCATTCCTCACTAAAATGAGGATGAAAGGAAACTGAACATTTGTAGCTTTGCAGATTTCTCTTCCCAGAGCCCCAAACTGACTAAATGAAAAGGTTACACCTGAATTACAAACTACTTTGTGACAGACACACATGAGTGTGAAAAGGAGAGGAAAACAGAGAAAAAACAAACTGCAAGCATATGATTTCAGAAAAATAGGCTGGACAATGATGTAGAAAGGCAAAATCCTCAAAGAATGTAAAACGCAGATATTAAGCTCAAGAGAGGTCAGCCGACAGGGCAGAAAGGGAAACCCATGGAAAGCAGCCAGAGAGATTAAATTTAAGCCCCACACAACTCTTATTTCACATTGAAAACCACAAACCATTCCCAGAAAGGAAGAAACTTTTATGCTCCCTCTTAGCCTTGATGTGAGCAACCTTCTCAAATGCTTCTGCATTTTATGAGGGACTGAGTTCCCAATTTTCCATTTACTCCTCCCTCAGAACTTTGGGGGCTGTTGTTCTTTCTTTGAACTTGGGATCATCCTCAACCACAGTCAGCTTTTGCTGGTCAGCATCAACACAGACACAGCAGGAAAGCAGAGGTTCTGGAGTTCTGGAGTTTGGATACAGACTTGGGAACACCAAGACCAGGGAACTCAGATGAACAACACACTGAAAAGGAAAAAAAAAAAAGAATAAATAAAGGGAAGGAAAGAAATAGGCTGGAAATAGGCATTAGTTCAAATTACAGGTAATTAGCAGAGGTTGAAGTAATTAGCACTTGCTGAGGTAATTAGCACTTGCTGAAGCAGTCTGAATAAAGAAGGAAGGAGTTACAGCACTGAAGACAAATGTACTTCACATGCTCAGGAACTCTTTCAAACACTACATACCAGATGACCCTTGTGTTCCCAAAAGATGAACATTCCTCCTGTCACTTTTGGAGATGCAGATGCCAGGAG
Organism: Taeniopygia guttata; assembly: GCF_048771995.1. Taxonomy (NCBI): domain Eukaryota; kingdom Metazoa; phylum Chordata; class Aves; order Passeriformes; family Estrildidae; genus Taeniopygia; species Taeniopygia guttata. The sequence goes on from NC_133025.1 coordinate 70,986,132, forward strand.
CTGGAAGGATCTCTCCAAGCCCACACAGAAGTTAGGAGCAACATGAGAACAACAGAGGAATTTCCAGTTATCAGACTGCAAGGACTCTTTGGCTACTTCTAAAATCAAGGGCCTTTTCCTCCCACCACTAGAGAAAGGAGAGCACACCAGATCACGGAACATTTCCATTGTCTAAAAAGTAGTGTTTTAATTATTCTGTTAGTGGCTCTCAGACACTTTTCCTTGCCCCAAAATAGAAAAAGTGAATATGAAGTATAAAACTGAGAGAAAGAAAATAAACAGGGCATGAGAAAGTCATTACAGTGTTCGGTTTCTTTCTTGAGGTATGGGGCCACTGCATACTTTTCTGTAAAGGATATTGTTTTAAAAAAAGCATTTATTTTTATTTCAGCCTGTAGTAATGCAGTACATTTAGATTATTATGCTCATTAATGCTGCCACTAAATTAAACACCAGTTTTGATTTGTGACTGCAGTACTGTTAGATGTCAGTGTAGGAGCATTTGCACCAAGACTAAAGACTAAAGGGTCTGACTGTATTTATGCTCAGACACATCTTTGTCTTCTGCGTTTGAGCAGCTTTTCAAGGTGGTCACTTGATTGCTGGAAGTTGAAACCAAGATAAACCCAGTGTGGAAAGGCCTCTTCTGAAAAAGAGTAATCACATCAAGAAGATGATGTCACAGTTTTTGGAATTATGACTGTACTAAGAAATGAACAGGTTTGAAAGGACTTGATTTGATACACCCCACTGCAAACCCAGGAGAGACAGGGTTTCTTGGTTAATTTGCTAGGAAAGAGAATGCTGCGACTTGGATGTGATTCCCTCCACTAATACTGATCACTGTATGTTGACTGTAGAGTACTGAATCTGAACTGAAAAGAAATTTAGGAAAGCAAGTAGCATAATGCGACCGAGATAATTTATCACCAGGCAATGGCACCCTGCTTATATTTATTCTGAAACACTTCTGGAAGAAACATCTTATGAAAGTCACTTTATTGCTTCATTGCAGAAGAGCAATTGTGTGGTCTGATACTGCTGTCAAAACACAGCAGTTGCACAGTGTCATCAAAGGAAATAAAAACACATCAACACAGACTTAGTTAATTGAAGTCCTACAGAGCTGAGTGGCAGACAACAGTTTGGGCTGAAGCATGACATTCTCCACCAGGCTGCAAAAGTTCCACCCAAAAAGGTAAATCTCAGACATCCAAAATACCTTGTGTCGTGGTTCCTTTCATCCTAGAAGTGTTCAAACACAAATGCCCTCATTCTGGAGAAGTTTCCTGTTTGGGTTGCTACAAGTGATTGGAAGCACCAAGATTAGTGTGTGTGTGCAGCGTGAGCATGGCACTTTGATAACCCTTTAGCAAGAAGAGATTTCATTTAAAATTGTGGAAAAGCAAGGAGTTACAAGGACACTGAGGGAACCATTGCTACCTCATCCTCTTGTACAACAGGCCCCTGTCTTCAAAAGAAGATTCAGATTCCTGAATTCTAATTAAGAAACAAACAAGACATTTCCACACATTAGGAATGTGTTCAGGTGTTTTAAATCTCATCTGATGTGGATGAACACCTAGAGCAGAACCAGCATCCCTTCAATTTGTTTTGCGCATGTCTAACCTGGCTCTTCTCATGGTGACCCAGAGCTTTTCCTCTCCTTGTTGTGAGGACACTCTCCAGAGCTGGGCAGGCACCTCAAGAAGACCTTGTCAGCTACAAGGAGAAAAGAGGCCAATCACGGCTGCTATTCTGTCAGGCAAGGGGCAGGAACTGGGAGAAGCTCCCGCAGTATCCCTTGCAGAACCCCCACAAAGGAATGCTCACAGTGACCACCTTACCGTGCCCTTTACAGAAGTACAACATTGGGTGGCAAATCTGAGTCAACCTTCCCTGGTGACACAAGAAAGAGCCAACACTCACACGTCCCTGCTCTAGGGGACGTGTTGAGGAGTAATTTACAAGAGCCAAGCCTTCCATGCATGTCCCACAGCAGTGTTACCACTCAGGATGTGCCTGGAGCAGGATCACCTCTGCACGTGCTCAGGGACATCTTCACAACACATAGATTGTTGCCAACTGCAACTTGATCTTTAAAACTCAGTTTTAAGTACTACAGAACATAATAAGGTAACTAAGACTCAAACCTTTATGACAATTAGGAAACTTTACCCTTTGAATAAAGAGCCTTTTTACCTCTATCTTAATAGTAGCAAGAAATGCTGCCAACTTCCATTAAAAGAGCATCTGCTTTCCATTCAGTAACTGTAGCTTCTAGGAAATTCCTACCAGTCCCTTGTTGTCACAGTCCCTGGCAAAGCACTGCACTACAAAGAATTCAGAGAAAGTTCTTGATGATGGGACCCTAATTGCTGACACCTTTGAGAATGTCACTTGCTGCACTTTCTGCCATGGAAGAGATAAAAATGGGATAGTATAATCAATTTGAAACAGTGTGCATTTGACAGTACATTGCTTGAGTAAAAATTGTATTTTGAAAGAAATAAATCCTGTTGTGATTTTGATTATACTAATTATTTACTTTATTGAATTGCTTCCACTTTTAAAATGTGCATGTTTTGTTCTACACTGTCTACTAAATGAAGAATAAAACCAGACTGATCAGTTTGGCCTTTAGAACTCCTGTATCAGTTGCCAACACAATAAATTTACATTTAAATTGCAAACAATACCTGGTGAAATTTTAATCCAAACTAGTAAAATTTTTAAATCGACATCTTAAAACTGTTTCTGGAAGCATTTATCTTCATACTCAATTCTGAAACCTTTTTAGAGAACAGAATCAGTATTTTATACCTGCATTGTGCAACCACATTACATTCTGAATATGGAATTATTCAGAGGGAGCAATATTTCACCAAAGAACCATTAATGAACTGAAAAGAAAACTCTTGTGCTGTTACACTTCTCGCCCATCAGGCAAATACATAGAACAGATCAGAATATTTTGTCCAAAGGCTGGGAAGCGCCCCAGTGACTCCCAAGTGTCTGTGAAGATATTGTACTTCAGGAAGAGATGCTGCTCCAAGCTGGGAGACAAAGTAATATTCCTACTCAAGATATAGACTCCATCGTTGTGGAGAGTGCAAGTCAAGTTAAGGCCGGATTTGGACGAGTTCTCATTGAGGTAGAGCCACTCTTTGGTGGCAATGTTGTAGGACTGCACGGTCAGCACGTCCTCGCTGGGGCTGGGTCTCTGCCTCGGGCCAAGGTCGAGGATGCAGCCCCCCACCAGGTAGATGGTCTCCTCCACAGACAGCATCTGCTGCTTGCGGACGTGCACGTCGCACAGCTCCAAGTTGGTCCAGGAATCAGAAGTGGGACAATACTGCAGGATGCTCATGTTCCTGCCTGAAACAGAGAGGAGACAGTCACAAAAAAATAATTCTGTCAAAAGACACTCGTGGGGGAACATTTTTCTTTCCTACAAGGAAGTGTTCCTTCCCAGCCTTTCCTGCAGATTGCTCACACACACTTGCAGGGCAAGCCAGGGGAGAAATGGTGATCACTGCCTACTGCAGCTCTTTGCTCTCGACAAGAAACTTTGAACGTTCTGTTCCTTGGCACAGGGGGAAAAAAAGATGCTACTTCTGGCACATTACATGATGTAAACTGACTGGACCTGAAGATTTTAGCAGAATCTAATCCCTACCTTTCAGCTTACACTTTTAATCTTGTCCCTGATTGATACCTAAGTATTTTTTTTACGAAGAGGGAAGTTGAACAATATTCTCATCTCCAGAAGTGGTCACAGATGAATCAAACTATCATGGAAAGAGTACACTTCATTGATGGCTGCCAAGTGATGATTTATCATCCAAGCTTAACTCTGATACTTTGGATTTCATTCTATAAATCAAAGTTTTATGGAATAAAGTTTATAAAGCTGGTTACATTTCAGCAAATGGTTTGGATGACCTAAGGGCACCTTATAAAGAGACAGAAACACACACTGTCAAACTCACCTAAGAACCAGGAATTCTGTACTTTGCCATCAGGCAGAGGCTAAGAAAGAAGCTGAAATCATCTCCATAATTCACAGCTCAGTGTGTGCATATGTTTGCAATAGTGTAATTCCACAAATTTGTTACAATGCCATCGTGATTCATGGTGCAGTGGAGACCTTGGCTGTGCCCAAAGCTTCACTAAATTATCACAGAATGCACACGACTCAGTAAATTCAGTTCCAGTCTCTGGAGACCTGAGCTCAAATCCAACCTCAAGTGACAAGCAGGAACAGGTTTGCAGACTTTAGACAAGTCTTTTATTAAATCTGCTCCACGGTACCAGTCTGTCCTGCATGATGACTTCCAGATGAGCTCACAGGGGGAAGAGCAGACAGGGACATACTTGACAAGTTCTGTAAGGGCACAGGTATAAACAGCCAGAAATATAACTGGATTGTCGTGAATGAAGTGCATCAGTGGCATGATCAGGGAGGTTCTGCTCCATCCAGCATTTGCACCCTGATTATTTTCATGGCGGTGCCTGTGAAACTACAGCTCTACATATAGATGACCTTTGTCTACAAACAACCTATCATTCTCTGACTCATTAAGGGGAGGAGAAGTCACAATTAAGTTTCTATGACTATCTATAGCAGTAAACTTCCCCTGGAAAATGTGTTATTTGAGAGGAGGTGTATGAAATAGAAGTCCATTGCAACATGGCCCTCACATGCTCAGTCCACAGCCTGAGTCTTTTATATCCACTGAAACAACAAAAAAACCCCAAAACAAAACCCCAAAAAATATGAATACTACAGTGTGTGACACAGAATTTCTGTTAGGATCTAGGTTCAGAAGTGAGAGCTGCAAACTCAAGAGAAGGACTTTATTCAAGAAGTGTCATTATAATTTACAGTGAGAAATTCCAGATCCTGCCATCTTTTGGAAAGTACAGTGTCAGGAGAAAGTTCTACACAAATTTTAAAAATAGGCCACAAAATCTACCAAAACTGAGGTATATACAGAAATACCAAAAATTACTAAAAATAATGTAATACAAAAAACATTATTTACTGCATGTGTTTTATGTAGTGAAGGTAGCAAACCAGCATATAAAGCTTGGTGTTTCTCATACCTTTAGGTCTTAACACTTTCTGACATCGGCATACTTCAGAAGGAAAATCACCAGTGTAACTGTGGCAATTCTTGTGTCTGTCTGCTACCAAGATGTTACAGAAAAACTGATTCTAGACCCTTGTTCAGGAAATTATTTGTAGAAAGCACAGGTGTTTGTTGTCCTGAGTGATCCTGAATTTATACAGAAGCCTAAATGTGCTAGTTATCCACTGCCCAAAACTTCCTATTTTTCTGCTTGATTTCCATTAAAAAAGGCTTTTAGGAAAAGACTTGGGAAATGACAGAGGTTTGGAGGGCAGCAGCAATCCCCTGGGGTGTGGAAGAAGCCAGAGATAACTCACAACTCTCCTTCAGCTGAACCTACAGGCAGCAAGTACCGAGTCAGGAGCCTGACACAAGGCAGCAATCCTGACTGCACATGTCTTGCTCAGGAGTTTTAAAGGAATGGGATCTGCATCAGCAATGTGCTGATCTTCCTCTTCATGACACCAGGACTAGGCAGCCTGATGAAAGCACAGCACAAGTAGCAGAAAAGGAACTTGTAGAGTGCAAAGGGTCCTCCCGTAATTGTGTAGCACTCTTAACCAAATCAGAGGTTTTTCACCTCACCTCTTCTTTCCCTCTCTCTAGATAAAAATGCCTAACCCTGGTTTCTAGAAACAAGACTTCCCATTAATCTGTTTCAACCCCTTCTTGTTCTCTTGTCTCACAGGATGTTTCCCTTTGGATCTGATTTCTCAGCACAAGGGCTTCATGCCAGACATCTCAGACTCCCAGTGCTGGACATGAGGGACCACAGTGGCCCCAGAAGATCCTGCAGTGGGGAGTGACCAGAGGACTGGCACTGTAGCACACACAGCACTGCACAGAACAGCTCTCCATATAGACACAGGCGCATTTTCCTCACAGAAGCCACCAGGCTCTGGGTCAGAATGGTCTGGACAAAATGTGCTTGAAGGTTTTCATTATCAGAAGGACCTTAAGGGGTGGCAGTGTGTCTTTTCTAAACTTTAAAATGATTCAGAGCTCAAATCTGCTCACACACTAGAAGCTTGTTCTAACATCAGTTTAGTTTTGCTTGCAGTACTGTCTGTAAAAACTGATCTGTCTTCTAATTTCATTCTCTGCTTGGAAAGAAAGCCTTAAAACTGCTGTGGTCAACTGAAGTGGGCAAAGGCCAAATTCAAACTTACGAAATCCTGGCAAATACTGAACATTTGACATGTTTAAAAAATTTATTTCCAAAGCTCTGAGCAAATGTCTTCCTCCCAAAAAATGGCACTATGTACTTAAGGAATGAACAAATGGGAGCTTTTTTAACTGAACTTGTTTGCCTGCTGGATGAAAGAATTGTCAGAAGAGAATGAAACTTCAAATCCTCCCCTCTGTACAGTGTCCTCAGAAAATCTGGTATAGAAATTAAATAAACTGAAAGTGTTGGTTCTTGCTTCAGCTTTTGATTGTTCTAGTCCATTATTAAGGTATAACTTGAATTTGCCGGTGAAACACCGAAATACTGTAGTGAAAAGACCATGACACCTATTAGTACATGAGAAATACTAAGGCAGGCAGATATTTTCTGAGAATTTTTCCTTCTGACAGTCCAAACCAGGTACTTAAAAAGCAAACAAAGTATATCTGTTGAGACCTCTATGTACTGTGTGATCAAAACCTAAGAAAAGGGGCAGTGGCTGAGCTGGGTGCTGAAGTACCCATCAGCTTCTTCTCTGCAAGTAACAGAGCCCCAGGTCCACACAGGCTCTGAAAAAAAAACAAAACCCTGATTCTTTTCTGATAGAGCTATTATTTTGTTTATTTCATCAATAATTTTTTACCAGCAATTTATTTCTTTTTGTTTTAATTAACATTACACAGCCTTCTACACGAGTTCAAAAACTTTTCTGAAGAACAGGAGAAAATTATCTGGGCCTTCTGACCAATCAGGTAAAAAGCAACAAGAAATAACACCAAAGTTGTTACCTCGTGCAGTATATCCTCCAATAACATAGATCTTGCCCTTGCATTCACAAGCTGAGAATTCTGCAAGAGGGTTTGGCATGGATGCCACAAAATTCCACCAGTCATTCTCTGGATTGTAGCACTCCACGTTGGAAAGGGACTGGCCACCAATGGCATAGAGCTTTCCACTGACAGCCAGGAGCTTGAAGTTGGACCTGAAAGAACAGATTGCAGCACTGAAATCAGGTGCATCCATGTACAGAAATACAGAGGAAATTCCTCCCCAGGCTCTGACACACTCATTACCACTCACAGCTTGCACCACCGCCTGAGGTACTGGCTGCATCTGAACTCTTCTGTGCCAGGCCAAAATGCTGTAACTACACAGCAATTACTCAGGACAGTAACCAGTGACAGTTCCAATGGTATTGATGATGCTACTGAGACTGAGGAGTATTTCATTTTGTATTTCAGTCTGTGCCAGTGCAGCTCTAGATGTTCAGTTAACCAATGTGCTCAGCAGACAGGTCATTTTCATCAGGCTTTTAACAATGTGCCATTGGTAGAGAAAAGTGCATTACATGGACACACAGAGAAAGATATAATTTCAGTTAAAACTGCAGAAATTTCAAACAAGGCTTGATGGATGCCTATGAATGTATACTTGTTTTAGGCTGTATTATGGACTCTCTTTATTAACCCTTATAAAAAAAGCAATTTAAAGTGGAACACATTGAATCCTGTTCAGCAAAAGAAAGAAGAGAGAATCCTCTGTAGCTTATTCATCATTGAACTACTAAACACATCCTCTGAAGCAAGATCTATCTGTAAATTACGTTCTACCTATAGCTGAACAAAAATGACATTGCACCTCATGAGCAATGCCATCCAAACTGGTCATTTATTTCTTATTCTGTTCCACTATGATCTCAAAATTCACACACAGCAAAGGGCAACTTCCTGATTCTGAAACGCAAGAAGTCCCCTATCTCACACCCTGAAGGTAACACAGACAGCAACAAATGGTCCACAGGTATGAGAGGTGCAGATCTGGAGGAAGAACTCGGAGGATGTGAAGACAGAACTCTTGTATGCTGGTCTTCCTTCCAGCTAGAGAAGCTGGTCTAACAAAGGATGAGCTTTTCCTCTCCCCAGGAACAGTCTCACTGCCTAGAAAGGTTGTTCCTTCTCTTCTGCTGAGAACTGAGATTTTACCGTAACTATATCAATTAACTGGATGTGTGTCAGTCCCTGGAGCGCACCAGCTCAGCACAAAGCCAAACAGGGAATGCATTATATCTGTAAAATTGACATGATGTTTCAGACCTGCACTGGCCTGCTGGGAAGCAAAGGGACTACCACCCTGCAGGAATCCAACATTCAAAACTTACTGCTAAGTACTTTTGCAGCGTTTTGTCTGGACAAAATGAACACTGCCTAGCTGTAGACTGCCCTGCAACTTCTTTTATTAAATCTATTTGGAAAAAGGATTTGTTTCCAGATGGAATCCCTTTGTTCTTGTCAGCCTGACACAGGTTTGGAAACTAAAATGCTCCTCTGAAGGAATTAATTGCTTTTTATTTTTTTCCCCCCCCTGACATTTATGATTAGGTCAGTCTGTTCATATTCCCTCAACAGCAATTATGCTTTTCATTTCAGAGAATCCAGAACAACATGGCAATCAAAAGCAGGTATGAAATGAGAATAACTACTTGCAAAACATTATGATTTTGAAAGCAATACACCTGCTATAAAAGTTAGGACAGAGAAAAAATTTCCACAAATTAACAAAGGGGCAAAACCACTGGGAAAATTATCTACTGAAACACAAACAGCTTTAAATATTATAACTTTCAGCTTTAAATATTATAAAAGGAAGCCACAAACCTTTGTGCTGGTCATTTAACCACTTCCAAACACTTGCTACAATGGGTGACATTCAGTGGAGGTATCTCAGATTTATGAAATTCATTAATAAAGTTCATTTTACTAAAAAGTGGCTGCGAGTATCCATCAGCACACTTTATATGAAAGTTTAGACAATGGCTCAATATGTTATGAAGAACTTCTGCCATTCACCTTTCCATGCCAGTAACAGCAGCTGTCTTTATGGAGAGTGAGTGTTACAAAATATTTAGTGCGTTTTTAGTCTCTTTTAATGTGTTGGAGCAGCTGGAAACAAGGAAAGGCAAACACTGAGCAGGCAGTCAGCCCTCCACAACCAAAACTGCTCCATGGACTACAGCCTGGAAACAGCGGGGCCACCACGACAGAACTCCCCTTGCACCTGCGACTTGTCTAAACCTGAGGGATAAAGAGGTACTTTCCAAAAAACAGGCCTAGAGGGTCCCTTCTTGCTGGGACAAGCCAAGGTATGAGCTGCCTTCTGCTGACCTCACTGACTCTGAACAGGAGCCCAGGAACAGCAGGGAGTGGGAGCTGTGGGGTTTTACCATTGCTCAAAATCCGTTCTTCACTCAACGAAGCGCAAAGCACTGCATGCACAAAGGAAGGAAAATATATCACACAAATGCAAAGGAGCTGGAGCAGAGAGGCTTTCTGCATGCAAGACAACATTCCACAGCTTCCCAAACCCCCCATGGCTCTGCATTGTGTTAGATGTACCTGCAGGAGGCCATGGTGGCAGTGGCTGTGAAGAACCTGCACACACAGTTTTTGTTCACCGACAATCTCACTTAGTGTACAACAAAAAGAGTTAGCCCAGATGCTGGAGAGAACTTTCTGATCAGAGGGGTGGCTAAACAAGGGAGCAAGAGACCTGGGAGGAAGATTCCAGTGTCAGTTGGAATCTACACTGCTGGCAGATTTCAAGAACAAGTTAAATATGTATTTATTTGCAAGGTAGCCTAGGTCCTGCTGCAGAACACAAGCCTTGGAGTAACCAGCATTGTTTCTTCCTCCCAAATGATGAATTTAACCATAAAATTTCTCAAAAGTCAGATGACCTCTTTATTCTAGAGTTAAAGCACTTGCAACAGACACAAGGAATCGTGAAAGCACAGTTACGGAGCAATTCCAAAGTGTTTTACATATTTTCAATGAGTTCCTTTTTTCCCCTTTTTTTATATTTCTTATGTGAATTTGCAGAGTACACTGCATCAAACATTTAGCTTTAAAAGTGTGTGGTAAGTAAGACCAGTTCTAACTTAAAAAAAATTTTGAAGTCTATTTTCTTCCAGCACATAAGAATTTTAAATTAATTAAGAAAAAAAAATACAAACAGTAAAAAATGAGGAAGGAGAAGGTCTCCTGAACAAGCAGCATTCCCCAGAAGCATCATCTCCTATAGTCCTGTAAGAGTCCTCAGAGTGGCAGCAGTTCATGTACAGATTGCTCAGAAAAATCATGTTCCATGTGCATAATTTCAACCTGGGGCTTACATAGGTCTGCCAAGCCTGGAAGATTTACCTGCCATGAGTAGGAAGGTTCTGAAGGAAAATAGAAGTGGAATATATACAGCTAAAACTGGCACATGCAGTAGAAATCCTATGAGTATATTATTTTTAAATAGCAAATTTCACCAGACAGTGTTCACTAAAAAAAAAAAAAAAAAAAAAAGAAAATGTTTGGAAAGGCATTCGAGGACATTACTGCAACAGTCCCCTATTCACTTTGTAACCTTCTTGAGTCCAAAGACAGACAAGTGATCTTGGGCAACACTAACATCGAGCTGCTTCTATTAAAAACATCAGGTCATTCTCTCTTGGGAATTCCAAGTACAGAAACAACTCTAAAATTAAAAGGTCTAGAAAACCTGATCTATTGTGGACTATTTGTGATCAGCACTGGATTTAGCACTAAGACGATGAGAAATTCCATGCTCAGTCACAGGCTTCCTTGGTGAGCCTGAGCACATTATTTTAGCTCCCTTGGGTATGCATAAATTGGGAAGAACACCCTCTGAAGCTCCTAGGGGCATCACAAAAACATTATACAGGACTTGCCTACTGTGAAAAAGTTTGAAAGTAAAGTAATAAGACCTGTATGCCTAAAAAGAAAGCCAACAGTGAAGACCCAAACCAGAATGACTGCTAAACATTCCAGTGGCTTTTGTCTTCTACTTAGAAGTAAGTTAGGAGTGTTTCATCTAAGCATGAGAAGATTACAACAATGGAAATAATTCATTATAAAAATACCATAGAGCTTGAAAGGTTTGTTTAGAGCAGAAAGCTCTTATATGAAGAGTAGAGCAGCAAAATTATATCCGTAACTCCTCAGCCTTCCTTCGAGGCCAACACATGCAGTCACTCATGCAGGACAAATCCAGATCCTCTGCTGTCTGAAGTCAAACCAGCTTCAATGGAAACCAGAGCCCTCCCTGAAGGTATGTCAAATTTCATCCAGTGGATGCAATTATATCAGCTGACATAAATTAATTTTCCAGACAGGCACATGGCTATAATTCCTAAGCAGAAGGCTGGGCAACCACCCTGCTTATTTTACTACAGCATAGCAAACTAAAAATACAATGCCATGCAAACTGCAGGTCTAATTGCAGCACAGATGTGTGGCAGACAGGCAGCAGCATTGGTCATGCAGCATGCAAACCCCTCATGTTAAAAATGGTGCTGCTCCTGGCTCCTAGAGCACAGGCCATCCCTGCCTGCCACAAAGCACCAAGCAGGTCATCATGGAGCCAGCATGTTATGCCAGATAGAAAAAGTAATAATTAACTGCATTTTACCATGAAGCTGGTAAAATCAGAAATGTGTTTTATGAAGGGGTCAGCTGAGTTTCCATGAAAAAAAAGTCCCCCCAGTTACTCAGGGAACAACATCCTCACTGCTACTTTGCAGGTGTAATTCTGGGTACTTTTTGGGCTGCAATAACTACCATGGAATTTAAGACTAAAGATTATTCTAAAAAATATCCATTTGCCTGCTGCCTTTCTGCAGTAAATGGCCAAGGGGAAATTCTAGAGAACACCTTGCTGTCACCGGTGATGGGTTTGCAGATTAAGTTGATGTGACAATACCACTGAAAACAGTAATAGGAGAAAATATCCATGTGTTTATTTCAAGTATAATGATTATACCTCCTAGCAAAAACAAAAAAGGGCAAGTGTGGAGGAAAAAAGGCTGATCTAGAGTTTGAATGCACAAACTGTAAGGTGCAATAAGGGCCTCAAAAAGGTAGTTTTTAAAACCCACATTTCAGAGTCAACATACATAGTAACAGCTCTCTTGCTATAGACATTACAGAAACAGAACCTCATGACTTGATCAATGTGGCACTTCTGTGATGAAGTTAATTCCCATAGGAGACACTGTGTGGGCTGACCCCATCCTGCTTTCCTATTGAGGCCAAGTGCTCCCAATCCCATTCACACAAGTCCTGCTGTCAAATGAAGCTATCTAAAACATCTCTGTTCCCCAGGCACCTCAGGGAATTCTGCTGAGCCTCTAAGAAAGGTCTGTAAGAAATGGTGTTTGTAATGCTTAAAAGCCAAACATTCATTTTACAGATAAAACTTTTCCCAGCGTCGTTCCAAGGAGTCAGAAACACTAAGAAAAATGGTTTCTGATCAGTTGTGATGACTGAATAAGGAGGTGATTATTTTAGTAGAATTCTCACAATACAAGAAGTATGGGAGGAAAAAAAAGGTGAAATGAGTAAGACTTAATTTTAGGTCTAATCCCTCCATTGAGGGGGTTTAGGCAGCAAAAGCTAAATAGAGCCTGGAATAGAAACTGCAGTTTAACTACCCAGATACAAAGGATTTATGTCAATGGCTTGGGTCTCTGTGCATGCTCTTTCAATTCACTAGATAGAGAAGAGGATTTCCATTCTACAGTGAATTTTGGCCTCCTTACTTTTTCTTTTTCAGAGAGGAAAGATAAAAAATTAAAATACTTTTACTAAAGTGGAAACAAAGAGGAAGTTCATGTTGGAAACATAGCCAGTTTGTTTCAGTGAAATTAAAGCCTCTGTTTTTTATAACTCCAAAGTGTGGTTAAGGTAGAGGAGCCACAGCCTTGGTCAGGGAGAAGGCCTCTGTTCTTGGGCCCTCCTCAAGGCTAGGTCTCTATTACTCTTTCAAATATAAATTATACAAGTGTTTCTAAATGCAACTAAAACATCAGTGTGTAATAAACGGTTCAAAAGGATAAAGGTAAAAAAAAGATGAATTATTCCCAGATCCAAACATTCCCATCAAGTGAGAAATTTCTCACCAAACATCTTCCTGATGTTTTCCTGGTATTTCACTGAAGCGCAGGTCTACAAAACATTCAGATTTTTTTAAAGTACAAACCATAGGACAACTGCTGCAACTGAACTGTTTTGGCCATCTCCAGCTTTGGTATAGCCTCTGTACATCCCCAATAAGAGCAGGAATACTTGTCACGTACTTAACTAGAGTTACAATACACCAACAAGAAAGCGGGCAAGGAGTTTTCTCATTGGGTTTGTTTGGCGGTTGGGACCACAGACAGGTCTGCATCGCATCCCTAAGGCTGACCAGTGCCATGTGACTCAAGAGCATCTATCTCAGCAGCAGGCAGGGACACACGCGTACCCCGGGGAGCAGAGGTTAGTTACCTCTTCTGGTTCATCGAGGCCAGCTGGCTCCATTCGTTCAGACACGGGTTATAGCAGTGCGCGGCCGAGATCTCCTGGCTGGTGATGCGGTAGCCGCCGACGATGAACAGGTAATTGTCCATCGTGGCCGAGCCGTAGCCGCGGACGCTCACCAGGTCGGCGGGCACGTTGTTGGCCAGCGGCAGCCAGCGCCGCGCCTCCTCCTCGTAGCGGAGCATGGCCCAGGGCGCGTCCCCCGCGGGGTGCCAGCCGGGGGGCAGCCCGGGCGGGCAGGCGCCCCTGAAGTCCCCGAGCAGCACCAGCGTGGCCGCGCCCCTCATGCGCCGCTCCCGCAGCTGCTGCTGCAGCGCCGGCGGCAGCAGGAGGTGCGGCCGGGCGTCGGGCCGGCGCAGCACCTGGTGGTAGTGGGCGGCCATGAAGTCCAGGCAGGCGTCGTGCAGGTCCTGCAGGCCGTACACCTGCGCCAGGCGGTGCAGCTCGAAGCAGTTGCCCAGCCGCACCTGCGACAGCAGCAGCCGCAGCAGGGGCGTGACCTGCAGGTAGGACGCGGCCTCCACCAGCTCCTCCAGCAGCGGCGGCTCCTCCTCGCCGCCCTCCTCCTGCTCCAGCCTGGCCAGGCAGGACGTGTTGATGAAGTCCAGCACCAGCTCCAGCCCCAGGGCGCTCAGCCCCCCGCGCAGCAGCTGCTCCTCCTGGCCCTGCCCTGCCTCCCGCATTCCCGAGCGGTAGAGCGCTCGGAAATAATCGCTCTGCTCGATCAGCTTCCTCTTGCACACCGGGTAGCACTTGTCCCCCAGTCGGATCTGCACCACCTCCTCCCCGGCACCGGCCCCATCCCCCGCTTCCCCTTCCCGCTCCCCTTCCTCCTCCTGCCGCCGCCGCCGCCGCTCCGCCAGGGACATCGCTCACTGCGGGCCGGGCCGCGCCTCACACGGCCGCGGCCGCCGCGCCGGCTCCTCCTCCGCCCTCCGGGCTGGGCCGAGCCGGGCTGCGATGGGCGGAGCGGCCTCGCTGCGAGGAATGACAAGGGGAAGTGAAAAAAAAACAACCTGAAACAAAAAAACATCCCACAAACAAAAAAAAGTCCACATACAGGGAGGAAAGGGAAAAAAAGCCCGAAAAAGGCAATGTTGAGCGCTCCGGCGCTGCCCGCCGGGGGGGCCGTCAGGACATCCCCCGGGCCCAGGCAGGGTGGGTATCAGGGGCACGGTGGGAAGGCCGGTGCTGGGCTCCAGGGCACAGCCAGAGGCGCAGCGATCCCCCCTGGTGCTCCCCTCTCCTGATTTGGGCCGGGATCGCAGCTGCAGCCGCAGCTCTGACCCCTTGCCATAAATGTACCGCTGCAGCCCTGGCCAGGGGCAGCACTCCCGAGGCGCAGGGGAAAAGCAGCTTGTGAGCGGCACAGCCAGCCTGGTGCCATCGCATCCCGCATCCCCGCACTGCCGCGTCCCTTCCCGGGCGGAATCCCCCGGGCGGAACCCCCCGGGCTCCCCCTGCACGGCCCAAGAGCAGAGGGACTCGGGAATGGCAAGGGCGATGCGCGACTCTGCTCTGACCCTCCCGCTCCCTGCTGTCCCAGCGCCTGCTTCACCCTGTGGAGACACTGCATCCTGTTCTGCTGCTCCGTCTCTTCTATTTAAACTGAGTGCTTGCAACAGTACATCTCACGAGTGAGCTGCGTACCAGGGTCCTGAGTTTGTTTGACATGAACAAGAAAAGAGCAAATGAAGAACTGAGCCCTGAATTTGTTTGACATGAACAGGGAAAGAGCAAATTAACAACTGAGCATCTTGGGCAAGGGTAAAATGACAGATTTGCTGTTTGCCTTGTTATATTCTTCAAACACAGTAATACTCCTTTATTTTAAAAAAACCCTGCCATCTGCCGAAATAGATGAGAAGTCTGCCATGCCTGTATTCTTATATGCTGATATGTACTATAAAGATGTTCAAAATATATATTTATCTTTATAAAGATACTTCCTTCAGATATTGTCCTTCAGACCATAGAAAATCTTTCCCTTTAGCAGTAGTGTGACTCATGTCCAGTTTGTGCAGCCTGCTTAGTTTTCAGATAACTCCTTATTTTCACTGCTCAGAAGGGACTTTTTTCTCCCCACTATTAAAACATTTCATATTAGGCTGATTTGTGGGAGTTTTTTCCCCTCTCTTTTAAGGAAGTCAGGGTTATTTACTTTCTAGCATTTCCTCTATGAAATGATTGTGACCCTTTATCACTGTTTTGTTGATCTTAATCTTCTTAACTCAAGCCCATGGATATGACACGAATGTCAATCTCAGTTACACGTGTTCTTTTCTGCTGACTTTTATAAAAGCATTTTTTGAGGTGAAGTAGATTTCTGCGCATGTCTGTTTTCCACCTCACTTCAAAGCACCTTCATCATCTTGTTTTTGAGGGGCCCATTTAATATTCTGAAATCCTTTTCTATAGGATCTCAACCAGACCTAAAAGAGATCTCTTCACTAGCTGGGTCATCATCACCTCTCACCTTCTCTTTCCTACTACTGTGTTTCACTGTTTGCTTGGTTTGTGTTCCTCTTTCAGTCTTCTTCATTATTTAATTAATATTCAAATTCCAGTCTCCCATATTTTTTTCTTAATAAAGCACCACCACATTTTGTTTTTTGAGTTTCTTACATCTAGTTGGAGTTTAAGTGTGAGCACTCGGCTGTTTTTTTCCTCTGCTTCAGGTTCAGCCTTCAAAAGATTATCACACACTAGTGTCTCACCATCTCAGTAGGAGTCCAACTCTTAATTCCTTCTTGTCCTTTAATTCCCACAGGCAGGCATTTCAACCAATTTTAATCATTATTACTCCCGAGGAAAACAGAGATCTCATGTTTGGCATGGCCAGCAAGCTGTCTTGTTGGAATACAGAAGGATTGCCATCTTTAGACATCTGCTTTGGAGTCTCTTATGTTTCATGGATTTGTAAGTTAGCTCCTAATTGGTGAATGTGTTTTTCCATGTAGTCAGTTATGGTAAATTCAGCCTCAAAGTGTTGACACCACAGCCTGGGTGGCTGAAATATTTCTTCTCTGGTTGTATGTTGCCAAACGAGCCTATGCCTGCCACTCTGCCTGGGATTTCTAGTCCTTCTTCCTCACAGTCCATGAGGTTTGTGAATGAGCGGGGTCAATTCTGGCACGCAGTAGTGGTTTATTATTGGTACTGGGATCCCTGACGTGGGAAGTATGCTGTGCAGAACTCCATGATATCAGAAGGCGAATTAATTACTTGATTATACTATATTATACTAAAACTATATTACACTAACAAGAACTATCACTAAGTAACCAGAAAACCTGTTACTCTCTCTGCTGAGAGTCCTGACACGCACACAGATCCAATTGCTCAATCAATCCAAAACACTATCACCAGTCTCCCATTAAGAAATCGCCTTGTGTAAACAATCTTCATAACACTTTCCACATGTGCACAACAACCAGTGCAGTGAGATAAGAATTGTTTTGATTCTCTTTTCTCTGCTTCTCTCACAGCTTCTCTCAGGAGAAATCCTGAGAAATTTAAATCTCTCTCTATTCAGAGGACATGTGAATACAACATTTTATTCCTGCCAGCAAACTTTCGATGGCCATGACTCCCACAGCTTTCCCCAGGAGCTCTCACATGCCCAAGAGGTCAGCAGTACCAAGTGGGCACTTTTACAAAAAGCCTGTTTCCTTACCCAGTTGTTTTTACTGGGCTGATTGTCATTTCTCTGTGCTTTTTCCAGGCTCAGGGCCAGGCAGTTGTGTGCTGACAGGACAGGTCCCTTATTTTTTCCTACACTCATCAGTCAGCCTGTGTGATGTGCTTATAGAGCAAATGCAAATGCACCAAGGCAAGGGCTACTCTTTTGTTCCACTCTTGTGGAGATAATTTTGTCTGTCTTCCACTCTACAGTTATACTGTTTTTTTCTAAGATCAATAATACATGTTATTATAATGGAATCAAAGAAAAGGCTTTGCTGTTTCGCCAGCAATAGTCTTGGTTGTACCTTAAGTGAATAAGAAATGTATTTTCCAGAGTTGGAACTCTATTTCTAGAGCTACAAAGCTGAAATGTATAGTTCAGAGCCATAAAAGATTTGCATGATCTTTAAAACAAATATGAAGGGCTATCTATCATCCTTGAAGAACATGCTGAAGCATCAAACATGAAAACAGTCATGGTAGATTTTAAATCTAAAATGTTAAATGAGTTTATGACAAAACAACATGTGCTGAAGAGCAAGACACACAGAGGGGAAGACAAAGGTAACTCTGCTCAGCATTTCAATACCTGTCTTCTAGACTTTGGCTCCTGGGGCTTCAAGGTGTTTTAGACAGTTCAGGCCTCTCTTTACAGTACCTGAGAGACAAATTGATGCCAAGAAAAAGGGTTCTCAAGCGCCAACAAAGGGACTGTGCAGACACCAGAGAGTGTCAGTAAAGGCTCTCTTGCTCCAGGGTTGCCTTGGCCATTTGTGCTACATAATTTTTCCCTGTGTCTGGTGCCTGAACTATTTCCTTGTAGTTAATGTCTGAATTTGTTCCAAGGCCAAAGAGGGATCACTCTTTTCTTTTAAAAAGAAAAGAAATGGAAGAAGCTTTTTTCATACAGCAACTCCATTGTAATAGACCATTCAGCCATGACACAGAGAATCTGAGCCTTTCTCTGCCTGGGCACACATTTCTTGTAGCCCTCTGACTTTCCCAACATAGCAATAGCAAGGAATCACAGAGACTCAGGAGGAGTTACTGCTACAAAGACAAGAAAAGTGAAGCCAGAGAGACACTGCCTAATACTTGAGAACCAGAAAGTAACATTAACCAGAATGCTCTGAGGAAAGGACCACGCTGAGTAAAAAAAAAAAAAAAAAGTGGAAAAATTGAATTCCTTTCAGCCTTGTTAGTCTAAAGTGTGAACTGGAACTGAATCTGGGGCTATTTAAAGTATCCATCCTATCTAATATAAAATGCCCTCTGAGACACCAGGGAGTTGTACTGCACTGCCTGGGAACTGTGCATTGAGTAACAGTGGAATTACTCAAGATGGGAATTGGTCTTTTGAAAAGGATTTGCCAACTTCTGCCATTGTTCAGCAATGTAAGCATATATGGAACATAGGAATTATCCTGCAGTATTTCAGCATTTAAAAATTTCAGTGTTCTAAAGGATCTTGGCATTTCTGAGAGGAACTGACCAGAGCATAACTTTACTTCAGCTGAACTCTAGCATTTGTGAAGGATGACCTGCTAAATAAAGTTAATTTCTCATTTCAGATTTACAGCCAAACAAATCACTTCTTACCCAGTGCCATTAGCAATGCTATTTAAAAAAAAAAAAAAAAAATAAAAAGAAAGCACTATTATTTCTAATAGCACTTGCTCAGAGATTATTCCCTAATATTTTCTGTTTATTTCTTCTACTTTTAATGTGCTGTTTGTTTATTCCTTGCAATAAAATTATGTTGCAGCACTACTGAAAAGATACTTGGAGTGGCATGTTTTTTGAAAGCAGATTGTTTATTATCAAGTATTTATTAGTCACATCTGAGTGACTAATACTAAAGTATGTGCTCCCGAGCTCTGTCTGAGCAGCAAAAAGGCCTCAGGTGTCTGTGTGTGGTGGGCATTCCCTGTGGATCATGAGGAAGTCCCAGCACCAGACAGCATAGCAGAGGTGGAAGAGTGTAAATCCTTGCAATGGCCTTCAACCTGATCCATTCCTTACACCACAGAGCCCTTAAGGAATTTCCTTGGAACTCCCTCGGGGGAATGTTCCCTGACAAAACCTGAATGGGGGTCAGGCTGCTGGAGGGCTCTGTCTGCTGCAGTACCCCCTGTTAGGGATGTTTGCTCTGCACAAATGCATTGTGCATCCACAGCCAGGAATTTCTTGTGCAGCTGTGCCTGGAGGAGACTCAACTGGGTGCTCTTAAAACAGCAGATATATTTTAATCCTGGTGCAGACAGGCAGTGCTGAATTTTAGTACATAATAACTAGGTAAAATGAATGGTAATCCACATGGAAGACTTCCACTCAGTGTCCGGCTCTGTAAAATTCACCACAAGATTGAAACTCCATCCCCTTTGCCCAATTCAAGTTCTGCCATAAATCAGCATCTGTTCGTTAGTGTTTAATAAACATTGTGTCCTTTGTCATAAAACTTGGCTCAAGTAAATCTGCAATGCCACTAGATATATATTTGTGTAAATCTAATCTGGCTAAGACTTGTATTGCTCTTTGCTTGAGCACACAGATCCCAGCCTTGGAGTAGAGGTTTGGCCAGAATTAGTCTGGAGCCAAGCTCCGAGAGAATCTCAGGGCCTGGCAACTCTTGGAAACAAGGGTTTAAAAAATGGTTTGTATGAAGCCTCAGGGAGAGAAACTGTAATATTTCACCTCTTTTTACCATGTTGCTGGGATGGGACTGAAACCAGAATCTTTGGATCCAACCTCAGAGAAGGTCAGAGTCATTAAAAATGTGATACATTGCTCCAAACCAAAACCTGACCACTAATAGCTGTTTTTGACAAAACAGTTCTTTCAAAAAATGCTGGTTTGTTGGACTTTAGATATTTTGCAAGAGAGTTTTGATTTCAAGGAAAATTTTAAAGGAGAAAGAAAGCGAGCACATTATTTGAATAATGTCAAAGACTTGGTTTGATTTTTTTTCCACATATTTACATTTTATTATTTCATGATTCATTACATTAGTCTTTTATAACTTTACACCTTAACAGAGTGACAGTGACATATTCTGAAATTATCAATATAGTTGGCTTACTTAAAACTTAGACCTTACCACTACTATGATAAAGGGAAAATACATGTGCAAATCTCAGAAAAATGAGATAAAGATGATTTTAACACAGGCCTGAAATTAATTTTACTTATGTGGAGCACAACACAGGCAGGGAACTTCATGCTGATGTCACATAGGATTACGCTGCACATTTCATTAAATTCATTACTGACATTCACAGGAGGACTTGGGCAGGTTCATACCTCACCTGGGAAACTGCTTGGGTCTCACTTCTCAGTTTGTCACCTTCCAACTGCTCTGTCACACAATACCTGGAAAAGAGAGGGACTCAGTGTAACCCATTGTTGCCTTCCAGTGCCTGAAGGGAGCCCACAGGAAAGATGGAGAGACTCCTGACATGGGATGTAGTGCAGGACCAGGGGGAATGGCTTCACACTGACAGAGAAAATGTTTAGGTTGGATATCAGGAAGAAATTCTTCCCTGTGAGGGTGCTGAGGCCCTGGCACAGGGTGCTCAGAGAAGCTGTGGCTGCCCCATCCCTGGAGGTGTCCAAGGCCAGGTTGGACGGGACTTGGAGCAACCTGGGATAGCACAAGGTGTCCCTACCCATGGCAAGAGGGTGAATATGGGTGAGCTTTGAGGTCCCTTCCAACCCAAACAATTCCACAATTCTACAACTAAATAAATAGATCCTTTCTGGTCTTTACGTATTCTGAGTGATAGAACCGTATATTCCATAAAAGCTAAATGTAGTTCCAAAAATCAAGACACGTCTATTACTTCATATGGAAAAAGTGCATGCTTTTGTTTCTATTTGGCAAAAAAAGAGTTAATGCCTGATGATGAATCCTTTGTGCTGGGAAGCTCCTGGATTGTGCCATTCTCACTGCTGGCTCAGGTGGGAAACTTCAGGGACTGTTTCTGATTATAAGAAGGATCATGAAAAAGATCATTATTTTCCAGTGTGGCAGGTCCATTTATATCTCTTTGACTGAAAGGCCTGCAAAAACATTCATATTCTCACAGGAAGCAGGCCCTCCTACCTTTTTGTTTTCCAGGAGGAAATGTGAGGAGTCGGATGAAAAGAGTTCCTAAATAACATGAAATGCTGGTCTGGTACTGGCCACAGACTCCCCTGCATCAGTGGCAGCCTCCTGGTCCCTCCTTACAGAGCACATGGAAAATCAGCTACTGGTTTGCAGGTAAGACTTGGGCATTTCCTTCTTGCAAAATGTCTGTGAATTAAAATTTCAATACTAATTTACATTTCCCATTGAAGAGTCAAAGTGAAATTAAGGGGAAGCTGGCAGAAGACCATGAAATTTAATAGGAGGTTTCTGTTTTTAAAGGAAATTGCCTAAAGCAGCCATTTATTTACTTGTTTTAATAACTTTATCTTTCATTAAAAAGAAAGTTTCCTTGCAGCTATTTCTGCCCTTAAAATTTATTCAGAAAAAGAGGAGGAGGAAAGAATACTTTTCATCTCCTTGTTGAGTGCTTCCCCAGGTTATTCAGAGTCTTCGAGGTTTCTCTTTGTGGAGATATGGGAAGAGTAGGAGTGAGAAAAGCAATTAGAAATCAACATTTTTGCATGCAAATCTTACAGAACAAAACAGATCTGAAAATCATACTAATTTATAATACAGAACGTAATGCCAAAATGCAGGCATGTCTATCAAAATTTTGACTGTGTTCCAAATCAAGTGATACCTTGGGATATTTAGAAAGCTGAAACAAATATTTTTTAAAATACACTGTCAATAGCACTGGTGACAATGATAGATAAATGTCTAAAAGCTTCCCTGTGCAGTCCACTGAGTGCAAGCTATCAGGTATTTTAAAATGTATTTAAGGTTTTAAGTGCTGATTATCACAGAGATGTAAATATCAAACTCCAAAACTAAATAAAACAACACAAGTGCCAAGAGCTGCTTTTCAGGATAGAGGCTTGAAGAATTACCCACTTACCCTCTCTCTAACAGTTTAATTCTCATATTCCCCACTATAGGAATTTATTTGGAATCCTCCTAATTATAGTTCCAATGATGAAATAATGCCTTGGCCTTGCTATTACATCAACAGGGGTTAACCTGCTTTGGGCTCCTTTATTTTCCAGTGAGCTGTGTAAGGGACAAAATATTACACCTGTCAGTTCATTTCCTAACTGGGTGCCTCGTTTGGCGAAAATAAGCATCATCTGTAATGACTAAAGAATTAAAATGAGTTTGAGGCTTTCCCCACTCCACTTAACTGATCTACACTTCATGTGGAAAGGAGGAAATTCCTTAATCTCAATCTTGAGGGGTAAAAACACAGTGTAAAATATTCTTATATATAGACACCATATTATATAGACCAATTTTTATTGCAAACTGTACTTCTACCAAAGTCTCTCAACCTCACTATACAGTCCACTGGGTTTAAATCAACTCATGTATTGTAATATTTTAAAGCTTTTCTGTATGAAAAACATAATGTGGGAAGCAGGGATCAGACTTGGTTCTATTAAGAAAAAGATGTGGCAGTTTCAGGTTTCAGAGCAGGTACTTGAAGAATCATTTCCCTGTGTGTCAGCTGTGTTTTCTTTCTGACAGGCCTTTTCCTAGCAGAAAACCTTGTATGGACTGCTTGATATTTTTAAACTTATTAGGGGGAGAGCACGATCATAGCTTGAGTGGAGGTTCCAGCCCTCTCTAGTCATAGAGAGTTCATCTGGTTCTAGATATTTGCAAATAAAAATTTATTATTCTTGCAATCAAAATAGTGTAGAAAGGGGAACAGATCACCTCTGGCTGGAGTTTCATGTGTTAGCATAAGAAGGCAAATTTCTGCAGTCACCAGGTAACTCAAATTGTTCAGATCCTAGACAGAGCTGTTTTTCTGTACTGAGTGTAACAGTGTTCCTGAAAAAAGTGAGGTGGAACAAGGTGCTGAGCTTGCCGTTATTCACCAAATCTCAAGGCTGCCTGCGTGGTTTGGTTGGAGGACAAGAGGCACAAAGAGGGTACCACAGAAACAAGTTCTCTGAATAACTAAAAACAGCCTGTCCCTTTTGTCTCAAAACCCACCTCCAAGTTAGAGAACAGCAGTAATAACTCTTATAATCTTTTGTAGCTCATTAAATGTCTGCTTTCTTTCAGCAGCTGCCTGAACAGCACCATGGGCATTGTGTGGAGGAGGCCCTGCCCTGGCTCCTGGCCCTGGCAGCATCCTCAGCCCTGCAGGGACAGTCAGTGCAGCGCTGGGGCAGCTCTGGAGCAGAGGGCAGCTCCCTGAGAGCCTGGCACAGGGCCATGGCTCTGCTGCTGCCAGCGGTACAGGTGCTGCTCCTGCTCCTGGCTCTGCCTGGGGAGTCCCAGTGCCGCTGCTCGCCCACTGCCTTCTACCAGAACTGCTGGATCCGGCGCTTCCCAGGCCTCCTGCTGGATCTGCGGGAATCCCAGAGGAGGGGAGCCCAGCTGCTGAAGGGGTATGCAGAAATCTCCCCCCAGCAGTGCAGCAGGACCTGCTGCCTTCTGAGGAACGGTCAGTGCTTGTTGGCAAGGCTGTGGCACACATTAAACCCCCCCCATTTTGGGTAATGTTTCTATAAACAGTCCTTCACTTGAAGAAGAAATAGAAGAGGTGGAAGGAGGATCTATAATTTTTTTTTCAGGCAGGAAAGCAGAGGCACATTGCAACTGTTGTCCCATAGAAAGGAAATTGATAGTCTGTATTTTTTCAGAAGACTACACTAGGAACACATGAAAACTTAGGGTCTGCTTTGAAATTTTATATCTCTGTTACAAAGCCTGTAGGCAATACCAACGTTAAGAGAGTAACTTCAATATTTATCCCCATCTCTTCTGTGGAGAACCAGTGCCTGCAGGATGGCATCAGACTTAGACATGGTGAGAGGGAGAGCAGAGGAGACAGTTTGTCCTTCTCTGAAATACTCTTTTCCTTGGAGAAAGCACTGTCTTATTCCATGTTTATACCATGCAAACCAGGTAACACTAAAGTTATAGCAAAAAATAATATCAGTTATTCAGCTGGCCACTCTTTTCTCTAGCCTAGTAAACTCAGAGTAAAAATAAACAAAAATCATGCTTTATCTTAAGCCTTGTACTTTCTCTGTTATCACACTGCACTTGTACTCTACAGGAGTGTATTTTAGAAAGATACATGAATTGCATGACTGTGGTGCCTAAATTTTCAAAACTCTCCAGACTGGAAAGGGGTTTGGATATTGTTTTGGAGGATGAAAGTGAGGTACCAGTTACTAAAAAAAAAACTCAATATAAATTTTGATGGTATTTTGAATTATGAGCAAAAATATGACCTTCACAACCTGACAGTGACATAACTTCCAGCAGCAATCCTGGGAAGAATCAAATTCTGTCTTAAATAATGTGAGGTGAAAGAAATTACATCCATTTCACCAAGGTTGTTTCTATCTCGACAACAAACTTTTTCTCATATCCCCCCACATGGGACTGGATACTTACAGAGATAATAAATGGTAACTTGAAATCTTCTTTTTATAATCATATATAGTCAAACAAAATTTGTTACTATCTTAACTAAAGCAGAGACATTAGAGGGCATTTCAAAGGGCTTTAAATCATTTATTATTTAATGAGATACAGAATAAAAACTCTTATGGCTGTTTTAGTCCAGATGTAAAATAAGAATATAAGTTCTCTTTTGACTGTATGCTCAATTAATTTATATGATAATGAGAGAACCACAGGATCTGGTCTCTCTTCCTACAGGATCTGGGCAAATATAATGGATTTCTCATGTTAAAAAACATCATAACATGCAAAATGCAATGGTCATTCTGCTGAACTCAACTTTTTTTTTTTTTTATGGGTTCCAGTTTCCTGCAATCTAGCAGTGTTCTACCATGGAGCCATTCATGAGAACAGGAACTGCCTGCACATGTCTTGCCCAGCTTTGGAAAGCTGCATACTAAAGGCTGGAGTTGATGTCATTTTATATAACATCACAACAGGTAATTAAGCATTTCATTTATAAAGGCTGAAAACAGAGAAGCTCTAGGAAATATTAAAATGTTATCAGGTCAGTTGCTGTGCTAAATGATCTCCTGAAGTAACACAC
This sequence comes from Taeniopygia guttata, assembly GCF_048771995.1. Lineage (NCBI taxonomy): Eukaryota > Metazoa > Chordata > Aves > Passeriformes > Estrildidae > Taeniopygia > Taeniopygia guttata. The sequence continues at coordinate 71,011,642 of NC_133025.1, forward strand.
AGCCCTAAGAAAGATGAAGACTTATTTCCTTTTTCATTAATATACCTACTTCTGAAAATCCTTCCCCCTTTCTTTCACTCAGTAAGAAAGGAGCTTGAAGATATACCCTGCTCTCAAGATTCATGCTCTGAGTACCTCATCAGTACCGTGCTTGGCCAAAATACCCTCCCAGCTCTGAGAGACGGAGAGAGGAGGCTGCCACTGGTCCATGGCCCAGGCAGTAACAAGGCTGAACATTTATTTTCATTAGGCACGTGCACTGTGAGCACACAGGTACCACAGACAAATACATAAAGCAAACACATCAAGACAGGGAGCACCAAAAGCCTCATCCTGCTTTTTGTGTTAGTGAAAAAATATAAATATAAACACACACACACACATATATATATATATACATACAGTACAAAATCCCCCAGCAGCTGGGCTGAGATGCTCTCAGTCTGCTCAGTCTGGATTTCAGGCTGCCCAGTCTGGACCACAGACTCAACTGTTGCTGCCCCTGGGATGTCTGAGCTGCCAGGGTGTAGCCTCCCTCCACTTGCTGGTGCAGACTGCCACCCGCACAGAGCTTCTCTGGATTGCCCTACCCTCAGTACCCTTTCCTCACCTTTGGATCCTTCCCTGAACATCCCATAGCTCGTCGTGTGCAATCCCAAAATGAACATCCCTTGCACCCCCTGAGGTGTCCCATAACCCGAGGCAGTGACACCTCCAACCCAAAAGGGCATTATTTGGGCTCCCTACCCTGCTTCTGTCTCCATGGATCCTTTCTGTGGGTGTGCAGACAAGCTTTTATCAATAAACTAACATTATCCTAATTCAATAGGGATTGATCCAGATCTTCTTATTTTTGAGAAACTGAAATCCCAAGGGCCAAATGCTTACTTCTCAGCAAGTAAATCTGAGAGGCAGCACAGCACAAAGGCCTCTGAGGAGGGAAGATGCCGACATCACAATGCCACCACGTCAGGTTCTCCTCTGCTCCGAGCTCCACCTGCTGCCACGAGCCACGGCGTGCCAGCAAACACCCCCACCCCCAGCTGGAGTCTGACAGCGCAGAGAACTGGAGACACTGCCCATTCCAGGGCAGGAGCTTCCCCAGCAGCCACTGCTTTTGCCAAGAGGACAAGCAGCAGGTCGGTCACCAGCTCAGACAAGAGTGCACACTCAGCTTTCAGCCCAAAGCCTGCCCAGGTGTTATCCCATGTGCCCACCCCTCCTCGCCTGAACAGCAGCAAGCAGCACCTCAATGAAACCAAGGGCTACAGTGGGAGGAATTCCACCTCGGATAACGAGACAGCTGCCTGGGAAGCTGCAGCTTTGGGGGTCTGGCTGATTCCTGTTGTCCTTTGCTCCTCTCTCCTCTGCCTGTGCTGTTGCACTGTTGCCCTCCCAGCCGGGCGCTGCAGCTACAGGAGGGGTCACTACAAACCCGTAAAGACAAGAACAACCATGTCCAGACAGCTCACAAAATATGTTCCTGTCAGAGGTAATCTGTGAAACACCATCCTGCCTCTGGAACAAACAGCATTTTAAAAATGCACCCCATACACCAGCTTACACCAGAAACCAGAGGTTCTTCTCTCACAGAACCAGTGATAACTTAGTTCAGAATATTTTGGTTATGATTTAATTCTCAGCAGATGAAGCACAACTCCCTGTCTCTTTAGGCAGAAACATCCACTCACAGCTCCCACTGTCTGAAGCATTTGTTCGTAATCTGATGCAGATTAATGCCTGACAAACACTGTAACACTTTCCCCCAGGTTCAATGCAGCTGCATTGTTGGCATGTCTGTGTGGCAGAGAATTATTTAACTGGATGAGAAATCCTTCTATAGTTATTTTTGTGCTTGTTTTATTTGCTACTGAATGAATAAACATCCCATGTAATGCAGGAAAACACAAGTGACTTATGAAATGGTCTTTTTGTTTGAAATGGTCAAAATGATCATGTTTTCTTTCTTCAAGCTGAATATATCCATTAAAATTCTGCTTGTGTTCACTTTATAGTCTTGGGTGCTGCCAAGAAGGCAATTCAAACTTCAGGACCTTGCAGCACTCCATTTCAAATATCATTTCTCCAGAAAATCTGGGAATATACCTGCACTTATTATTGCTACATAATTGCATGTAGTTTTTAGGATACAGAATTCACCCGCAGGTAGCTTCATCTAATTTAGATTAGAAAAATTATCTTTTCTTGACCTGCTACCTGTCCCATGAGCAAATGCTTCTGGGACAGCAGGGAATCATTAAAGCAAGATGTTCTGAAGAGATTTCTTGGTTTGTTGACAGAGAGAGGAAAAAAATTGGCAGAAAAAGGGTTATATGAAGCACAATAACAGAGCTGTTTCATTACAGACTAAGAGAGTCACAAGAAAATAAATAAATAATTAAATAAATACATTTTCAGTATGAGGGAAAGCAAGAAATGGGTAGAAAGATGATTTGTGCAGACAGCACATCCCTTTTTAGGCAACTGCCCCTTTATCCCTTCCTTATGCTTGTAGCATCACTATACCTGAAAACATGGGACAAAAAATGTCCACTCTTAGGAATGTTTATATGGGAGATAAAAGGAAAGTTCCCACAGGTGTGCACGGAGGGATGCACACCTCAGTCATTTACATTGTAATGTACATCACACATTAATAAGTGACCAGTGCTAAAGACACATTTATTACTGTGCTGCAGAGCTGCAGAGCTGCTTTAACTGAATGATGAAAAGGTATTATACAGTAAAATAGAGATGTTTAGTTTACTTCTTAAAAATATGTGCTGTATTTTCTATCCTTGAGGTTGGGAAGGCTCCCACAGGGGTTGAGATCCCAGTGTTCCAGGTATTCTGCACAGTCACGGAGAAATACTGTCACGTTCAAACACAAACAGTTTACAGGGAGAAGCAGAAAAGCAGCGAGGAACATCCAAGAGCTCAAAATAGCATCCAAGCTGCCTTTTGTCTTGCCCTCTGCATTACACAAGTTCTGTACTGTAACATAGAAACCATCAGTAAAAATCACAAGTGTAAGTTTGAGTTTTATCCCAACATTGCCCTTGGCCAGTAGGCATCATCAGTTTTCGGGAGAGACACTTGGTGATCAGGAGACAGTCACCTTAAATCCTGCCTATATTACTTGAAACATTTATAGGATGTACCTAAGTTAGGCTTGAACACTTCAGAGAGACCTGGAGAAGCCTGTGCATTTAAGGCTTTCCATCAATTAGCTGTGAAGCTCATGAAAAAGTCAGTTTCCCTTGCTGTGCTGTTCTTTCTACCAGACATTATTATTGATAAGGTCAAATTGTTGTTTCAGCCATGACATCCAGAGTTCTGCTTAGGTCCATTCCGTGAAAAGCAAAGGAAAATTGGAATGTCCTCTGCTGCAGAGGATTTTCTCAGGTGCTCACATGTCCTGAGTACAGAAGGACAGCTTTGTGGAGGAATGCCAACTTACAGGATATGGGGTTTCTTAAGACATTTCAGGGCCTTGCTCCTGCCAGCCTTGTACACAGCAGTGGCTCCCAAGGCTGGCTCCCAGGGCAGCCCTTGTGCAGGCACTGACAGAGCTAATTAAGGAAACAGATTTCTCCTGTGCACATACTAGAACCAAACAGAGCCAGGCACAGCTCCAGGCACCATTCTCTCAAGTCACACTGCACTTACTTCCTCAGTTTTGGTTTCACATCTGTTCAGAGAAGATTTGGAGTAACACAGATGTTCCCATTTCAAATGGGAATTTTAAACAATACCCTCATTGACCCTGGATAAAGGAGCAACCTGATAACAGCTGAAACTTTCCCCATATTAAGCTTCTGCTAAAACTTCACATTAATATACATAAAAAAGGAAGGGTTACTAAAGAATCAAGTCAGTCAGTGCAAAATTGGGATTACAGGACAAACATTTTCAGTCTTAGTACAGCTCTGGCAAATTCTCATAGGAATTAAGATGCTGCATTAAACTCAGTCTCTCACCATATGAAAACAACCCTGACCTAAGAAGAATCCTTCCTAAAGTGACAGTGTTTTGGCAGTGGAATGAATGTATGTACACACAGAGCACACAGTGAGAAATCCTAACAGGGAGTGAGTCCAGCACACAGAATGCTGCAGGAATCAAGTCCCCTCAGTTTCAATGTCCTTATTCTTATACTGCTTTTGCCCAGCCAGCTGCTGGGAGGGTCACATGGGCAGCTCTTCTATAGGTATGCAGAATCCTTAACTCCCTCTGCCCCTTCTAGGGAATGATTTCTTTCTAAGTTGAAATCTTCATAAGCCCGGAAGATAGAATAAAAGCAAGATTTATTTATGTCCTTTCAAGATTTGGTAGGGTTTTTTTTTTTTTCCTTAATTGTGAGAAGGCAATAAAATTGTGATTCTAGAGTTTTAAATACATTTCTTTCAATTACAAATTATCAAATATAAGATAAACATCCATATAATTCTTCCTCTGTGCTACACAGGATGCTACTACAAACTTTTTTCTTTCCTTGAAAAGCCTGGGTACATTCAAGAGACAAGTCAGCAGGCCTGAGGGTAACAAGGCTCAATCTATTCCTATTTACTTACAAACCCACTTCACCAACCCTCATCATTCTTCCTATGCCAGGTACTCTGGGATCCTCTCAGCAACTGCTGGCTCACTTTCCCACTACCATCCCATTTTCCACCTTATTTTACTCCATTATTTTAGAGACAGGTGCTTTTACACAGGATATTTGTTTTCCCTCAGAATACCAACTGAGAACCTGAACTGTCCAGAGTGCTCCAACACCTCTCCTAGTCAGACTCTTAGGCAATATTATCCTCATTTTACACACAGGCAAAAATCTGAATGGCATCTGAAAAGCATTTAGAGCTTCTAATTTTCAGACTTTCAATTAATGGAACTGGAAGTATGAACTAATTTCATTAGTTTTGACACTGTTGCTCTAGGTTAAATGCCCAAAGAAGTGTTAGAAATCAGAATGTGAGTAAGCAGAGGACTGAACTGATCATGCTAACGAAACACAGAACAAAACATTCCAGTATGAATCCAAACATACTTTATTCAAAGGGCAAGATTCATGGACAAGTTTCATTTGTCCATTCATAGTCAAGTTTCATTTTTTTGTTCAAGTTCTGAATAATTGTATATCCATATCACTAGAAATACTAACACAGTATCTCTGCAATGATCAGGTGTACCTGCAGATCAGCTCTTCTCATGCTTGTATATTCAGTAGTTTCTTCACAGATTCTTTGTACTGAGACATGTTACTTTCTGTTTCACCTTTGTTTTTAAGCGCAATGACCGAGTTTCGGTAATTCTTAACCACTTCAGATGCCAGCAGCTCTTCTTCAGCGACATTACTGACATTCTCTGAGGCTTTTATTCGAAGCAGTGTGTCCAAGGCATTTTTCTGAGAGCGACTGTTTTCCCAGATATACTCTTCCATGTCTTCCTCAGACTTCTCGCTCTCCCACTTCTCAGTTTTCTGAAAGAAAATGCACAACCTTCAAAACTACCCAAGACTGAAACAAAGCAACAATAATTTGAAGAAATTGTTGAAACTGATCTCTCATAGTGATTCCCTTTAAAAACTGCATTCATGGTGGAAAGTATTTCCTCCTCCAGAGTCCAAGGCTTGGAACTCAAGCCTGTATGAGCAGGATGAGCTCCTTTTCCCCACTCATCAGGTTCTTTCTGTATCTGGCAGATATAACTGGCTGAGTCAAAGTGGGAGGAAAAGCTTATGGACTATACATAATGAATAACTAAAAATTTTGCAAAAGTAGTAATTTTGAAGAGCTCTCAACACTGCAGTTCTGGAAGCAGCCACCCAGCTATTATGTCCCTAGCAGAGGGTTCTGGTCTGGCTACACTGGCTGGTGGGGGAAAAGTGAGACAGTGCCTAATGAATAACCCATTATGTGACTCACAAAGAAAAGCACCACCAACAAATCCACTTCTTCTTCCTGCAAAATACGTTGTTCAACAGAATCTCTATCCACAAGGTGCTGATCTTTACCTAATCAGTGCTGCAAAATTAGACAGGACCACAAGTAGGGCACTGACAGAACACACGATCTCAGTGCCTGTAAATACACTTGTTCTGGGTCAATTCTATCCTTCAACATCTCTCCAGCCTCGGACAGACGGCCTTGAAAGAATCTTTAAGAAATATTTCAAATGTTGTAACCTGCTATTTTTTACCGTACTTTGATAAATACAAATGCTTCAGTGATATATTTGCATTTTTATATATTGCAGGCTGTATGTTTGAGTATTTATAATTATTTAGTACTTTACTGATATAACCAATATGTCATACCTTTATATTACCTCACCTATGTAAGAATCACACTTTGAAGTATTTTGGATTTAGTTTTGCTATTCATGTTTTTCTTACAATTGTTATAAAATCATGCCTAAATAAAACTTGCATTTCTCTAGAAATATATTCAAAGAAACCTTATAATAAAGCCTTTAAAGCACACTGATTTTGTCTTTTCTAAAATCACTTGCCAAAAAGGGCTCTTCAGTAAATTTTCAGCCGTATGCAGAACTAAAAAAACATCTTGCATGTCGGGGGAGGAGGGTTTTTTGTTGTTGTTCACGGTATGTTTTGTTTGTTTTTTTTCTTTTCTGCAAAGGAGATAAGGTGGGGTGTATGTTGGTATTGTTTTTCATTTGTTTATTTAAAGGTTATTCTTTCCACTAAGCATCAAGGTTGCTGCAGTCAAACCACAGTATTCAATAACCTTTAATTAAGCCCCAAGATTTTTTTTCACCCTGCAGCTCTTCTGTGCTTGGATTCCTCTGTCTGAATTTAAAACACCTTCCCAACAGCTGTGTCCCGCACCTGGTAAATGGCATCTCTTGTCTTTTGAGTCTGAGTCCAAATGTTTAGTCAGAAGCAGCAATTCACACTGCTCAAAGGTTCATATGACTGACATTAAACCCTGGACACAATAAACCACAGGAGTAAAAGGACCTCCTCATTCAATTTCTGGAGGGGAAAAACAGGAACAAAAGGACATCCTGAAGCCCTGTACTGCTAAAACATTAATGGAACAAGTGGGCACAGTGAAGTGTTTCTTGTCTGTTTGACAAACCCTGCAATCCAAGGTAGAGATTTAGAGTTTTAAATTAACAGCATCATCCTGTTTTACACATCCCCTGCTTATCTGCAGAGTGGCTATTCAAGACACTTTTTACCCTGAACTCCAACAGAATTTTCAAGCCAAAGCCTCTCTCACAGGGATAGGGTTTCTCAGGAGTAAGGGAATATGGGTATCACTCCTGGTCACTCCCTGGACCAAACTCATGTCTGAAGTTCAAACAAAAGATCCCTAAGTCGTAGCAGAGGCAACAAGGACTAATGACAGTATTACATTTATCTCATCAGGAATATTCTTCTCTGTACACAGCAACTCAAAGGATTCTGGAGATGCATGCTGATAAACAGATTAACATTTCCCTACCTCTTGTGAGCATTACAAAGCAAGATTTTAAAGCAACCGTTGAGTATTTCTTTCTTGGAATTCTTCCCAGCAGAATGATGCTGTCAACATGGACTTTAAAATAAAAACTGACTGCCTGATGGGAGGTGAGGGGGAAGGCAGGAAGGGATTTGACGGTAGGGGGAGATTTCCAAATCCATTAGTTTTTGCAAACTGTATCCATTGAAACTTTAATACCTTTCCAACAGAAATTACTGCAAGAGAAAAGTGACTGTAGAATTATATAGGCAATTGGAAACATAGTCTAGGAAAACAAGCACCATGAAGCCTGAACAGTGGAATGTTACACATGTTGCAGTTTCAGTTTAAAGTGTTATTCATAACACTAATAAGGACAGTTAAATAAAGTTCAAAAATTAGGACTTTATCACTCAAATTTTATTAGTTGAATTATTTTTGTCCCCTGCAGATTTAACATGTCAGTGATCATGATAAAAAACTGTTCACCAGTTTTAAAACTGCAGTCTTAAAAATGAGAATAAAACTGTTAGAAGTGGAATCCAAGTGTGATATTGTGTAACGTTTTCCTAGAATCCCCACTTTGTGAACCAGGTTAAAAATAACAATTCACTAAAAACGGTTTCCTCATTCTATCACACATAAGACAGAATCTCAGTATTATCTAGCTTGGCTAAAGATGCACTCAGCTGATACTTTCCTGATACTTTCAACCTTTTTCTCTTAAAAAAATTACAATAAGAATCAAAAAAAAACCCCAAACCAAAACACCAGAAAACAATTTTCCATATAAAGTCAAAGATTTAAACCTATCACTAAAAAGGTATAAAAGGCTATTTTTTCACTTCCCAATGGAACTATAAAGAATTATTTTTCAATGCCATAAACATAATAAGGATTTGTTTCTAAGCAAATCTTTTATGCTACAGTTTAAGCCACTATTTTGGGAGATTTGCAAACCTTTACAGTGCTTAATCTGAATTCTGAAAGAGTATGAATGCTAAAATAGACTTTGGACAGTGAAGTTGCTTTTTACATGCAAATCATTAACAAAAGGCTTCATTTTATATGGTACCTTAAAGTGCAGAAGAAAGGAAAGAATTCGGGATTTCTTAAGCAGGCATTTCACCATCAGTGTGCTTGGGTTTTCTTCTGCCTGTTCAACTTGCACGATTTTGTTGCTGCAGTGATAGAGAGGCTTAAAATTTTCAGTTCCCTGATCTTCCTTTTGGGAAAAACATTTTAACTAAAATTTCTCTAGTGGAACACAGAAATCTTGAGGGCAATTAAAAACATGACTCATGTTGGTTAATTTTCTTATCAATAGTTTGAACAGTTAAATATTTAATGCTGTTTAGCAAAGACCAAGTATTTTAAAAGGATTATTTTTGAGGAGAAGCAAAGTTCCTTAAATGCCAAGTCAAATTTCAAACTCCATGCAGGCTAGAATAAATACACCTATATCTTTGGATTGCATTAAAATAAAAGATGCTCTGTGTGGCACAGTAATCTTAGATTCGCAGCTAATAAATGACAGCTGTGCTAACATTTTCCAAATTACTGGGAACCTTAAATCCTAAGAGGAGTTGCCAAAACAATTATGTGTTTACCTCTTTGGATACAATACACTTAGATCTGTATTATTTAATAAACAACTTAGAAATATCAACAGAAGTTTGTAGAAAGGCAAAACTTATTTGTAGCATATGAGATTGTATACAGAAATTGCAATTGCTTGGTGATGTGGAGTAAGTTAAAATCCATTCTTCTGAATAAGCAGAACTGTATTTTCTAGGACATAGCAATGACACAGGACAGGCAGGATCTCTAGAGAGTCAAGGGAAAATCAAGAGAAACTGTGAGGGTAAAAATTCCAGTGAGGTACAATCGTGTAACACAAAAGGAAAACAAGCACAGAAACTAAAACAGAACTCTGCCCCAAAGACTAATACTGTGTAAGAGATGCTCCCATAATTAATGATGATCTCAAGTTTAGTCTCTGGCTCTGTAACTAACTCAGGAAAGTTGCCATCAGTCTCTTTCAAAACTAATTTCTCTAGACTGGAGTAGCTGCATGCATTTTCTGGAAAATCCATGTTTCTGAAAGGGTAATTTGTAATTTATCTATCTCACTTTGGTTTTGGAAGGCTGACCAGATAAGATTTTGATCTCATCAAGAGAGATCAGTGATATTAAAATCCAAGTCTGATGATTTTCTGTTCAGTTTATTGATGTCTATGCCCCAAAAGACTTTGTTTCACTCCAACACAGACTGAAAATTGAACAGCTACAAAAATTGTATTTATGCATCAAAAAGGAGCCTTGTTCCTCCAGCAACAAGAACCATGGAGCTTAAGCATAAGGTATTGCAAAATGCTTACTACAGTCAGATATATTACAAAGACAATTCCTAATTCAACCTTTTGCTGGAATGCTCATAATTTTTGGTTCCAAGAGGTGCAAAAAAAAGTGTAACCTTCTTCTACTAGAATACACATTTCCTGTCAGGAAACCTCCTTCCTTTGATTTTAAATGTTTGAACTCAGAAAATGGATGAACTTTAACATCTACTGTAAAGCCACTTTAGCTTTACCTTTTCTGGTTCCCATTAGTGACGAGGACTCTCTCAGCTGTCCAGTTCTGGTGAGCATGCAATGTTTCAAAACAAAGGACATGTTCCAACATTCAGAGACCAGCCTCAGTCTGCATTACTTAAACCACACTGAGAGAGAAGGCTGTTCTAGCTAGGGAGGGCACAATTACACCACGCTTCACTGTTCTAAGGTCCTCCAGTCAGGAGCTTCACTCTGAACATCTTCAGTAATACTGAAATGTGTCCAGAGAGCTTCAGCAAGACTTGAGTGCCTCCACCACCTGTCACTGCAACTCTACAACCCCCCATGTCATAACAACCTGAGTGTTCCTAACATCAGCTCTGGAATTCTAAGTAGCCAGAGACTTGTTTAGGTTTCAACAGTGAACTCATATATTTTCCACATATTTTAGGCTGAATTACAAGGTAAACTCCCACTGTGAAACTGCAAAATTCTGCTGTTATGTTTATTTGGAATGGCTTAAAATGACTGTAGTTGCAAAAAATGAAGAAGCCTAAAGAAAAGCGGTATGATGGACTTGAGTATTATCATCAGTGGTCATGTAAAAATACCCATTCAGCAAGCAAACACAGACTCTGCATCCCACCAGTGCCTTGCCACTAAAAGCTCTACAAAGAAATGCAAAAGTAGTTCTCTTGAAATTTAATCAAGCTGTACAGCTACAGGGTTGATAAATTCTAGTTAACCCTCCAGTGTCATGCTCTCTGCCCATTCTTCATTTTTTCCTTCCCTCACCTTTCTGTTTCTTACTGTAAGAAGTAGTGGAGAATAGAAAATCCAGGACAACTTTTTAGTAATCTTTCAAGATCCCAGCTTAGCAAGGCTGAATCGAGATCCTTCACTCTCCTTCATACTGTGTATGTTGAAACACCACATGGAATTGGAGCAATAAAAATTTAATTACTCTTAATGCTTTTCCTTACTGAAAAATTTACTTCATGCTGCATTTGCTTCACATTCCTGCTTTCAACTCCTGACAGAACTGGACTTTTGAGTGATAAATTATTAATCCAAGCTGTGTGAAGAAATCTATCCATGATCCTTTCAACCACTCGAGGGCAGCAAACTCTAACTCTTAAAAAGCTACTTGTTCTATAAACTTGTTCTATAAACTCCACATTTGGAGTGATGTTACAGCATTCATGCAGTATCAGCATTTGAAGGCAGCAAAAATACAACTGGTTAAACTGCTGATTCACTGATTAATTCAATGTATGCACAATATTGGGGGATAATTTGAAAGGAATCACCAAAGAAGTTTAAAGAAGAAAAATTAAATCTTACTAACTGGAGCAAGTCAACCATCTAATTAATATACTCTAACAGCTAATAAAACACAAATATCTGATTAATGACCAGAAAACTAGTAAACAGGAAGCAAAACATCTCCAAGTATTTTAGAATGAGAAAATAAATGAACATTTTTAGGTTTTGAAGATTTTTAAGACTGTTTTAAAATAACTGAACTCGTGGGTCTGATACTGCATTTGAAACTGTAATAAAAGGATGATGCATCGCCGGCAACTAATTACACTTGAAATTCCATTTCCTGATGTATATCTGCATATAATATTTCCCCCCATACATGCATGCAATTGACAAAATGCAGTAATCCAGATATTAATATAAATCATAGGAGTTCTGCCACATTTAAAGAGATCATGGGCAAAGTTTTCAGGCTTGAGGGCAGAAGTTACATGGATCCAGCTTTCCTTCACTCAGCAAGAATGGAACACTGCCCTCATATTTTGAATCAATTCCATCAGCCACATGCATTAACAGTGTGGCACTACTCTGCTGGGAAAGTCATCAAATCCTACAATTAGTTCTGCAAACAGGACAGACGTTACTGCCTAAATGGAAGGCCAGGCCCTGTCCGTCCCCCTCCAATATTAAGGTTCATGGAAATGAAAATAAACCACACACTGTTTGCTCATGGTTTACAAAATGGATCCAAACTACTTTTCAGCAAGTTATTGAAAGGTATTATCCCTGATCAGGGGGGTAAAAACCATGTCACAAAATAAACCATGTCACACAAAATAAAAACCCATGTCTCAGGAAACCATTAATTTTTCATGGGAATCAAAGACAATTACAACTGATTGACAAACTCATCAAATATTAACATGGAGAATGAAAGGTAATAAAAGTGCAAGAGACTTGTGGATACTCAATATACACTGAATACTCCCATATCAATATTGCATAGCCCTGTCTGCCAGCACTAATTAAAGCTGGAGCCCAGGACAACCATGGTGTTTGTCTGAAATTACTAAAGTGAGCACTGTCTAGCTCTCTTGTCATTGCTTAATATTGGAAACTGCTCTGCCATTAATTTAAGATTTGTAATGCAATGTGATGCTGTTGGGGAGAAAAACATCCATGTGTACTTGAAATCTACAGCAAATGTTATCTTTCACCGCCAATTAAATTTGATGCGCTCTACAATTGCAAAATTATCCTTCAAGGCAACTGCCACTGAAAGGGAAATATATCTCATCCTCCTTAGGATGCTAACATCAGCACCGCAGTGATCAAAATCAAGAACAATTCATACAAATGCTAAATACAGACATCTCCTACTCTAGAAAAACTGAAAACAGTACTTATGAGTTTTAGCAGTGGATAAGGTACAACTTCTGTAAGAGTGACATATGGAGATGATGAAAGCTTTGTCTGTCTTAATGTGATAATGACATGGGACATTTGAACAAAGTTCAGTCATCCAAAACACTACTGTTCAAAAATAGCATAGATTTCCAACAATAACAATTTCAGTTCAGACTGCTCACTTGTTTTCTGTAACAAATGCCTGTAAAATTGTTGAAAGGCACCAACGAAACCACAAAAATACAGGAGACCAGTGTGAGGAATGCCCTGTGAAAGGAACATCTGTAGTCAGAAAGTGGGAAGGCCACTCCTTTTCTGAGCAAGGGAGAGCTTAGAAAAGAAGTCAGCTTGAGACAAGGTATGTGAGAGAGCATTTATGAAGCTGAACACTTCCAAATGACAGCCATGGTTTACTGCAGCCCAGGAAGAGCCCAAGAAAAAACATATTCTAATTAACAGACAGGAGCTGGAATCCTGCAGAATGCTCTCTTGGTTGAATCTGAAGGAAAGTGAGTTAGAAGAGAATATAACTGTAAGGTCATTTACTTTAAAATATGACAGAGAGCACATTTAGAGAGTCCACACACAACTGCTTACCCAGGATTCGTGGTACAGAACTGTGAGCAGGTGCATGCCATAATCATAGTTCTGTCTTCTCAGGGGACACCTGAAAATGCAGAAACATTTTTCTGAACAAAAGGTTAAAACCTACCATCACATTTACTACTGTGTAATGTAGGGAATCCTAGGAAATGAGTGGTTGATTCCTGTGAACTTCTCAATTACACACAACCAAGAATACCATGGAGGCTTGAGTAATAAGAACATAGAAGAAGGGGCAGCTGCAAGGCTGTAGGAAAATATACAATATCCAAGAATTTACAAATCTTCTAGAGACATTAGACACTTCTTTGGTGCTGTCCTAGTGTGCAAGGCAAGAGACGTATCCAATTGCCATCTGTTAGAAATGTGGCAGTTATCTTCTTAATTGGGCAGTTTTCTTTATCTCTTCCACAACCAATCCTCTCCTAGGGGAGACACCTGCTGTTGAATGTCCCTGCACGACTGATAAAAGTTACATCATCTCATTGTGAGATGCTCTGCCCAGAGGGAGGAGCCAAGCATTCCTAACTGGATATAATCTTGAGTTTCTGGAACACTAGCACGGCTTTTTCTGCATTGAATTTCCCAGAGGAACAGCTGCCTCTTCAGAGGAAGACTACACCCTTTTTCTATAGGTTCACTGCTCCAACAGAACCACACCTGACACCCCAGGAGGACTGCAGCCATAATTCCCAACTGGACTGCTGACAACACCCTGACTAACAGGTTGTCAGGTTGTATTCTGACTCTGTCAGTGTTGTTTTGGGTCACTGCATTGTTTATCTTTTTATTTTCTTCCCTAATAAAGACCTGTTATTCTTGCTCCCATATTTTTGTATTTATCTTTTTATTTTCTTCCCTAATAAAGATCTGTTATTCCTGCTCCCATATTTTTGCCTGAGAGTCCCCCTTGATTTCAAATTTATAACAATTCGGAGGGTGTCTACATTTTTTTTCCATTTAAGGGGAGGCTCCTGCCTTCCTTAGCAGACACCTATCTTTCCAAACCAAGACAGCCCCCTGTGCCAAAGTGGAATCCAACACACATTAAGTATGAACTCTTTTAAAAACCTGTTTTTAACAGTTAGTAACAGGAGTAGTGTTAATGAAGCCCCACATTAGCCTTAAAATATAATAATTCACTAAGACAATAACTGGTATTACTAGAAGATACCCAGTCCTTTCTCTGCTGTGGGCACTGCTACAATATTTTTGTTTCCTTCTGGCAGCTCACCTATCTGTTGTAATTGTGAGCACATCTGTCTCCTGACAGTACCGCTCTCCCACGAGCTTAATGAGCTTCTTCTTTGCATGGTCATCCAAATTCAGGTTAGAAAGTTTAACCTTCAAGAAAAGGAGAAAACAACTTTAATTCCTTGGAAAATCCAAACTCTGAACTCTGGAAGTACTTGAGACAGGCAGATCTTCTATCAAGGAGAGCTATTCAGGATGCATTTGCAGAATTTATTTGGATTGTATCATGTTGATGTTTTAACATAAGGCAAGAATGATGTGAGTATTCAAACAATATATACCTGCATAATATCCCCACATCCCCCCAGTGCCTTACAAGTCCCAAGGCCAGTAAATATGAATTGACAGATTTCGTCAGGAACACACAGACATCCTTATTTTTGTGTGATTTTGAATTCCCTCCATTTCTCTTATTTCCTTACAGAAGATCACACTTGCATGTTTGGAAAAGAGAGCCAAGCATTTAGGGGTTTGAAACAAAGGCTGTTACCAAAACTACTACTTACTCTTAAGGTCACCACTCTTGCTTTGGGATTCCGAATAGAAGTCCCCGAAGAAACATAATCTATGGTTTCAATTTCAATGGGAAAATGCTGTTCACATTTCTCATCACTGTCCAGAGCACTTGGCCATTCAGTGCAGAAATCTGTACAATAAAGAGTAAATACTCTGAGTAATACCTATCTGGTACATTCGGCTGGAGCTTTTTTCCTTTCAAATGTATTGCAATTTATGTTTTTAAAAGAATTAGTCCTAGAAACTACACTCATTTAGGTAACTAAATGAAACTACACTCATTTAGCAGTGTTTCTGCTAGACTTGCTCCAATATTACCATATCTCTCTTTGCATTGGCTTCCTCAAAACAGGGTACAGTACTGCAGATGCAGTGTCACAATTGCCAAATGGGATCATAGAATGGTTTGGGTTGGATTTTTTACTAGATCCAGCTGCTCAAAGCCCTGTCCAACTGAGCTTGAACACTTCCAGGATGGGGTATTCACAGCTTCTCTGGGAAAGCTCTTCTAGTGTCTCACTACCTTCATCACAAAAAAGGCTTCCTTTGCCTGAGCTCCTCATCAGGCTCCCCTTACAGGCTTGCTGGGTGGAAGGATGCTCCTAGCCTCCAGTAGATCCTGTATCTCCCCAGCAGGCCCTGCTTTCACAGAGGGTCTCATATTAACAGCTCTTTGGTCATTAAATGCAGCCCATAATGGCTACTGATTGAAGCCTGGTTCAATCTGAGAACCGAGTCAAATTCATCACTCACCCTCTGTAAAGCACAGAACTATCAACTCATCAGTTCAAGCAAGGTCTTGTGCAAAAGTAACATTTCAGTCTTACTCTTGTGCTGACAACCTCCTGAGACTTATCTGCTACCACCTGGGTGACTCCTGGCAGCAGCAGGAAAGCAGACAGTACCAGCCACAGCCAGCTGAATAACCAGCTCCACAAGGGTACCATGTCCCACCTCCATCACACACAGTTATATCTGGCTTTGTCTGAAAACTTCCAGAGTTGGTTCAAAAAGAAACAAACAAACAAAAAACATCAAATCCCCCCTTACCTTTAAGAGCTGCACAGTGCTTCTTAATTGCAGGAGGAGTAAGATGCAAAAAATTTGGGATCTGAAATAGACATATTAAAGAGTTACCAAAATAATAGCTTTTTGTCTGATCAAAAGTAAATCGCCTTTACTGAAATCTGACTACACTTCTCACATTTGCTAAGGCAGTATAACATGCTTAAGGAAATATTCATTTAAGCAGACTCTTCTCAAGTCTGATTTAGCAAAAAACTTAACTCTGTGACAAAGTCACAGGCATGATAATCATAAAAAGTCTCCTGATATCATTCACTTGTTAATTAACTATGCATTTGTCACCACTTAAAAATTCAAGAGGATCATGTGACTTAATAGCAGAAAGCAGTCTCCAAGAGAAATATTCCAATCAAAGCAGTACAGCCTTAGTGAACAGTGACTTTAAAAGCGACCCCCAGCCGTAGCACATGCTTTACCTTGATAAGTTCTAGGTTGCCTTCTTTTGGTGGAGGTACTCCTCTCTTCACTGGGTAACCCATTCGGACTGGGAGAGGCACAGAGGCAGGTTTGAAGGCAGCTGCTGTTGGGTACACACTGCTCCAGTCCTGATCCACAGCCATCCTCTCTGTCCTGGGGGGTGCAGCCTGATCAAGGGACAGGGAGACAGGTGGGATGGGAGATACACGAGATATAGGACAAGGCAGGATCAACACATCACATAATGATTTCAAGAACCAATTCCCACAGCTGGACATTTCAAGACACCTTTACTGCCAAAGTTAGAACTGATTTGTAGAGGAATTTTTAGCAGAGAGCCTCTCCCATCTTAGCTGCCAGGCCTTTCCCAGTCTTTTGCATTTGATGGCACAGATGCTTAGGAAGAGGAATTTGCCATCTTCCTGCCTTGGGACAAATGAGGAGGGGGAATCAAACCAGTACAGAATTGCAAACTCTGTTTCCTAAAGGGCCTGAATATGTGGTGGGGGACAAGACAACGAGTTTTAAAATTCTGGAATTCTGTAGGTGTGGAACAGTTCATAATTAATAATGCTGAAATTTCTTGCCACAGAAATTCCAGTGTAGGGACAACATATCAGTACATCGTAGAAATAGCTTATACCCTCCAAAAACTGAGCATCATTTCAGTCAAATGCTCTTAGAAAAAGAAAAGCTTTATGCCAGAAAGCAAGCACTAAAAATACTGTAAACTCAGTCTGAAAACAACATTGTCATGTCTGAGTTATTGGAAATAGAAGTTTAAGTTACTTTTCAGACCTGTACTACATGGTGTCAGTGCAAGTTAACTATCAGCTTAGTGTTGTATTTTTAATTTTTGATAACGTAGACTGAAAAGGTTACAGAAGGCAGGTGCTGGCCTGGAATGGTCCCAGGGGATTGTTTCACCAGGATTTGACTGCAGAAGGGGCTGCTGGGCAAACTGGCACAACACACAGCTTAGAAAACTTTGCAAACACCTAAGCTACCTGTAAATTTCAGTACTTACTGATCTTGCAAACTGTGGTGTCCAGCCTCTTCTCCTTACTGAACCTGAAAGAAGAAAAAACAAAAGACATTAAAAAAACATATTTTTAAAATAAATTAACCTACAGTTTTGGGAGCAAAAAATGTAGCATAATTCTGTATAGGAAGGGGCAGATCAGATACTCAAAACTAAAGATTACCAATTAATTTTGTAAAAAGTAAGATAAAAAAGAACTTGGAGGACAAAAATGAAGGACACTTTTGCCTTCATTCCTATGCTCCCTTTCCTCTTTCCCAAACAGCAGCCACAAATCACTTTCCACCAGCAGCAAAGATGGATAAACTCAAGAGTTCCTATTTCCAAAAGGAGAGTGCCATGGCTCCATCCTTTCCTTCTGACAGCACAGCTTAAACTAGCCCCTGCATGAACAGTTCAGGTATTGGATTGTTTCTATTCTAGAACTGGGGATGGTGAACACCTTGATCCTGCTCACTGGGCAGTTCCAGAGAAAGTGGAATGGGAAGTGAAAGAGTTTAATCCATTTCAGGTCTGTGCTTCTCCTGGCTCTACTTTATAGCTCACTGATTTCATCTGGAGCTGTGGTGTGGGATTCCCTAGGGATGCATTAAGTCACCAAATACCACTGCTGGATTTTCAAACTAAACACTGATCTTTGCATACCTGTCTGTTTTCATTTCCTCCTCCTCCTCAAACTCTAAAACACTTCCAAATCCCACTGTCCAAAAACCACACCAGAATATAATGTGACCTCAGACATACAAAGGTGAACCTGATGATATTTATTTTCAAGAGTCTGGTTTGAATTCATCGATTGTACATATTTAGCATAAAGCAAAGATTTAAAAAGGGATGTTTGGGTTCTTTTTTATATCATTCAATCTTACAACCCTACCCCATAAAAACTTGTGGATTTCACATGTTATTTGTTTCCCTTATCTGAGAAGTTTATGTCTCTTCATCCTTTTTTTGCTATAAAAATCTTAAAACTGAACGTTCAGGGCGCTCCAACAGATAATATTCAGCATTCCTTTATCTCTCGACCTACCTTTTTCGCGGTGCTTTCACATACAGCCACACATCACAACAATGTTACTATTTCTGTTACAAACACCTGTAATTTCAGGTCAGGACAGGTCACCTTTCGCTACTACAGCGTCACCGGACATCGCTCAGAGGCACTTTCAGCGACCTGGCGTGCTCCATATGCCCATCGGGAAAACCCAGATTCACTGCTCCCTATGGCATCGGCCAGGCACGACACCAAAGGCTTCCCAGGAGTACACTCGGCGATGCAATTCCCCTTGGGAACAAACTAACACAGCACCACTCCGCTGCAGCCCCGATCGCGCCCCGCGCTCACCTTCCCGAGCCTGCGGCCCTTCCCTGCCGCTCACCGCGGGCGCAGACGAAAAAGTGGCGCGTCCCCAGTGAAGTGCGGCCGGGGTCCCGCTGGGCCGGGACAGCAGAGCCCGGGACAGCAGAGCCCGGGACAGCAGAGCCCGGGACAGCAGAGCCCCGCGGCTCAGCCCGGCCCGGCAGCACGGCCCGGCCCGCGCCGCCATCGCGGCCTCCCCGCGCTCCTCCCGCGGCCCCGCCCGGCGCGACGGCGGCCGGCTCGGCCCGGCCCCGCACGGAGCGCCTGCTCTGTCCCTGAGCGCTGCTGTGGGGCTCTGAACTTGGAATATTGGGTTGGAAATGTGTCCTGGCCCTGCACACACACCCCGACAGCCTCCTCTGTGCATCCCTGAGAGCGCTGTCCAGACGCTCCCTGTTATGTGTAGTGGATATAATTTGCACCATTTCTAATATGATATATGTGATATTGAATATTTGTTAGAGTATACATGTTTGTATTAGGATTCCCCCCCTCACAGGCGCAGGTGAGACTGGGTGTAGATTGGAAACTGATTTACAAGTAAGAAGGTACTCGGCGTTCCCGTAAATTTCATCCAGACAGTGATTTGTCCTCCCTCATCACCAAAAAAGAAAATCTTATTAGCATATGGACTCTGAATAGAAGAAAGGACTGATTGCTGAAATCTTGGCCTCAGGCGGAATTTTCCCTACAAAACTCACTTGTGCCAGGATGGAGGTGTGTGGGCATAGAGGAAAACCTCTGCTGAGGCTGACTCCTTGTTGCACACCCAGGGCCGACCCCGGGCTCGGCTCTGTTCTTTCCTTGTGGCTGGCTAGATAAAATTTGATTGCAAAATAAATAATTTATTTTTTATATTAATTTGGCTGGACAAATTTTCATTTATAACAGAGGGGAACAGAGTTTGGCTGCTCATATGCTTATCAAGGAATATGTTATTATCATGGAAAATGCGTCATCCAAAGGTGACTGTCCTTCCAGAGCTGGGCGATGCCAGTCGTGTCTGATACCATTATCGATGACCATGGCTGAGGGTGCCGAGTGCCCCACTGGGCAGCCAGCAGATGACACCGATTTGTGCCAGTGTTGTTGATCTGCAGGAGGGTAGGAAGGCTCTGCAGAGGGACAGGCTGCATGGGATGAGGTTCAGCAAGGCCCAATGCTGGGTCCTGCACTTGGGCCACAGCAATTCTCAGGTTGTAGAGCTCTGTTACAAAATCGGGGGCAGAGGTTCTTGGTTGACTGTTGGTGACAGTTGCTTCTGGCAGTCCTTCAGTTATTGCTTGGGTCACCCATAGACCTGCAGAACCTTTGGGCTGGTCCTGCTGTGAAGGGTCAGCCTTGCTGCTGCCTGGGTGGAAGGCCCCTGACCAAGGTAAGGACATTCCCCATCTCCCTGGATTTTCTCCAGAGCACAGAGATGCACAGCAGCTGACTGCAGCCATATGTATTGACAGTGCTGACAAGACAAGCTGAGGCTCCACTGCTGGAACTCTAAAAGCTGCCCCATCCCTGTCTCAACCTGTTATCTCATCTGTCTGAAGAAACTGACCTCCTCCCTCAGTATTTTGCTTCTGCTTCAAAGCTCAAGGTCAAGTCAAGGGTACAGGGACCCTCTTGGTCTACTTTTCTGACACTTCCATGGACAGCAGGAAGTACAGCTCATTTCTGGGATCAGTGAGGCACGTTCTGCTCATTCAGTTTGCAGTTCGCCTGAACTGGTGACATGGCACCTCAGTCTCCAGCTGCGAACGGGACACTCATCTTTCTGTAGACAGAAATGCCTGTCTGAAATAGTCAGGCCATTCCTAAAAATCTGCATGAAACTTAATGTTCTCTGCCATACCACATAGTGTCACTATCTATTTCTGACCCTTTTCTCTGAAATCTACCGCTCTAAGGAGTATGGAGACTACTTAAAAATTATCTTTTATTGATTACTTTGGGCTTTTCACACAGAATTGTTCAACAGAACCTTTTCTCTCCTTTCTGTCTGCAGCCTGAGCAAAAGATGTAGCCGAGTTTTCTCACAGCATGGATAACAGCAGTGGTCCTGTTCTCTTTACCTTGCTCCTGCTGCAGAATATGAGCAGCCCCAAAGCCTCCGCCCCTCCTGCTGGCTATGACATGGCAGAACCTCCAGCCCCGGGAGCCGGCCCCAGCAGGAACCACTCTCTGCTAGAATATCGGCTGAGGCCTGGGGAAATCGCAGCTGCCAGCGTGGTTTGGGGAGTGCTGTGGCTGATCTCTGTCTTGGGAAACTTCCTCGTTTGCTTAGTGATTCACAGGAGCAGGAGGACGCAGTCCACCACCAACTACTTTGTGGTGTCCATGGCCTGTGCTGACCTCGTGAGCAGTGTGGGGAGTGCGCCCTTCCTGCTGCTGCAGCTGAGCTCCGGGCGGTGGATGCTGGGCAGCGGGGTGTGCCGGCTGGTCAGGTACATCCAGTACCTCACACCTGGGGTCCAGATCTACATGCTCCTTGCCATCAGTGTGGATCGATTCTACACTCTCATACATCCCTTGAATTTAAGGGCTTCCAAGGAAAAAGCCAAGAGAATGACTCTGGTCTCTTGGCTCTGTGGTGCTCTGTTTGCATCACCGGCCTATTTTCTCTATGGCTCCAGAAGTGACCACCACTGCAACTTTTTCCTCCCCAGTTCTTGGCTAGGAGCCGCCTCTGGTGTCATCCACCTCTCAGTGCTGTTGCTTTTGATCCCATCACTCCTTATTATCCTCTGCTACCAGAAGCTCTTCACCTGTATTTGGAGAAGTGGCACTGAGGACACAGGTGGAAGGAGGACAATGAATCTTGTCTCAAGAAGAAAAGTGAAAACTGTCAAGATATTCTTCATCTTTGTCTTGGATTTTCTTCTGTCCTGGCTTGCTTTCTTCGTGGTACAGTTGTGGCACCCACAGGAAACAGACTACAGAAAGAGCTCCTTGCTTTTCCTGGCCATCACCTGGATCTCTTTCAGTTCCTCAGCCTCTAAGCCAACCCTCTTCTACATCTATAATGCAAACTTCAGAAGAGGGATGCAAGAAATTTGTTGCATGTGGAAATACCCCAGAAGCAACATCTACACCATTACCACCAGTTCCAGGACAGCTGAAAATAATCACATTATCCCAGCACCAGCCCAGCCTCACAAAGACTCCACCTGTGATGCTTTTAAGAGTTTTTAGAGAAGTCAAGGAGCATGAGCTTGCCAGGCCTGGTGAATCCAATCCCACAAATGCATTTGCCAAGAGGGTTTCATTACTTTGAAAAGGAATGGATGAGCTGTGGGGGTGCTATGTTACTCCAGAAGAAGGAGGATCTTTTACTCTTTTGAAGCAATAAATAGGTACATATTTTATACCAGCTCCTAGGGTAGAAAAAAAATAAATGGTCTGTATTATTTAACGGCTTGGGTTTGATGCATTTGTTCTATTTTATTTCAGTTTTTACGTTCTGCTTCGGGGAACTCCTTTCCTGGAATCTACAAGAGTCCTTACACTCTCCGTCTTTAGGGAGAAAAGGGAAAGAAAGAAATACTGCTTGTTACAATCCCTGTAAGGGATGGGCCATAGTGTATAAATGCCTAAATCCACCCAAAGCCAGCTAGGCTTCCTTCCAGTATGTCCCTGGGCATATTCCTGCACTGGGCTTGTCCATCTTTTTCAGGCCCCATTGGTCTGGTGGCCAGGGTGGTGTTGAGTTAATGGCTTGACTGGATGATCTGAGGGGTGTCGCTATAGGACACGAGAAAGCACAACGCGAGCCACTTGCCACTTTGCAAGGTAAAAGAGAAAGTTTATTTTCTGACTCCAACTTTTATACTTTTCCAAAGGTGACAGTGGATTGGAGAGTGAATGGGCCACCTCTCCAAAGACATTGGACAAACCACGAGTACATCAAGTCTCTCCACCCCCATGGAGGAATGCAAAACAACACGTTATTTACAGAAACTGTGTGGGAAAGTTTCCCAATAGAATGTAAACTCAGAAGGCTTTAGAAAACTCAAGAATCAGGGCGACAGAGGGGTCTTTTCCAACCTAAACAATTCTAGGACTCTGTCTCCTTCCAGTCTTCCTGTGCCTCCATTTCTCTTTGGGAATAACCTCCTCCTGGAAAAGTTACAGCAGATTGTTTCATCAGGGTTTGACTGCAGAAGGGGTTCCTGGACAAATTTCCAACTCACATCTTAGGACTCCTCCTCCACACAGGCCCCAATGGATGAGCTCAGGCTCTGCCATCCCGAGGCCTGTTCCAGTGTGTGACTGTGGAACCACAGAGCCATTATTCCATTGCATGGAGTCTTGGAATATCCTGGCTTGGAAGGAAGCCCTGGCCCTGCACAGAGACCCCAAAAATCCCACCCTGTGCCTGAGAGTGTTGTCCAAACGCCCCTGGAGCACTGGCAGCCTTGGGGCCGTGGCCAATTCCTGGGGAGCCTTTCCCTGATATCCAACCTAAGCCTCCCCTGACCCAGCTCCAGCCATTGCCTCGGGTCCTGTCCCTGGTCCCAGAGAGTGGATCTGCCCCTCTGCTGTCCCTTGGGAGGAAGCTGCAGATCCCACTGAGGGCTCCCCTTGGTCTCCTCCAAGTCAGCTTTCTCCCCTCACAACTGAAAATACAACTTCTCAGTCACTGCATGCTGTTTGTCTCCCCAAAACAGGCCCAGGCTCTTTCAAAAACCTCTGTAAAACAAACTCAGTAGATTTTTTCAGGCAAACACAAATGGATTCATCCCTGGGAACATTTTCCCCATGGAAACAAGATGGTGACACTGTCATGTGTAAATCTGGACTAGGTAGTGCTGCTTTTCTTAAATTTCAGCTTTTTCTCCTGTGCCTCAGGACATGTTTGTGCAGATGTTAATTAGGTTTTTTGGCAGCGATATGCTTGTGCCCCTGGCTGTGCCCAGGAGTTCTGGTTTTAATCTGTTTGTTTCTTATTCCAACAGGGCTGTAATATTTTCATTACTAATACAGTATCTCACAATGACTTCATCCTCTTTAGCATAATTATTGGTCAGAATGCATTATGAATGATGGACAGTGAGTAATTACTACTGCTAATTAAAGTATAAACTTTGCAATTACTGATTTCCACAAGATCTTTGGTAATTTTACAGATTTTGAGGAATGGAATGTCCGTCCTTTGTTAACAGCTGATGGAAAAATGACAAAGGAAATAGATTATGGATATTTTGTAGCAGTGTCTGATAAATGTTCAAAGCTAAGATTAATTATTTAAATTATGTAAATCTTTGTATTCTCAAAGTTAAGTCTGAAATGAACATGTCCAGAGATCAAAGACAGCGAGGCATCTGAGTGAGCATTTGGGCTTGAGCATCCAAAAAAAGTTGAATCTGTTCTGAACCTGAAAGTTGAGGATTTTATATCCTGAACTAAAAATTGAATTGTTAGCAGTAGTAAGGTGCATGAACACACCTCTAGAGCATATACATGCTGCAGACGTGGGATATAAAATGACACTGAATATTATATAGTGCATTCATAAGTATCTCTTATAAATAATAATTGCTTTTCCAATTAAAAAGGAGTGAATATTTGCATCCTCATTTTCAGCATATGTGTCAGATGTACCCCATTGCCCTCATGATGAGGAGTCATTGTCAAGGCCGAGAGAAACGTTGTGTATTTCCACACCCCTCTGCTCCTATACATAGTCAGGACAGACACTTTGCAAGTCAGTTTGTGCACCTGAATGCCAGATGGAGACGGGTGTTAGTGCTTAGGGTTGGAGAACTCTTTGGTTTACAGTGGTACTTAATATAATTAGTACATTTTACAAATACTAAACAATGCCTTAAGCCAGTATTACTGAACTTCTGAAGTCCTGCTGTATATTTTCACTAGAACATTCTTACTTAGAAACCACTCAGAATTTTATCTTATTTTCCACATTAGGGTAACATAAGAAGAGACCTTTTGTTGTTGAAAGCATGTAATGCCAGTCCCAGAACAAGATCAGCTGCAGGTGTTATATGTTAGCTTGGAGTTCCTCTTTCATGACTTCAGTGTGGGTCACTTGCACATCTTGGGTTGCAGTATCAAAAATTATTGATTTATTTTAAAATCCTCTCCAAATTTTCCTGGTTTTCTTAGAAAGAAGCCAGTAAGTCACAATTATTGTTTACAAGTCA
The DNA here is from genome assembly GCF_048771995.1 of Taeniopygia guttata. Classification (NCBI taxonomy): domain Eukaryota; kingdom Metazoa; phylum Chordata; class Aves; order Passeriformes; family Estrildidae; genus Taeniopygia; species Taeniopygia guttata. The sequence continues at coordinate 71,036,772 of NC_133025.1, forward strand.
GCTTTCAGTAGAGTGATCTATGTTTAGCACACTGCTGCTTTTGGTAGATTTTACTCCTGATGAACATCAAAAGAACACCCTCCAGCTTTGGGAGGGTGCTTTTAAAGAAACATTTATGGGATGTTCTAGTTGCTAGCACACATATCTCTCAAGATCATTCACTTTTCCCACAATCTTTACTTCCAAGGCAGCTTCTTTTCTACAACAAATTTTAAACAGATCTTATCACAGATACCTTTATTTAGATTTCCTGGATTCTGCCAAGCTAAAGACAGTCCCAGATTTCCAAAAACTGAAATGCCTCAGATTCCAAGTGTCTTTGCTGAACTCATCATATCTAGCTGATTGTGTTAATTCTGGGAAGAATGTAGGATCTGCTTCTCTGCTGGAAATGTCCTGGCTGACATTCTGGGCACCCAGAGTGGTGGGGTGGTACTCACCAGGGAGCTCCCCGTCCTTCTTTGTGTAGGACAGCTAAGTCAGCTTGGCTTATTGGGATTGCTTGGAATGCAGTGGCAAAACCCTTGGCCAGCCTTTGTGCTTGTGCTCTTTAAATCTCTGCAGAACACACTAAGCCTGACTTTCTGGCCATGCTGCATGTGTGCACTGCATGTTATATGCTCTGGAATCAGTGAGGGGTTTAGAACTGCCAGAGAAAGCAATAGACAGCTCTCTCAAAAAAATTACAGGAGATAGAAGTAAGAAATAAGAAAATGTGCTCCACTTTGGGCATGAGGTGAATAATTTCAGAAGAGTTACTGCCTGAGGCTCCAGCTTAGCTGAGAAGGAAGGTAAAGTGGACCTGGTACATTAAGAATTTCAAGTTCAGTTTACTGCTCTTTAATATCAGCTTGGTAATCAATTGAAGGTTATATAAAAGAGCCCACAGCTCACAAAAAAGAAGCTTTGTGGAAACTTTAGATAAAATTAATAAAATGTCATAGATGACTGTTTTAAACTCTTATATGTAAATGTAAAAATGCCCAACTGCACTTACTCTGAAGGGCTCATTGTCATTTTTTCAAACTGCCTCTTCGGTTATAACACACAGCTCCTATGTAAAGAGTCTCTCCTGAAGCAATAGTTCTATTTTGATCAATCTTTTCAGATATATTTGAAATAAGCACCCACTTTTCGTGGTATTCTGTTACAACCCTAGAACCAATACCAGTATTCTTTTCCTCCAGTGCATCACTAATGATTTAAACAAACCCAATCAAACAATGCTGGGACACTTAATATAATTGAAGAAAGGAATCAAGTAACAGCTGAGGTTAACTATGCAAGAATTCATATTGTCTCTTGTTATTTGAAGGTTCTCTGTGGCTCCTATCTGGTTACCTCTTCATCAGTGACCATAGGAAACCTATTTCATGAAGTAATTTTGTTTTCCTTTAATGCAACATAAGCATAACAACAAATACTTTGCTCTACATGGTAGCAGTTTATTTTAGTTCATCTGCTTTATTAATATCTGGATATTGAAAATGCTGTGGCTTTATATAAAGCTATGCTATGATTTATAATGAAAGAATTCTGCTGGCCCAGTGAAGAGCACTTAAACTGCAGACCAAGATTGTCCAGGTGGAATAACATGAGAACATGAAATTTGGGTGCATCGTTATTAAAATTACTCTCATTGAGTGCATTGTAATTATTGTTTGATATCCCATAGTGCCTCAAATGGGAAACAGGATCAGGACCCTGTGATGCTGGCATTTGTCCAGTAGAAATTAGCACTCTTGAAACTTTGCTGAACTATGGTGCAAAAGTCATGGAATCAAACCCTTTCCCAGCAGCAGAGGAAAACACACTTCTTTGTCAGCTCTTTCACCTGGTTCTTCAGCTTTCATCTTCCCCCCTCCTTGTTGTGAGACACAACCTAAAATAGCAACGATACCAAGTTAAGAGACTGAGGCACAAAGTATGTATATTCTTCATGGACCTGAACTACTGTTGCAAGAGGGAGGAAAGGAGAGAAATAGCAGTATTCACTTTCTCCTTCCTGATTAGAAAGGTCAACAATAAAATGGGGAGTTGGATGCTGGAATGGTTATGTTTGGGATTCTCTTCCTCCCAAATAAATACAAAAAATGACCTGGAGCTCACAAGGGCAACAACATGAGAAAACCCTGATTTTCCAGTACTTGATGTAACAATGAAGCGCTGCTTTTGGCTTTGTCAAAACTTTGATAGAAAAAACTCTGAGCAACTGAAGCTGCTGTTTAGACTTTCCCAGTATGAAAGGAAGATGCAGAGCCTCCAGCTTGCCACAGGCATCACCTAATTCAGTGTTTAAAGATGTGCAGTAAAGAAAGGCTGCTTTTAATGCATTGCAATGAAGTGTCTGCAGATAAGAAAAAGACTGGGAGGGAAGTTAAGCTGTTGCTTGTGATTGCTGGTTTTGACAGCAGGAAGAAACAGAAGTAACTTCTCTCTGAAATCATCCAAGCTGTCCCCGATTCTTTCTGTGCCATATAAGGCAGCCCAAAGGGAGGGTCCCTGCGTTGCTCAGGGTGGGACTTGGGGAGCTGTGAGAAGAGGAGGGCAGCATCTCCTCTCTGCGCATCTCCGGGGACTCAGCAGCCGCCAGGAGAGGGGTACGCCTGGAGAAAGTAGGTGCTGTTTGCCAGCTGCTCTCAGCTTTTTCCGTGCCGTGCCTGTGGGATGCCGTGTGTGGATGGAGCAGCCCAGGAAAGGTGTTCCAGGCAGCTCTGCTTGCAGCTCTGCACAGCCAGCCTTGTCCGGGCAGCCTCAGCACCCCAGAGTGAGAAAGGATGTTCTTAGAGATGCTTCTCAGGGACCTGCTGCGGGCTGGCTGGGATGAAGGGCTTTGTGCTTTAATGTTTGCACCCTCCAGCTGTTCATTAAGAGAACTGCTGAGGGAAGTGATGTATTTATCTCTTTGCACTAGGACTGATGTGGAAATGTGAACTGATGCTCACCTTTCCATGAGCAGTGTTAAGAAATGAGCCCTGTGTAGGAAAGTCATGTTAAAATGTATAGATGTAAATACTTTGTGGAATAACTTGGAGGGCTCTGTTCAGATGTACTGCACTGGCAGTTCATTCACTACACATGAGAAGCTTTAAGCAACAGCAAAAAATAGGCTTAGTTTTAAAAAGGGGGCTGTGTGTGAAGGCTGAAATTGTCTCTATTCTACTGAGGCTAAAGTAACTCTGAATGTGGGGTGTAAGAAAAAAGGCAGTTCAAAGAAAGACATCTGCTCTCAGTCTTACAAAATTATTAATATTGCTGCTAAGAAATTGCTGCTCTGTATTGGCAGCAATTTAATTCTGCTTCATGAAATACTTATTGATTTAGAAGAACCCTATTGTCTTTTCTATTTTGCCTAGGTACTTGTTTGAGAATAGCAAAATCAGTTGCAAACATGAAAGGGCTTGAAGAAAATTGAGGATCAGGCCAGGAGTCTTTGATCTTTCCCCTTGTAGCAATATTAACCTCCCAGTATCAGTTATCATTAGTGGCATCCTCCTCTTTACACTTGAGAAAAGTTGTTCCAGAGTACTGTGGGCTGCAAGATCGGATCCTGTGAGGTGACTGAAATGATTTATTTAAGTCTTAAATTCTTCCTGTAATATTGATGCTCTAGATAAGTTCTCCTGAGGTGTAGGTGTTGAAGTTGATAGGCTCATTCAGTTGTGTTTTGGGCAACACTTCATTTCTAAACAGGACACTTCAAGAACTGCTCAGTTTAAAGTAATCTGGTAGGATCAGCTCTCTCTGCTGCTGCACAAGTGTTGCACTGTTTAAATAGTTCTATGCTTTCTTCTTAACAGTGTAGTTTTGAAATTAATTTTCTTTCCTTCCTCCAGAAGCCTTAACCTCTTTTACAGACTCCTATTCCTTCTGTTGTTACTGTCTCATAGGTTTTTCTGACTTAATTTCAGAGGATGTGAGTGACAGCAGGTGACAGGCTGGCAGCTCGCACTGGTGTCACAGAGAAGTTCCATGATAACAGCACAAAGTCATCTTACCAGCTGCTGGAGAACCTCGGACATGGAAGACATACAATCCCTACTTCATGGTTTTAAATATTGATCAGAGACAGCAATACCTGGGTGTTGCTGCAGGATGTCCTGTGGTGGTGCAGAAACTGCTGCGTACCCAGTGTGTAACCACCGTGGGCAGGATCAAGGCTCCACTCTCCAGCTGAGCACTCTGAGTGGAAGTAGCACATCTGCAGTGTTGTTGGAAGTCAGGAGGAGCCTCAACACCATGCAGTATTCTCCTGTGGCAGTAAAACCCTCCATGGATAAGGGACCTGGGATTCCCCAGAGCCCCGGGGAAGACAAAAAGGCTGCAGCCTGCTCAGACAGTGGAGCTGGCAGGACCCGGAGCACGGAGTGCTTCCAGAGCCAATATCTGACCAAAACCAGCACCCAGGGACAGGTTTACAACTTCCTGGAGAGGCCCAGTGGGTGGAAGTGTTTCATCTATCATTTTGCTGTGTAAGTACTGACATTTTCACATGATCTTTGGTGTAAGAAAAATCTGAAACTGCCCATTTAATCAGCCAGGAATCAGTACTTGGTCTCTTGTGCTCAAAACCTGTTCCATGAGTAATCTTCTCAAGGTAGTGGAAAAGACAGCTCCTCAAAGAATCAGCCACTATATGCATTATCATTTCCAGAGAAGGCTTTTTTTTCTTCAAATGATCTTTGTTTTCAAGGATGTACATGTATATTTGGTATTTCTGAGGGCAGGTCCTCTGTGCTCTTGGCAGTTCTGATTGCTGCTTTACACTGTTCCAGCTTCAGACACTGCAGTTTTTACCAGGAGATGTGGCAAGTCCAGCTGTGATCAGACACATTCTGCTCTTTTAAGTTTGTTTTGCTCATGTTAAAAAGCCAAAACAAGTAATTTGTTAGACAAACATATAACATTACTAATTTGAATTGATTTATAGTCGTGAACATGAAATGAGTACAAACTTAGCTAAATGTTTTCATTATACAGTGTATGTAGTACATGGAAGGAGGCAATTAAGGCTTCCATTTACCCTTGTAAAGCTGTGGTTGATATATTAATACAGCTGTTACTGTTTTCTTTGGTTGCTTATGGTATCTGTCAAACTTAGCAAAACCTCAATTACTGTTCTGACTGCTGCTTGACAGAAGATAATTTGTCATCTTAGCTGTAGAAAGGGTCCAGTTGTGCTCTCACTAGAGCAGAGCAAGTTTTACTGACCAGCTGGGCCAAAAGGCCTTGCTTTTATTATAAATTAGCATATTTTCTAAAGAAATGCAGAGTGTTGAAATTACTCTGTTTGTCTGAGATCAACTATGGCCTGACTGCATTTTGGGAAAAAGGCCATTATGCAGTCAGGAACTGCCTAGGGAAATATATGGTAATTCTAGGGATGCACCCTAATGCTTCTATTTAGAATAAAATAGATAGTCGCATTAATACTTGCTTCCTTTCCCCCCTCAACATCATATACATATTTTTGAAAGGATTTTTTGCGTAATGATATTTCTCCAAGCAAAAAGATAAAGCCTCTTCCAAGGACTATACTTATATCATACTTTATTCCTAAGGACTAAAAAGATGTGATTTGTATAGATTTAAATATATGAATGTCATGATTTAAGCTTATTTGAGACTACTAATCTTGCTAAAATTAATTCATCATCTGTGTTGCTTTTATCCCCAGCTGAGGCTGACCTTTAATATGCATTTTTTTATTCTGAAATGGGCATTAAAAAAAAAAAAATCTATACACCCACTCAGTACTAGAAAATTGGAGAAAATACTGGTAATATCAACGGCAACTGTTTTCTTAAGGATTCCTACCATTTACATGAAAGAATATGTAAATTGAGTGCTCTTAAAAGTTATTTGTCTTTGAGGCTGCTAGAAAGGAAACATTTGAAACAGTTTTTGGCAAGCATTTTGTCTCAAGGATGTTTTTGCTAATAATTATCCCAGTAACTACATGATGTGTTCATTTAAATAACAATTTTCTATTTTGGAAAGAATATACCTTATACAATTATCTATCATTACAGCAAAACATTGTTAAAAAATAAACTACTAATCTAAAATACACTTAATTTTACAATTAAAACAACCTGTAATTTCTTTTTAAACAGCTTCCTGCATTTTATGTGTGGGTTTGGAGGTAACTTAAGTACAGCTGATTGATGCTGATGATTATGACTATTTTCCTAACAAATCCAAACTTTCAAGTACATGGCTGATATTTGTGTAGCCTGGAGGAGCTGGATGTGCTCTGTCCCTTCTGTCCTTCATGTACTACAAAAATCACACAACTCATGTACAAACTTGGGGAACTTCCTGTCCGAGAGGGACTGGAGTCTATTCTGATCTGGCGTCAGTTCCACTAGAAAGAACCTGACTTTCCAAAACCAGGTAAGGTGAAAGAACAGCAAGTGCTCCAGGAGGTGACTTCTTCTCATTCTGAAATTACCAAGATAATCACCGATAACACTTGTAGAAAGTTTCTTTTACAGGAATAAGCTCAGGGTTCTTATGAAACTTTATAAAAGTGATAGAAAAGGGAATTATTTTGGCCTAATTAAATCTAGAATTTGTATTATTTTTGTGGAATTACTGGAGTTTTAGTGGAGGTTGAAATTATGGTTTCAAAACAAAATGTTTGAAAGGGCGAGTGGCTTTACTTGAGAATCCCTCCTGCAGGTCTTGAAAACCTTCTCATTTGGATACCTTTCTGGTTTAGGACTGTGAAATTCTTCACTTCCGAAAAACCCGGTAGAGTAGAGGATCTCACTTAGCAAGAGCTGAGGGCTTGAGAAGCAGCTGCTCCATGAACTGACAATGTATTGATCCAAACCAAGCAATTCCTGTGGCTGTGTAAGAGCCTTGGGGTGTTGGAGATCACCTATGTTAGAGCCCACCTGTTTCCTGGGAGGTCCTCAGTCCAGAAAAGTCAGCATGTGCCTGGCTTGGATTAATTTCTAAACTCAGCTATGCACTTGCTTAAGTCAAATCAAAATGTCAGGTATTAGGGTTTAACCCTCATATTTTATCTCTTGAAAGAAAAATACAACATGTATTGGTGATAGTTACATATAGCAGTGACCTTACTTGGCAAACCTACACATTTAAATCATTTAATTGCAGGTGGAGTCTTACTTATGTCATGGATATATTTCTGAAGCCTACATCTATTTAGTGACTACTGGAATGGCTCCACTGTAGGCTGGAATGTCGTGTCCACCTGGCTAGCTGTCACTTGTCACTGTGCTGTGGGCCACAGAGGCCACTTGTGTCAGCCCGAGGTGATGTCGCAGTGCAGGTTCCAGGCAGGAAACCCATGATCTATAGTATCAGTTACACCCTGCTCACTGCAGTCCAACCCCCTTTTCATATCTTTTCCATTTCTCTGGAGCATGCAGGGACTGCTAACTTTGGTCTTTTGTGCTGCTTTTGCCTGGGTAGATGTAGTTTTCAGTTAAAAAGCCGGAGATTTAGAGGTAACCTGGGTTCCTTTGGACTAAGAAGTGAGGGAGCAGGACACTGAGTGTGGTGAAAGAGGGAGAGAGAAGCACCTGGGACTGAGGTGCTGAAGTCCACGTTGGTTTGTGGTGGAAGTGGAGACTGGTGCCAGTGATGCTGAAACTGGAGGAAAACAATACAAGAGCAGAGTAGCTCAAGAGCAAAGAGAATCTAATTTTAGTGGGAGGCACAACGAAAAGGAAAAACAGGTTGTAGAGATCAGAAAGCTGGATACAGGCACAAAGGGGACAGCTGAAAATGGTCAAGAAGCTCAGAGAGCCACTGGGAGGAAGAAGGGTAGGACATGACAGCTGGGAACTAGGGAAAGCAGGAGCATGGAATTCATGATGGGACAAGGAACCTTTCACCCATAGGCAAATAATTTGAATCTTGTCCAAGTCAATAGTTCAACAGAAGAAGAAGCAGTGATAGTGACGGCTCTGGGGAGATACAAAAGGACAAAAGGAGCTGTTGGTCCCAGTCCAGTTCTTAGCAAATGGATGTCACATCACCCCTGAAGTCAGCATAGCTGGAAAGGCTGCTGTCAGGCACTGGAGAAATCACAGGCTGGCTGGGAGTGGAGGCAAGTCCAAGGCAAGAGGGAGGTACAGGACAGGATCTCTTAACTGTGTTCTCAGACCTGCCATTTTCATGCTGTGCAACACTGCAAAAGCTTAAGTGAGAACTTGCAACTATTCCAGGTCACTTTGTGCTGGTTTGGCCACTTTGTTAAATGAGTGTTAGACCTTGCTCTCATTCGAAAGTTAGACCAGCCTTTGTATCCTATAAACTCCTTTGGAATGAGGTGTGCTGATCTAACAGCTCATTGCTAACAAGCCAGCACCAGTTCTGCTCCCTTCACCCACCTCCAGCACTCAGCTTGCTCCTGCCAGCTGTAGTTGTCCTTTGATAGTTAAATTGGAGTTACACTTGGATAGCCAGTTCATCTTCTGACACCAGCAGAAGCCTACCCCAGTGGGAAAGAGTGGATGGTCTTCAGTGTGGTTAGTACTGCACATGAAGCACCTTGAAACACTGCCCCACTCTTATTTTCTCAGTGGATCAAAATCACTTGTTGAATTTCATATAAAAATTTGTACAATAATTGCAAAGTAACATTGCAAATCATCTGGCAAGTACTGCAGACCACCTGGTTTGACTGCAAAGCATTTCATAAAGGTAGAGTTTGGGTAGCCATAAAGTCTGCTCGGCAGGCTGCCTTGAGATTTCTGGGGAAACAGCTCCTCCAAATGGTTCCTTAAAGAGGGTAATGGCTGTTGCTCCAAAATATTCCTGTGGGATGCTGCCTGTCTCTGGAATTGTGCAGACAGGGAAAATATCTTCCCTAGAGTATGGTTTCCCAAGAGCTGGCATGGTGGTTTACCAATGCCAAAAGGTCTTGGTGCCCCTCTGTCACCTTCCCTCCTTCTCTTCTGGACACACATTTCTGCTGCACAACTCGTATTGCTTCTGGCACTCACTGAAACCTTCCTACGCTTCATCAGCTCCCTGTAATGGCAGGAATCTAGATCAGCAGGAAATGAGGAGCTTTTGGGACCTTAAGGAGTTGCAGCATGTCAGCAAGTGGTCTGATGGGGCTGCAACCAGTGCTAACACAGTTGGCCAAGACTGGAACGGAATGAGGCAAAGTTCTTTTTCTTTTTTTCTTTTTTTCTTTTTTTTTTTTTTTTTTTTTCCCACTAGAGATCTGTGGTGTGGGCTCAGTTTTATATGAAAACATGCCCTAGATTTACTTTGTTACCCCTCTCCTCCTCCAGACTGACTCCCACAGCTCCTTCAAAGAGAAGCACATGGGCACGCACACACACAAGCACACACGCACACACACATACCTGTTTCTGGCAGCTTGTTAAAAAAAAACTCAACTGGACAGTTACTGCCGAATAATTAAAAGTGCATGATCCTTACAAAAATGTGAACAACATCAATAACATGGATTTAAAACTTCATGAAGAAAGTACAAAAATATAAAAAAACCCATATTTATTTCTGTTAGAAAAAATTCTGTGTAGCAATGTCTATGTCACTGTGAGTAATACATAAACAAGTGAATTCAGATTATTTGGACTAAGTAAAAATTGCAATTTTTTCCTATTATTGTTTCTCCTCAGACTTTGCTTTCTCAGGTTTTTTTGCTTCCTCCAACTCCATGTAAGAGATGCTAGTTGTGTTCTGTTAATGAAATCGCAGAAGTCGGAGCTACCATTCTGGCTGATATTCCGTTTTTATTTGGTGTACAACTGTTGCTGTTGTAAAGAACTTTAAAAGGCAAAAAATGTAAGGGTCTAGTGGTTCCATTTAATGGAGCACTTGCCTGCATATATTTTGATTCTTTGAATGTAGCAGCTCTTTAGTGAACTGAAGTAAGTCAGCACAGTGTTCTCCAGCTCCTGTTTTTATCTGGAAATGGAGCATATAACCCATTATTTATAACTGTTTATCTCAAAGGGACTGTCAAGTTCCCATTTTGGTCCTTTCCACAATTATCTCTAGAATGCAAGCAGATATTTTGCTTTTTCCAATGATGTGATTGTAATATGACCAACACAAGCAACATCTAAAGTTCAGGGTAATTATAAGCACATGGCTGCATTTGAGATTCTGGCTTTGACCTTGATGTCACAGCTTGATTCTGGACATGGTGTATTTTCATAAGAGTAAGGCCTATTATTAATATTATTACTCATTACTTATTGTGTTTAGGGTGTTTCTTGCCAGCATAACAGTTACTTATTTGGAATTTTATCTAGAAATGCCACTGACAAAGTTTTCAGTTTAGAACTACATTGGCTACTTTTCATCTGTGTGCTAACTACTGAGGGGTACTAAGCAGATGTCTCTGATGACAAGCTTCAGGTACCAAAAGAGGAGCAGTATTGAAGGGAAGAAATTCAAGAACTCCTTATTCATTAAAGTGGGATGTTCCTCTTACTGCTTAGAGTTGCATGTTCAGCTGGATGAGATGGTGGAATGGCTGAAGTTGCTAATGAAGGTGCACTGATATTAAAGAAAATTGTCATTAAGGCTCTGTAAATGTCCAGGATTTGGTTGTTCTAAAAATATATGGGGGTAGTTAGGAAAGCTCCTAAGGAAGAACTTGGATCTGGGAGTACTTTGTGTTAGGCACTGTCATCTAACCACAGGGCACAAAGCCACAGCATGAGTAAGTTCTATTTTCATTTTTTGAATTATTGATGACTTTTTCCATGATTTCTGTAAGAAATTCAATCCATCTTATTCTAGAAGCTCAATTTTGTAATAATCTGAGCAATTAATATACATTAACGTCTGTCCCTATGGGCTAATGTTTTCTGTAGTGGAAACAAATACTGTAGCCTGACATTGCTATGGTGCTGTTGATGGAATTTGGTTATTCTTTTGTGGAAAAAAACCCTCTGTTCTTACAGAAACCAGCAAAATAAAAAGATATTCCTTGGTGTTAATGTTACAATTGCTCATGAACTTGAGGACATGGTACCAAATTCAAGAAGAAAAGTGATGATCAAGCTGGCATTAACTCAGCAGATGTATTTTCACAGTATCATTTTATGCATTTGTTCTTTCCCTTTTCTTCTTCTGAAGCCAAGAGACATTATTTAATGTGAGTACTATGAGGAAGCTGGTGTTGCACATTGAATCGCGGTTGGAATTTCCTGTTCCCGTGGAAGCATGTCCTAAATCACATGCCAAAACCTACTGACTTTTGTGTTACAGTCAAAGTTGGTGATAAAAGTATCAGAATCATCAACACTGAAGTCATGATGATGGACTGGTTTTGTCACTGTTTGAAGAACTGATTATGTCTCTTCTAGAAAGTCTTAGCTGTAGGATCATAATAGAAGACTGCAAGACATGCAAAGATAAAAACAAGAGAAACAGAAGCACAGACGTCAGTGGAAGATACTGGCACTCTGTGGAATCAAGGAGCTTAAATCCCAGGAAAGGCAGGGCAATAAATAAAAGGTTTCCGTAAGATTGGTGCTCTTGGTGATTGTAAGGGATGCATGAATGCAATTTGTCAGTTCTTAAATCTGCCAGATAAACTTGTAGAAAAAACAAAATCCAAATCTTAGCGCTCTTCAAAGAACAGCAATTAAGTTAGGCTGTCAAATGTTTGGAAATGTGAAGTGCTCGTTACTGACAGGAGCTGTGGATGTTTTATAAATAACATCCCACAGCTTGGGTCAGTAGATCCAGAAAGTTGGTATCCTATGGGAGATTTTTTTGTGGGATGTGTGGCTCATGCTGCAGTTTGAACAGCATTGTTTTTAGTTGTTGATCCAGCCCTGTTTGTGATGCATTCTGTATATGCAGGTAATTACACTATTTGTAAGTGAAATTTTAACTTCCCTTGGTGGTGTAGAAATATTGACTTATTATTTCTGATAGGATCCAGGGAGGCAACTTCATGTTACGTGCAATGGGGCTATTGGGAATTTTTGGGTGCAACTCAGAAGAGACAGCTGAAAACAGATATCCTCAGTATATCCAAGCAATAGGTGTGATTTTGTTTTGGGTGAGAGCTTCAAAGCTCTGAAAATATTTTATTCTGGGGTAGAAAAAAGAAAATCAGATATGGCCAAATTCTCTGCTAGGCATGCTCCCTTTTAGTAGAGTCCAAACCTAGGCAGCTTTCCATTAAAATGTGTCTGGTCTCCTTCTCCACTTCTACTGAAACTAACACACTACCAGACTATTTCTAATTTTAACAGATTGGTATTTTCACCAGAAAAACTGTCCCTTTACCAACATTTCCAACCAACTCTAATTTGTGTATGATCGCATATGGATAAGCACAAGACCTTTTAAAGACACATCAAACCTCAGGAGCCTGGCATAGATTTATGAGAGAACTGAGGGACATCAAAACTTGCCTACAAAGGCGTGGGGACAACCTTCTCTTCATGGCCTAGAAACTCCTTCAGATAACAAAAATATGTAAGGACCAGGAGTGAGGTTTTATTCAGACCAGCAGGAATGTTTTTCAGAAGCACATGGCTATTCAACATGAGACAGTAGAGTCCAATATAGAAGAAAGTGTTTCATTCATTCAGAAATGAGAAGATGTACTTTTAGAGTATGAAAAAAGAAAAAACACTCTCCTTAGTTTTCCTGTCACAAAATGACCAGTTAAAATAGAAAGCAGCCCATGCCACTGGAGCTCCTCAAAGAACTTTTTGTTTGTTAAACTCATTTATTGTCCCTAACAACAGGCTGACTTAGAGCTTTTGGTGTCCTTTAGACAGCTCTGTAGTCTGTCATCCAGAAACAAGCTAAAACTCCAATGGATGTAGTTGCACATAGATTTACTTGGACATATTCGCTTAAATTCAGTGCATTTTTCTTTTAATTTAAATCCAGCTGAAGCAACTGCATTTCTTCTCCCTACTCTGATAGTAGGCTGGAACATTTTGGCTTTGTTTCTCAGATTCATGGGACGGTTTGGGTTGGAAGGGACCTCACAGATCACTGAACTCCACCCCCTGCCATGGGCAGGGACACCTTCCACTAAAGCAGGCTGCTCAAAGCTTCTGGAGAAAATAGCAGATAGAATAAAGGATTATCTAAGGAATCTAAAAGGCAGGGTTTCCATATACTTTCAACTGGAACATGTAGAAGCCATTTGTAGTTACCTACCTGGCGGGCTTTCACAGAGTGAAGAGAGGCACAGTAGCTCAGTTTTGATGAAGGAACAGGACACATCTGGTTGTGTTAAAATCATTGGCAACCTACAGTCCAGGACTCTCAGTTCTACAGAGCAGGGGTTTCAATAGCTTTTCCATAACAATTTTTGTTGATTTGCTTTCGTTATAGAGCTCATATTTTTCTAAAAGTGTTTTTTTCTCTAAACAAAAATGTGCAGAATCAATAAAATTTGGTAAAGCCCGGGGGGCCACAAAGCTACTGTTTTGTATTGGTTGCCAAGGAGTGTATCTGTCTGTGAATGTACAAGTTTGTCCCCTCCTCACCCATCCCTTTTTTGTTGTCCAAGAGATAACATTCCCAGGAACATCTTGTGTATCAGCACTTCAAATACTTATCTGCAGCAGAAGATAAACACAAAGCCCCACGTGCACAGTTTTTGCTAGAAATGGAATTACTTGCTGCAAAACTTAAAAGGAGGAATTATGACAACTCCTCCTTTAAGAACTCTCATTAAGCTTGCCTTCCATGGAAAATAAGTTTGTTACAGCATGACCTTTGAAAGATTCACCCCAGAGAAAGTGCTTGACATAATTTTACTCTTAGTGTTAAGTTAACCTCCTAGTTCCCAGTGTTTGTAAGCTTCACTGAAGTGTGCTCATGGTCAATAAATCTATTAAACAGAATATGTCGCTGGCTACAGTAGCAATGGAAACATGTTTCCAGTTGCACCAGCTACTCTCCAAAAGGAAGCAATGTTTAGGAGGACCAGGACATAAAGAAGCACTAATTTGCAGCCTTTAACAGGACTGCCTCTTTAATCTGATTAACACATGGGACAGATTTAAAGAATGATGGTCGAAAAGGATTGATAAGAAAGCAGTTGTATTTTTGTGTATACCTGAGGCTTAAGGAACTGAGGAGAAGTCAAGAAATACGACAATTTCTTCAACATTAACAAGATGTCTCTTGGGAAAGCAGGACACTTCATCTTCTGTAAGTGTGAACGGTGTTACGTGAGAATCTGAAACCAAAGGGGAGGTTCTCAAATACTCCTTGTTCCTCTGATGAGTAAAATATTTTTTTTCTGCTCAAAGAGAAAATGAGGAAGAGTCTGCAAATACATGATCAGGAATAAATTTACATCTTCAGAAAGAAAAAAAAGTTGGAAAAGAAAACCTGGTGTTCAGAGATGAAATACTTCATTATTTTTAGTAGCACTATGGCAGAAAAGGGAAAAAAATATTTGCAGAAGTAACAGCTCAGATTGTGGCTTGACATCCTCAAGAATCACAGAAAGAATGAAAGAGAACAAAGTACTAGAAAGGAGAACCTCAGTTCCTTTAGGATAGGAAAGAGCAGACCAGCTCTACTAGTTGGTATTTATTTATTTGTCTGCCTTATTAACTTCCTGCCTTTAGGAACTGAACAGCTGCCAGCGTGTGAAACTGTTGTCTGTGGATGCAAATAACTCCCTGCAAGCAAATAATCATGCTGTGCTTTCTCGCCCTTATAGCACAGAGAATTGTCCTTTGCAGGAGAGAGTATCAATAGCACAGGCAAAATGAGGAAGCCAGACTGGAGCTGGTGGAGAAAGGGAAATAGTCATATGACAAGCTTGAAATAGCTTCACCCCAAGTCAGCAATATGAAACATGCACCCATCCACTTGCCTTGCCTATAGGTATCCTAGAAATCCCATCAGAAATATTTAGGGAAAGCCAGGATATGTTTGGCCCTTGTGACAAGTTAACACTGGTAGGCTTTGCCATTGCCTTTGAGGGAGAGCTTGTCCCTCAAACCAACACCTGCAGAGACCCTGAGACAAGCCCAGAGGTATTCCGGGAGGAGCCTTGCTGAGGGTTTGCGTGTGGTACCATGCATCCAGCTCTTCACAGGGAATTTGGCACTCACCCAAGCTTTTTTCCTCCTGTGTGTTTAGATTGGTTAGAGCTATGTTTAACATTCCAGAGGCTGTTAGGAACAGTCCACAAGGGGCTTTTCTAATTGCCTGAGAGGCAGAGAGGTGTAGTTTGTTCGATTCTGCAGATCAGCTGGCAGTTAATTGCACTTTTTAAGTGTGGACTCGTCAATGCTAACCTGTATTGTGGTGTGTGGCCCAGTGACACTGACAGTAACTTAAAGGAAGCGGTGAAGGCAGCATGCACTGACTGCTGGCTCAGACATATCAGAGGGGGAAGAAGATGCTGCTCCACTGTGCTAGAGAAAAGATGCAAAACGAGCATTGGCTTATTTGGGAGTGGATTTATTTGGGGTGCAGGGAGGACTTGACCTTTGTTTCCATTACTTGTCTGCAGCCCTTTTGTCATAGCTCAGATAACACTTCCCAAACTCCACCCGTGGCTTCTTTCCAACAGCTTGTGGTGAGCGCTGAGCATGAACTGCTGCAAATGCACACAGAGATATGCCCAGGCCTGGCTACAGCCTGGCTGTGGGACTGATGTGTAAAGCAGGGGTCCTGAATGAATGCAAAGTGATGATACCTATTTGAGTAGGAAGAATTGACTTGATTAAACACAAAGTATTTGTGATAAAAAAGTTATGTGAATGAAAGAGAGAAAAAACTAGATCTAGACTTATATTTCAACTTGGTGAGTCACTAAACACTATTTTCCTTTTTCAGGTTTCTCCTGGTACTGATTTGTTTAATATTCAGTGTATTGTCTACTATAGAGCACTATTCTGAGTTTGCCATTGGAACCCTTTTCTGGATGGTAAGTGAACTTTTTTGGGGAAGGGCTGATCAGTTTGACTAAACCTGAATTGCTTTCAGTGAGCAAGGGAGATAACTGGTTTCCTACTCTACAGAACAGGAAGGAAGAACTTCTATCACACTACTGTCACCACTGATTTGGATTTGAAGTTGGTGCTTGCTTGATGGGAATCAAAAGTACAAATAACTTTCATGAGGACACTAGACAATGTCCCTTCTCTGTTCCCCCCTGCCTCTATTCACCTTTAGGGAGTGAAAAATGGAGATTAAACATCCTTGATAAAAGTGGAGTAAATAACTTTCAAACAGTTCCTTGCAAGGTCTGTATTTTAGCCACTAAAGTCCTCTGATCTCAGTGTGTGATGGTCTCAGTATTCTTATTGTAGTTTCTTTTTGCTAAATGGTGAATTTTAATGTGATAGAAATTGGTTTTCCATCTGGTTTGAAAATAAAAATCAGTTCTTTGTTTTCCTATGGCATAGGCTACATTAGCATGTGCAGCTTTTGCATGCAGTTGACTGAGCCATCATTGTAGCTACATTGTAAATGGCATCTAGATCTTTCAGGATATGGAATGAAAAAAAAATGAGCTATAAAATGGGCCAGATGTACCTCCTTTGAGGATTAATCTGTTTTCATGGTTAGAGGTCATATATTTTTCTACCAGAAGAGGTCACCATGGTAATTTCTAAAAGACTGATTTTTCTTGTTATTTAATTGCAAAAGATCTTGCAAGAAGAGAGCTTCTTAGGTTGTGGGACAACTTCACTAACTGTGTCAGTCTAAAAACAAGAACAAACTACTATTTTCATCATACGCATGATGTTTTTATGTTAATTACTTTTTAAATTTAAGAATACCAAGTGTATTCCTAACTTGGAGAAAATAGACTGGTTTTGCTATAAATCATATTGATTCAACTGATGAGTTCAGGCCCTGTAGTACCTCCCTTTTGGAGACAGACTTTATGCATCTGCTTTCCTCTGAAAAAGGAAATATAAGACCCAATATACAGAAGAATTTCCCTTCTTTCCTGGAAAAAGCACTAGAATCTCTCCCAAACACATGAACACCATAGTTCACAGCACTGCAGCCCCAGAGGGTACACAATTCCCTCCAAGACTCTCTTTTCAGAGTTCTCACTTCTTGCCTCAATTGTCAGTCCTTACTGCCCTCTTGGCTGCTGGAAATTCTCATGTAGTGACTACATTTAGCATGGATTAGCACTCCCGTGCTTGCAAATTCTGTTGGAGAAAAGGCTGAGATGTGAAATCAGAAGTTCTCACACCAGCTGGTGCTCAAGTTTTTCAGGCCAGAGATTCACCTTGTGGCTGTATTTAGGAGGAGGATCTTGTGGAAGTGTTTTTGGCTGCAGATGGGTCCTTGTTACGTGGCTGTCCCAAAGTCACCGCTCAGTTTTGGGTTTATATGATTTTTTCTGCAGCACGTGCCATGAAAACACACATCCTCCTGCTCTAAATATAGGCAAGGCTGTCCAAAGTACTCAGACTTTGGAGTGCCAAATGATAGTGGCTTACTTAAGCCAGCTGAGGCATGTCACTATTTAACTTCTCTGGTTCTGAACTGGACATCAGGGTGGCTTTTCTCTTTGGAATAACACCATTTTCCAAGTGAGGGTTTTGAAAGGAGGCCAGTGAGGACTTCCTGTCTGCAGTGGAGGAGCTCTCCTATTGCTTTTTCTTTGCCTCTGGTTTTGCCCTGTCTCCTGTCTAAGCTGTGTAGCTGTTGGGTCAGCTCCAACCTGTAGCAGAGGAGAAACCTGCAGAAAGCTTAACTGAGTGGTCTCTGGGATTTATGGTGAATGTATTCTAATAGGTTAGATGTTGTGTTCTCCACCCCATCAAAGCAGTCAATGTTAGAAAGTAAAAAAGGTGGAATTTTTATCTATTTCCTGCCTCTGTGCCAGTTTATAATTCTAAATCTGGTCTTTGCTATATATACAGCATGAACACTTAGGGCCTTCCCCAGGCCTGTTTGATAAAGTGATAATTGGATAGTGCAATACATGAAGTTCACAGGAGCTCTTCCTGCTGACCTCACCACTGTTTCTTACAGCTGATAATGGACTTCTTACAGGGTATCTCATAGTAATTAATGGCATTTTGTGATATTTGTGCAGTGTATATTGCCTGGGTGACAGCAGGTATTCATGAGGTGTTCAGTCCCATAAAGGCACTGACAACCAAACTGCCTCAGGAGAAAATACATTAATTCCTGCATACTGTGGGAGAGCTAGACCCTGCAAGTGCAGAATGCACATAAATGAAAGGAAACTTATGGCTCATAAGCATTTGCTGTATTCTTTTACTCCTGTAAACTTCTGAGAGAGAAAGCAAGGAGGAGAATCCCTGTTTCTTTCTGAGCTTCTTGTTGGTCTGTGGGAAGATGAAAAAATATATTGGGAATATTATATTATTACAATACAAAGCATTATTAAAATAGAGATGGAATATTGTTTCATACATAAAATATATTAGGAAAAAAATTGCGTCTACAAATCTATAAGCTCAGGTTGTCTGCTGAGCGATCTTGCTGAGTTGCTGCATTGTTTTTCTGGAATCAAATGCAACTCTCAAGCTTCTCAATGTGAATTGTAATTCAGTTATTCCTATGGGTTATATTACCTTGTGCCTAATGCACCACAGAATACACTCAATGACTGCTGTGTGCTTTTCAAATGTCTGAAATAGAAATCCTTCTGCAGTAAGTAAGGCTGAGGCTAATTAACAGAGAGGCAACCCGTAATTCCCTTAGTCACATTTAACTCACTGTGGCTCAGTGAAGTTCTCTGTGCAAAGGGGTTTTAGAATGTGGCCAAGAGACTTGAGAAACATTTCTTGGGTGTGAGAGGAAGCTGGAGAGACACATGCAGGATTTTTTCCATTCCCCTCCTCAAAATATTGATACCCTACCAAATCAAAGGTTAAAAACCATGGAAGTAATTATTTAAAATTCTGAAGTGCATATTCACATTGGTTTGATTCCAGTCCAAGAGCAAAGATAAACCCTTCACCACCTACCAGAGGTGGTCTCTTCAGGGATGTGCTGGGGGAGCTGTAAGGCTTCTGTGGATCTATAGAGAAATTATAATTTATTGAATTCTAATTAACTTACTGAATCTTATTCATTCTCTATTTGATTATATTTACCTTAATGGTGTCTTTCAGAATGAAGCAATTGAAAAAAAAGTTCTCGTCAAAATTAGTTGATTTTCCTTGGAGAAAAATTGTTACATGCTTAAATAGAATTAAAAAATAACTCTTCCACTGTGACTCACCCAGCTCACTTGAATGTGGCTGTCACAGGGAGAGCACCGTGTGCTTCCTTCATGACTATACAGCTTCATTCCATGCAGGAAACAGCAAATAGCAATAAAATGAAAGACAAACATACTCCTGGTAGGAAGTCAGCAAATTCAGCATATTTGTCAGGTGTGCATGGAAGTGTATCTTTTATGAAATGTGAAATCCACTTGTATACAAACAACAGCCTTTGAGCACATTGGTTTCACCTAAAAGAAGTACGAGTAAGCTAATGCTACTATAGGACACTTAGCAGCATTTGGCATTTTTCTTCTGTATTTTTTTTGTGTTTTAGAATACTGGGCATTCTATTTTCACATAGGATGTCTCTCATCTTTGCAAGAGCCAGCATGATGGTAAAAAAGAAACATTCTCAGTATCAGTAGGTTTTCATGGCATTTGAGTAGTTATTAAACTGAACAGGTCACTAAATGGACATTTTCAACTGTAAGGACTGGAAAACCTTAAAGACAGATTATCAGATTAAATTTGGGACATAAGTACACATGTGCAAACATTTGGACTATTAAACCTTTATGCCTCTTTCTGAGGCTTCATTGTCTGGAGCTGCCACTCCTTGATTGAATCTCCGTAAGCACACACTATTCATTTAGCCATCCCACTTCCTTCTTTTACCCCAGCACCTAAATATTCCAATAAAAAAAGTGAAGAGAGCCTTGTGTGTGCTCTCCACCTAAAACACAGCTGCAGCTGAGAAAATACCCTTCTTTTTCATGTGTGTGCTTTAATCACTCCAGCGAACTTCCCTCTCCTGCTTCCCCAGTGCAGTTATCCATAACCAAACTGGGATAAATTATAAATTCCAGGCTATATATTTAATTTACACACACACATGCCTGTGTAAAAGTGTTGGGTTTCTGTGTTAATGCAGGCATTTTACTATTTGGTCATCAATGACATCCTTGGATAAAGAGTTGATGGCTTTTCCACAAAGGTTTTTTTATTTGATTGATTTAATTAGATATGAGTGGAAGTTATTTGTATACATATTTCCCTTTAAGCTTATTTTTGCATAGTTTTTATTAAATTAGTAAAATGAAATTTTACTAAAATAGCATAAACATTACTATGTATTATTTTATTCTCAATTTGGTGGGGGAAGGGAAGATTTATGTCATGGCTAGACTTCAGACAAGTAAAATAAATTCAAAGATGAAATTAATTTAAGGGCAAGGACTATTATAGTCCTTACAGGGAAGAAGAGGGAGAAGCACAGAGTACTGGAATGCTGCTTTAATGAAGTAATGGAGTAATGGAATGGACCTTTGCTGAAGTGTTATATAGCACAGACCCAGTTTAAAATCTGTAATTAAATTCATCTGTTGGTATTTCTGTGGCAATTTGAGTTGCCACAATCAAAACAGGAAGAGACTGTGACACGTGAGTGTGAAGAGTCAAGTCTGATATGGATCTTATTTTTATGAAGTAGTGGTTTGTTCCCACTCATTATTTTTGGTTTCAGCTTCATTAGAAGAGCTCATCCCTGGCTTTCTGTTGATGCCAAACTGCTTTCCAGGCTTATTAAATCTGTTCAGAATCCTTCATCATGCATTTCTTCCTTGACCACTTCCAGGAGAAGGGGAAAAACACTTCTGGGAGCCAAAATCAAAAGGGTTT
Organism: Taeniopygia guttata; assembly: GCF_048771995.1. Taxonomy (NCBI): domain Eukaryota; kingdom Metazoa; phylum Chordata; class Aves; order Passeriformes; family Estrildidae; genus Taeniopygia; species Taeniopygia guttata. The sequence continues at coordinate 71,057,633 of NC_133025.1, forward strand.
GTGGGCTACTTGTGAGTGTAATCCCATTTTGAAAGCAAGGGTTCTGGAAAATTGCAGAAGGCTGGAGAATCATCCTAAACTGTCACACAGATGGATCTAAATTTAATTTGCAGATTATTTTTGCTGATTTTGTTCTGGTTCATATTTTGTCCACAAGTTCTCACCATCATTAGTTACCATTTTAGTGAGAATTAGTACTTTTTTCTGACTTTAAAGAGAATTGCTGGGTTGTTATTTTTCCCCTTTACCAGAAGGTGAATGTGAGGCAATACATTTAAGACTCTGAAAAGTGTTTATGTGTAGAAGAGGAAGAGGAGGGAGGTTAGGGCATTTTTTTGAAGGTAAATTTAGTGAGGTGGAGCTTGATTAGCCTTGGCAGCTCTGGAAATGGATGTCTCCTATCTTGCATTAGGAGTGCTCACAAGAATGGAAATACCATCAACTTCCTTGTTTTTTTGAGGGACCACCTTCAGAGCTGTGATGTTTGTCCAGTTTCCATGCTTTTTTGGTCTTTGGCTTGTCTGAGGCTGCCAACAAATTTGTTAACGGCTATGTTTTTGGTAATGTGGACAAAATGAACTATGATTAGTAATTAATGTCAAATTTATTTAAGATGTAAGTTCCTCCTTTTCCTCCTTTCTGTCAACAATTTATTTTTCCTTTCCATGGACTGTGCAACCTTGCTAACTTCATCAGGGTTTTCTGGACATGACCAAGATGGCTTCTGATAATAAAATACCCTCAGGCCAGATGTAGTTTTAAATTAGCTTTTAAAAGTGCCCTCAGAGGATAGTCAAGGAAAATCTAAGAAGTTTTTGCTTCCTTGGCACTTCTATGCTTGTCTCCTTTCTACACAGCTTTTCACCAAAAGCAGTTATAATATGCAGGTCCATTAAAATGATTCTTCCACCGCCATAAACACTGCTCTCCTTCCTTTAGTGGAACTTACAGATTCCTAAGAAGAAAAAGAAAATGCTAGAGTGATGGTACCAGGAACCTTCTAAGAATTTAGACAATTTAATAAGTGAGAGAGTATTTTGCAAGATTCTAGAAATGCAAGAATTCTTTTCCTTTGCAGAGTGTTCTTATGATTTCATTAGACTATTATACTTGCATAAATATTTCTATTCAGACTATAGACAGAATGCAAACTTACAATTACTTGTAGATGCTTTTGATAATACATATACTAAAAAATTAAAGTCGGGGAGTTAATTTGCTGCATATTTTCTTGTGCTTCTGCCTTGAAAATGGCTGTAAGCTTTCTTATGTTTTGTACTAATATACCCTTGGTATATTCAGGCTGAAAGTGCCATGCAAAAAAGAGGAAAACTTTGCTTATTTTCTTGGTTCTCATTCCAGGCAAAACAAGAAGGCAGAAGTGAACACAGAAATGTTAAACTAACTTTGTTAAAAATCAAAATTGACATTAATTTCTGCATATTTGTGTAGAGTTTTTTCTTACAATTTTTTTTCAGTTTTGAAATATTTGGTCTCTCTTGAGCCATTCAGAATGTCAGTTTTAAAATCAAGTTGGTATTGTCATTTAGTGAAAATTGTGATTTAAGTGTGTTTTGCTTTTTGGGTGCTTTAGAATCACCCAGGTGTAAATCGAGAACAAGTTCAAGTTAAAATGCAAACATTTTCCAAAGCTGTAACTCATGCAGTAAGTGTTTGGTGACTCTGAATTACTGGGTACAGTTTGGGTTGGAAAAAAGCCTAGAAGGCGTGTTTGGGTTGTGCTACCAGTCTGCAACATAGGAAAACAAGGAAGGGGGGATCAAAGATCTCGGTGAATCTGCCCAGGTTGTGATCTTCACTACTCTTCTTTCTTTAGAAGCACTTTAGGGTCACCTGTGTCCTGGGGTGAACAGGGATGGGGGAAGGGGACTGCCCCACCCTGCTCTGCACTGGTTCAGCCCCACCTCGAGTCCTGGGGGCAGTTTTGGTGTCTCAATAGAAGAAGGACATCAGAACACGTGAGTGTGTCCAGAGGACAGCCTGGGCAACCTAGGTGGGGAAAGGCCTGGAGGGCAAGGAAATGTCAAAACAAAAGAAGGATAATGTTGTGTTTTTCTCTATGATATGCTGATAGCTTAAACCATATGTTTATTCATGCAAATCACATTCAGGAACTGATTATCTCTCCCTTTTATTTACCGTCTGGCATATGTATACAAAGAGTCAACAGATGAGGCAAAATCCTTTTTTTGCATCATATATCTCAACAAGCTCATTAGTTCTATGAATAAATTAGATGTGCTTATAATGAAAAAACTCCTTCCCCTTTTCACTCTGTCAGGAAATAGTTCTGGTGGTGTTTTTTGGTGCTGAGTACCTGGTCCGGCTGTGGTCTGCAGGCTGTAGGAGTAAATATATTGGTTTCCAGGGGAGGATGCGGTTTGCCAGGAAGCCAATATCCATCATTGGTAAGTTTTAAACTCTTTTGCAACCCTCCTGCTTGTTATAAATAAAAATGGCCCCCACTTCTGCAGGGGCCTTATTGCAGTTCTGAACTACATCTACCCCTCAAGCATATCTGCATTGTGATTTCTCTTCTCTTGGGTTGCTAGAACACTTAAAAGATGCCTAAGGCAGACATCAACCTTGGAAAGGCAGGACTGTAAAGTGAAGAAATGACTAAACCTTGGGTATTTGCAGGAAATTGTCAAGATTTTGAACACAAAGTCCTTCCTTGGGTACAAACAAATACTTCTTCTTCTAGAGCTGGTCTATTTTTGTGATGTAACCATGAGGCCTCTAAGGAATCGTTTTTACTCCTCTTTGTGTTCTCGATTTATCTCTCAATTAATAGGAGCTTCTTAGGTGAGTATATTAGAGAAAGTGATGGTCTCATTGAACTGTGGTTTCAAGGGGCTCTCTCTGCTGGCATTTTGCTACTATCATAGCAAATATTCATGTTTGTATTGGAGCCCTTAGGGAAGACACCGTGGGTTTTGTTAAAAAAAGCTAAGAATGGCTATAGCTGGTTGTGCGCTCACAGGTGTCAGTACTTCATTTAACCTTTGAAATTCCCCTAAAGATATAATACATTGGAAATCAAGATTTGCTTTTCCACATCAAATGCAGATGGAACAGTGTCTGCACTGACAGAACAAGGTAAACTTGGCAAATACCTTTGCTGGTAATGATAGAATCCTACTGACTCATCCTAAAATTTTCAAATCAATATGAATAAAATACGGACACTGGAAAAAATTTAAAGGATTAGAACAGAAAGTAAAACATAATACATTAATTACATTTATACATTAATATAAAAATATTTATTTTAAAATCAGAAAAAAATAGCCTAAAATTTCTTTGACAGCAGGGAGATTTCTTCTATGGAATTTTGTTCCCTCTAAAATTTGGATTAGTTCTTAGCAAGTTCAACATGGAAAATCCCAGGCTGAGGCAGAAAGAATGTTCTGGGGCACACAGGCTCAGTAAAAAGATGGAGGGTGGATTCTGATGCAAAGGTCTGGGAGAGGAATGTTTAAAGAGACTGACAAGCAACCAGGAACTTGAAGGAAAATCAGCAGGGGCTGGAAATATGTGGGATTGAAAGGTATCAGAGAAAGGGCAGGATATGTGAAGACCTAGACTGTAAAATAAGGCTGTTTGGACCAGTAAATTTGGATTAATAAGGGAAGTCTAAGCACTGGAAACTGGGATGAAAACTAGGAAGAGAGGAGAAGCAGAAATAGAAGAACAGGTTTGAAGAAAAAGGAAGAAAAATAAATATCTCCACCATGAAGAATACTTACAGAAAAGAAGAAAGTGCAAATGAAAAAATCTCTTTAACTCTCACTACTTGGTTGAACTAATTTTCTAGGCATCAGTCTTTTCCATCTTTAGTGCTTGTCTTCAGATGGATATGTGTATGTCTGACAATTTAGTAAACACATGATGCATCATTTGCTAAAGGGCAAAGATTTGTGTTATGATGTGATGAGAAGAAAACCCACCCTAAATTCCAATGTTTGCAAATATCCGTTTGCACACATACATGATAAAGGAACAGTATAAAAAAATTTGCAGTCAGGCATTGAAAAGCTAAGATTAATCCCAAATGGAAGCTCTTTCTCTAGCCTCATCCCTCCATTTATTCATTTTATTTTTATTTTTATTTTTAATTACAATTTTCATTTTCATTTTCATTTTCATTTTCATTTTCATTTTCATTTTCATTTTCATTTTCATTTTCATTTTCATTTTCATTTTCATTTTCATTTTCATTTTCATTTTCATTTTCATACATGCACAATTAGTGTAGTGCACTATTTAAACTAAACTGACTGTGTGCTTTCCCTTGAGGAGGAATCCAGCTTTTACAGCAAAAATCAGATTGATACTGGAAATTAATTCAACTCAGAGAGTGAAGGATGCTGTTGGTTATAGAACTTCTGCAGTATTTGCTGCAGCAACTACATAGTTGTAAATGAGGCAGGAGAACGTGGAGAGGAAAAAACAAGTTAACCTTGCTGAAGGAAACTGTTGTTGCTGCTCAGGTTGGATGCCATCCTGCCTCTTGCCCAGGCATCCCATGGAAAGTTGGTTAAGTCAGTTTTCATAAGTGGGCCTCATTTTCTGGATGTCCAAAGGAAGACTTTGAAGTTAGGTTGCAGAGGTTCCAAGCCCTCACAGCTGCAAATGAAGTCAGCAGGGCTTGTGTTTTGAAGTGCTGTATAATGTTAAGTGCTCTGAAGAATAAAGTACTGCCTGTTTCAAACTGGCAAAGGAAAGTTTACCAAAGTTTTTCCTTATTCTGCCTACCCATTTATAATGCTATCCTTTATTTTTTTATTTAGAATTTGAAAGGGAAGCATCTAGATGCTCTAAAGAGGTTTACCACAGAAATGCCTGTAAGGAAATGTAAAAAAATATCTTCTCAGAATAATGTTACAGTAAGGTTCAATAATTAAAAGAAATGGACATGCTCACTGAACTAGGATGAGGGAAAATAAGGAATGCTGGTACTGTACACTTAATCTGTCATTTGCATTGTATAAAGCTGAAACTGTGTAAGCAGAGTTGTGGAAACAAAAAAAAAAAAAAAAAAAAAAAAAGAAACTCAGGAATATAGACAGTATCACAAAGTAAACTAACAATTCTGATTTTTTTTTTAGCCAGCCTGTGTTCTGACAGTTCCATTAGGTTTGAAAGCTTGGCTTCAGAGCTGTGATACAGCTTTCAAACTAAGTGTATGTGTGTATGTATGCATGATACTTAACTTCATGGATTTCATTATTGCGTGATGCAAACTCTTGCATTTCCTCTTGGATCAGAAGCCTTGACCTAAAATATGGGTTCATTTCTAGGGTGCACAAATGCCTTTCCATTTTTTTTTGGCAAGCAGCCTAATCTGTCAGGTTCTTTGAAAGGTCTGTTACTGAATTCATCCTGGAAGAAACTGTAGCCACTGGGGTTTTGATGTGAAATTATTGCATAGACTTAACATGCCCACCAAATTTCAGCTAATTCTTTTTTGAAGTGATTTCCTTAGTCTGTATTTGTTGTGTTTTTTCAGTGCTAAGATTAAAAAAATAAAAACAAAACAAAACAACAACAAAAAAAAAAAGAAAAAGAAAAAAGAAAAAACCCCAACAGAAAACCAAATTAATACATTCTTTCTTCTTTTGATAATTTGTTTGTTTGTTTTTCAACAGATCTGATTGTGGTAGTAGCCTCAATTATTGTTCTGAGTATAGGATCTAATGGGCAGTTGTTTGCCACTTCTGCAATAAGGTAGGTTCTCCTGTCAGTGCAGCTCTTCACTTCCACAGAGGTTATTAGGCATGTTCTGAGTGTGTAATTCCCAATAAACTGCATGTCTGGTTTTTCTAATACAGGTAAATTTACTCTATAGAAGCACTGGGCAATGGAGGTCTGGGTGCTGTTGTGCTTGGTGACTGCTTGGGAAAAGAGTGCAGGAACAAGGCAAATGAAAAATGGTGGGAATGATGAAGCCAAGTGGAAAAAATGAAACATTGTGTACTATTTAAAACATCAAACAACTGTCTCTCTGAGACAAGAGGGAATTACAGAGCCTGGGTTTATTTAAGAAGTAATCCAGACAGCGCTTAACTCGGTGGTTTTTGAGTATGAGTAATTACTTTGTTTAAAGAGTAATTATGCTTTGGTGGATTTGTTTTGCATGAGTAACTCACACCATACATGAAGCAGAAACATTTGATGTCCACAGTGTTTGTTCAGCTTACACCAAGTACTGCAGGCTTGTTTTGGGAGGTGAAGTGAGTAAACAGAAGAATGATAAGCAGTAGGTGTACTACTTCTCTTCCTAACCTAACTTCCAAGATGTGTTGCATATTTTGTAACAAGCCTCTGCTTTCCAGTGCAGTGGAGTCACTGGGAAGTGGGAATGTCCAGTACTGTCTAAACTGTCCAGCTGTGTGGGCAAACACTGGGGAGAACTACATGTACAGAGTGTTTTTAAGGTAATTCTTACCATAGAACATCCATCTTTATCTGATGGCAAAGACTCCACCCAGGCAGCAGGAATATCATCTCCTATAGGAAAAAAGGAAGATGTATGTGTAAATACCAAGGGGTTTTAAAATATAACTAGAAGCATAGGGAGGACTTCAGTGAAAAGGCCCTGTGTGTTTATACGTGAGTCCAGTGGGCTGTGGGCTCAGTGAAGCCTTTCCCAGTGCTAAGTCGACAGTCACTGTCCTACACCTCAGAATGCTCTCTGAACCTTAACCCACACCCCTGCAATGTTATCATTGCTCCACAGAAAAGCCAACAGGGTCAGGCAAGTCTAAATTAAAAATCGAAACCTATATCCACAAAAAATTCTCAAAGATTGCTAAAAAGAGCCAAAAATACTTCTAGTGAAAAATTTTCAGGTAGATGAATTCAGTGTTCATCCTTTCCTGCTTTTCACTGGTTTGTTTCAGGGATCAGACAGTAAGATGACTGTAGGCAAACAAAATTCATTGTCAAAAGAGCAACTAAATGAATTATTTCCATGAATAAAAATATGCTGAAGAACCATATTGATAATTACTTTTATTTAGTTGAAAATATTTGGAGTTTACGATTGATTTAGTTATTCTCCTAAAACACATAGGACTCAATATATTTCCAGTGATATCAGATATATGTCAGTAACTCACAAAACAAGGATTTCAGTAATGCTATGTTTGATTCATATTCTCCTTTTGGCAAATAGAGAAAAAGGTTTGCTTACCTTTTTGCTAATTTATGTTAGCAAAGCTTGAAGCATTTGTTTCATGGTCAGTATTTCTGAATAAATTTGACTATAATGAAATGTGATCTAAACACAGAGATGCTTCAAGCCTGAGATGCCACCCCAGGCAGGGGCAGTGCTATCGCAGTTCTTGAACATGGCAGTGTGTTAGTGGACATAATCAGTTGTGGGTGGATAAGGCAGTATTGTCCTCAAGCATTTTTATGTGATTATTACATTTATTTAAATGCTTCACTTTCCTTACAGGGGGATTCGCTTTCTCCAGATCCTTCGGATGCTTCATGTTGACCGCCAGGGAGGCACCTGGAGACTCCTGGGGTCAGTGGTTTTCATCCATCGACAGGTACCCAGCCTTTAAACATCCCCTGCATGTCATTGGCTTCAGTGAATTCTCTCTGTGGGCTTCAAATCATAGTCTGGTGTCTTGGTTTGAAAAGACAGGTGTCTGCTAAGGAAGGCAGGAGCTTCCCTTGAAACGGAAAATGTAGAATCCCTCCCTCCAAATTATTGTAATTTTGAAATTAAAAGGGTCTCAGGCAAAGATATGGGGATAGGAATAACAGTTCTTTACTAGGAAAACTAAAAATACAAATTCAAGAGTACAAATATCAACAAAAACCACTGACAGAGTCAGGATACAACCTGACACTCTGTGGGTCAGGGTGTTGGCAGCAGTGCAATTGAAACCAGTGTTTGGGTTTATTAATTAAATGTTGTACTCTTCGATGTTATCCATCAATGTAATTTCTTAAATGCAGTTTTGTGGGCTGCCTTTCGTATTGCAAGTATTCTCCACTATCTCTGCAGAAGATGTGTTTCTAGCTTGGTTTTCTGGGGAAAACCAAACACTAGTGGGAAAGCCTTGCTAGAAGAAGTTAATTATTTAAATATTTCTGTTGTGTTCACCTTGAATACGAAGTTTTCTAATTCATTCTGTAAATAAAGAAAATTAACTGTTATGGTGCTGTATAAGAAAATTTACTTTTTCAAGGGTGTGGTCACAGAGGCAGGTGTGGCTATAAATACGTGTATGTCTGCTAAAGCTTTGAAACAATTTTTCTGTATGAAAGCTCATTAAGTGGCAAGAGTTTAAAAGTTTTGCTGCAGATTTAAAAATATTTCTAATTGAAGGCTTCTTTTTGAGTCTTCATGGAATCTCTTTATGATTAGCTTTATCAATATAATGGAAAATTATATCATTAGCCTTGAAGTCTTGCTTTTCATGGCACACTGTGGAGGGCTAATACTCTGCTATTAATCCCCACATCCCACTTGTTAGGGTGGTTAACTTGTTCTTATGAGTGTAAATTTGTTCTCCACATACTGACACAGTCACAAATTTCCACACAGACATTTTTTAATTTTCTATTTGGAAAACTGTTTTTTCTGGGACAGAGAATGTGCTGCTCTTAATCCAAGCCAATAATTTAATACTAAAAGTGAATTTTCTTACTTTTATTTTTTTCTCCCAGTACAGTAGGAACCTTTATGTCATGATGGCTGTGCAGAAGTGATGCACACCAAAGTCCTGCGGGATAAACCCTCCTTTCATACTGTACAACAGGATGACTTTCAATGCTACAAGTCTGTGTGGTTGTCATTGATTATGCTTGCATTGCCTGGGTATCTTGCTAGGACAGAGCTGGTGTCCAAATAACTTTCTCAGCATTTGCTACCCTTTCTGACAAAGCTGTTTGAGAACATTTTTTTCCTGTGGGTGTTCAGAGCTTTAGTCAAGAATCAAGAAATACTCTCTCCAAAATACAACACTTAAATCTTATGTGTCACAAGCATAAGAAAGTTCAATGGTTTAAAAGGGAAAAAAAAAATCTGGGAAAATAATTTTATGAGTAAAGGCTCCTGAAGTTCTGCTTATCCAAAGAAGTGATTATGGTGAAAAATAAAACTCCACAGATCTGTAGTACTTATCCAAGCAGATCACTCACTAACACATTAAGAAAAAAAATACCAAGCGCATAGCTCTGTATTGACATTGGACAAGTGTAGCTGAAACCCTAACACAGTACCAAACAGAAGGAAAAATGGAACCTTTATTCTTGTCCAGCCTCTGAAAAAAATTTTTGTTTAAAAATAAAAACAAAACAAACCAAAAATACCTCAGCTGCTTTTTCTTCACAGGCAGAGTACAAAGTCCTCATCCTTTTTTTTTTTTTTTTTTTTTTTTTCCTTGTGTTTGATACTCTTTCAGAAAACATAGGCCCCTAAACCCTTAAGCAATTGTGAGAAAATGTATTCACATCTTGGTGCCCTGCAAAAATAGCAAGCACTTGTACCATCCTGGGCCCTGAAGAACTTAGTAAAGTTGTCACCAACGATTTCGATGTGTTTTGGAATTTAGCATATAGCTCAATTAGCTCACTCAGGCCTGGTTTGGCTGGGATGATCTTCTATTTTCAGCAGGCTGAGCTTATATACCAGCATTTCTTGCCAAAGGCAACAAAACGTGAGTCAATATCACATGTGGTGGTGTAAAGCCATGGAGAAATCCTGCAGCTTGCTGAAAAACCAAGTTAGCCATTCAAACTCCAGCTTGTGAGCCTCTAGGTTGGTTTTACTCCTTCCTCACCTTGCTCTGTGAGGCCTTTCACTGCTCTTAGGATAGGAGGAATTCTCGTATTTTTTCTAAGTGTTGAACTTTGTATTGTGTGGTCCTTATTTTTACTGAAAATATAGCTGAGTTTAACAAATGTGCTGACTCAACTCTCTCAGTGTTCAAATTTGCCTTTGTGCGTTTCTTGTTCTTACTGTTTCCTGTGTGTGTGAATCTGAAAGTCCCTACTGCAAAGAGACATTTGTTTTATTCTTTTTTTTATTCTTTATTCTTAAGCTCTTATCTAATAAAACCCACATAAATATGTAGTTTTAAGGCCTGATGCCTGCAGAACACCCTTTGTTTTGTGCTTATATCTCATGAAGCGTGTGTTATTTAAAAAGCTTGTGGCTCTCCCTTAAATGAAGTATGCATGCCATTGCTGCCATTAATAATGCTGTTCTTAATAATTATAGTCTCTCTATACATGTGGAACATGGATTGGTGACATTTAGAGTAAGTCCAAAGTAGTTGCATTTTCATATGGCCTTTATTTAAAAAGAATTCCATTTTCAGATGAATAGTACTGGAGCTGAGAGGTGCCAGTGGTGCCAGTTCTGTTGATATTTCAGCCCCTTTGAAAGGATTTCATAAGACTGCTGCTTTCCTGCCTGCTTCCCAAAAAGCCAGCACTTAAACCAGAATTATTCCAATTATCATCTACAGTAAATTGTGTATGTTAACAGAAGGAGCTTTTCAAAAGCAAGTCATATCTACAAGTACCAGTGCTCCATTATCATGAGATAAAGGTGAGAAAATAAAGGTGACCAGCAGAGAAACTACTGAAACTCCAGGGTTTATTTCCTTTTTCAGCTGTCTTGTTTAGCAAACAGGCCTGCAAAAAGTTAAGGCTTAAAGGACTTGGCTATGAGCAAGACAAAATACTATCAAAATTCATTATTTAGGTCACCATTAAATGATTAGAGGAAAAACACCCATTTTTCTTTGTGCCAAGACTAGTTAAAGGTTTCCTGAACCCAGATTTTAATTAGTGCTGTAGAAGGAAGAATATTTGCATTTCCTGCTGCTGAATGTTGGTACTTGATAAGAGGGCTACCTTTGCCCAGAAAGCTCTTACAGGGAAATGAAAAGAAAGAAAAAAGAAAATCTGAGCGAAGTTTGATGATAAAATCAAACCTTCCCTTACAAACAGTTTAAGAAACATGGGTAGAGTATTACAGAAAACCTGTGAAAACCTGACATACTTAAAAAGCAGGGGCAACCTTTCCTAGTCAGGTTTTTATTTTAAATGTCACATATGGCAGTATTTTAATTCCCTTATTGGCTGGGACCCAAGGAGAGAGAAATTATTGTCAAGAACTTAAGATGCCACTGAAGATGTAGCACAACATTGTTTCCTGATAAAGATGGCCAAATATGTGCAAAGAAAATAAAGGAATGATGCATGCCTGTAAGTAATTAGAATGAGCTGTTTTCCCTCATAACTAGGTATTGGATTTTCGTGAGGGGCAGGTGGGTATCTTATTTAGCACTGCTTTTAAAAGCTTTATGTGGTTTTGCATCTGTGACGCCACACATTTTGGCTTGTTTAAGTGCACAATCACTTTCTTTTTGTTCCTGACCGCTGTGAGAATCCTGTAGCTACGTCACAGCAGGTCTGACACAACTCTCCTACCCAAAAATCTTTAGAGAAAATGGTATATATGCAAGGACTGTAACATGCCCTGACAGAAGTCTGCCCTAGCCTTGTCCTTCAAGGCTGAAAACATGACATCTACCTAGCATATTTTATCTTCAGATTTTATTTTAAGATGAAGCTGTTGAGCATCACTATCCAGTCTTAAGCAGTCTAAATGTCAGATACACAAGTTCACTGCTCAGGTATGGCCATAATCACAAGACATGGCTGCTATTTCTCAGAGCACTCTTTAGAAAGGGCATTTCTAAAGCTGCTTTGCCACTTTTAAAATGTTTATACAGTTAGTATTTTGAGTAGACAGTTAAGTGGAATGATTCCCATTCCATAATTAGGAGAGATGTCCCACTCTACATTTAGCTGCCCCAAGGATCAAGCCCAAAATGATAGCTTTTTGAACTATTTAGCCTGGTATGAATAAAATCCAAGTCAATATTTTAGCTGTTTTACTAGAGGCAAATGTCATTCCTGAAATATAACATATTAATTTTTCTACTGCAATGCAAAAATCCCACAGATATTTGCAACATTTTACAATGATAGAATATATATATATATATATATATATATATATATATATATATATAGGATGAAAAATTGTTTGTTTTCTCTTTTAATAGGAACTCATAACCACGCTGTACATTGGATTCTTGGGATTAATTTTTTCATCCTACTTTGTTTATCTTGCTGAGAAGGATGCAGTTGATGAGGATGGAAAGACAGGTTTCTCCAGCTATGCTGATGCCCTTTGGTGGGGCGTGGTAAGTCCTCACCAACAAAATGTGTGTGCAAACAGGGCTCAAGTTTTCTGTTCAAGTAGTGATCTTTTCAGAAAAACCTGGCTTTTCTTTGCAGAATGTATTTCTGTAGAGAAGCTTGACAACCTCTTCAGAGGGATATAAGAAATACAATTCAATTATTATTAAAATTATTGTTATTAAATTTTTTTTTGTGAAACAGGTTAGCAAGTTCTTAGAAAAGGACACTGAATACTTACAGTTATGAAAATTCCACATCTCAAAAAAAGTAAAAATCCCCTTCAAAAATGATATCACTTCTTTAAATTCTACTTAGTTATCTGCAAAAGATGCATAACTTAAAAACATATTCTATATGTGAAAGTCAGGTTAATGACCCTATTTTTTTTTAAATCTTTTTGTGTAAAACTCATTCTCTCAGTAATAATTCAGACCTTGATGCAGGTTATAGGTTTCTGTTTTTTGGCTTTTATATTTAACTTGGACGCTGCAAAAGTCTCTACTTCAATGAAGTACACATAATTATAGACTATATTACATGTGGCCCAAGTCACCACTCTGTAGTGGTTCACTCACTTGAACCACTTTTAAACATGAAATTTTAATATTTTAAACATGAAATTTCTGTCACTAGGTTGTCAAATATTCATTTCATCTGCAGAGTATCACCTATGACTGTGCTAAACAGTACAAACCCAGAAGAATCAAGTGAAAAAAGAAAAATCCACTCAATGGCCAGATGGACCTGATGATCTAAGGTGCTGGGAAGCAATGAAACCATGAACCAACCTATAGAGCTATCACTTGTTAAAGTTC